>NC_134735.1:12202500-12572500 GCF_049634645.1 Pelodiscus sinensis
CAACAGCACAGCAAAAGCACGCACCCCTCCACACCCTATTACCCATCCCCCCCTTCCCCAAGTGCCTTGGGAAAGGGGGGATGAAATGACGCAGCCGGCCATGCTGTGGGCCCAGGGCTCAGAGCCAGTTTCTTTAGCAGAGACCAATCAGCCAGGCAGCCGCAGGCTGAGGCCATGCCAGCAGCCAGTCCCACAGCGAGCCAGCAGCACCTTGCCCTTAGCATTGTCTGCCCGGCCGGCAGGGAGCAAGTCGGAGGAGGGCGAAGGAAGAGAACTCCCCCCGCCTCCCCCCCCCGGGGAATCCAGCAATCGAGGGAGAAATTAAGGGGCAGGACCGTGGGGAAGTTTCGGGTGGCGCAGGTGGGGGAGGACACAAGGGGCCAGCCTCTCGCTGCCTCCCTGACTAGCCCCAGCAGCAGGAGGGAGGAGACCTGCTCAGAGCTGGGCCGGCTCTCCCAGAGGTAGGGGCGGCTGCTGGCTTGGGGAGAATACTTGGGGCTGGGATTCAGGAGACCTGGGGATGCCGTGGAGTCCATGCGGAACGGGGGGGGGGCAGACTACAAGGGGCTGGCCTCAGTGGAAAAGCCTGGTTGAGGGGCTCACAGGGCTTCCGTGCCAGGAAACAGGCTAGTCCTTCCCCTCCCCCACCTATTGAAGACAGCCAACCCTTGGGGGCAGGGGCTGTGTCATTTTGCCTGTGCACAGCCCCTGACAGTGGGGGGGGGGGCCCTGATCTTACTCAGGTGTCCCAGGCACGTGCCCCATCAGCTCTGCATGTGTGGGGGGGGGGTTGCACACAGGGAGACGGGCTCAGCAGTACTGTGCCACAGGGGTGGGGAGGAGGGCACACCCACACTCTCCACAACCACTTTCAAAAGCTCAGGTGCTGTGGCTCCTCTCACTGTTATAGGACATGCAGCTCCACCCCTGTAACATCCCTGGTGTCTTCTAGCCAAGGCCCCCAGTGCACGTTAGAGGTAGCCCTTACTACTCTACAGCTGGGGAAACTGAGGCACGGAGGTTCTGCACGGAGCTGGGGCACAGGCAGGAACAGAACCTGGCAACCCCACCCCCCAACACCACTAAACCACATTCTCCCTCACCCTGCTCATGTGAGCAGAGGGCAGCCACACAGGTAGGGCCCGGGCCCACACTTTCACTGCTGCCTGGCTGCACGCAGCCAAGCAGGAGCCAGGCTAAGGACACTTTGTAGGGACAGGGAACGGCTGTGACAGCAGAGTGTGGCTGGAGGAGGGGAGCTGGCCAGATGCCATCCAAGAAGGGGCTTGGGACAGCAGAGGCCGTGGTGGACAGGAGTCAGGTGGCATCCCCTTAAATAGCTAGGGAGGCGCGATGTGGGCATGTCCGGCTTTGGATACCTGCTGCCCGCTCCCCCCCCCCAGCCCAGCCTTGGGGCAAGGAGACAGCGATTTGATCCAAGCAAACCAGCCAAGGAAGGCCTGCATGGCCCCCGTGCCCAGTGGGGAGGGTGCAGGCTGGGCTAACAGGTCTCCTGCCCTAAGCCCCCCCCCAGCGGCAGGCAGCTCCAGGAGAAGGTGAAGTTCTGTCTTGCTGCGCCCCGTTTCCCGCCGCATTGCGCACACACAGCAGCACCTACTGGTTCTCCTCCCTGGCGCCAGGCAGCGTGCAAGGGAAACAGAGAGGACAGCCCCCACCGTTAGACCTGGACAGTCCCAGTCCAGCTCCCTGCCCAGAGAGCCTCTGGCCTCCATGACCTTCCAATGGGCCAACAGGGGGAGGGGCACGCAGAGGAGCGTGGGTGTCAGGGGCTTGAACCGCCCCTCTGGAAATGCCCCACCCCAGCTTGAGTCCCCGTCTCACCCAGCTTCTGTGAATCCAGCCCAGCCTCCCCTCTCGCAAACAGCTGCTTCCCAGCTCCGTCCCACCCCCGGCTGCAATCAGCGGGGGGGTTTAAACAAGGCAGGATCTGGCAGCCGGTGGACCTGGGGCCCCGGATCCTGCCTCTGCAGGAGAGAGGAGAACCATGCGGGGAAGGGGAGAAGCCAGCTGGCAGGCACCAGAGACAAACCCACCAGACAGATGGGCCAGGAGGCGAAGCAACCCGACGAGAAATAGGGACGAGAGTCTCCACCAGAGGGCGAGCTGGGGTTTATTGCTCACAGGGAGAGCGTGAGCTAACCCGGGGAACGCGGGAGACCGGGCCTCCGCACAGGGGCAAGGGCAGACTGCGTACGGGTGGAGAGAGGGGGAGAACGCAGGAAGGGTCAGACAGGGGCCTGAGCACGAAGCTCACACAGCGAGCACGAAGAATCAACAATGCACAGCCGCAAGCAAGCCAGAGGAGCCCGGAAAAGGCGCCACATGCAGCTGCAGCGACAGACACACAAGGATCTCAGACGTGCTCAGGGACGCGGGTGCAGCGAGCGTGCACGAGGCCCCAGCTGTGCACGACTGCGTAGCTAAGTGGGGGAGGGACGTGGCCACGGTGGCTGTAGACAGGTACCAGTCAGCGCAGTCCACACAGGTGGGCAGATGGGAGCTGGACAGTGCTACGTCCTGCCCCCCCAGGGTGGATCTACCAGCTGCCCCATGTCCAGCTAGGGATGGGTCTGCAGCAGCCAAGCAGGCCCAGGCCGTGTCTCCCCCTCCACGCCCCATCTCACAGCCCACGCGGCAGGGCTCGGGAGCAGAGCTGGTCCCGGGGCCGCGCTTGGCCAAGGCAGCCGGGGTGCATGTGGAGGGGGGAGCTTACAATGTCTGGTAGGTGCTGTCCTTTGACTTGAGGAACTTGATGATGAAGTAGAAGACGGCCTGGACGCTGAGCACGAGGACGATGCCTCCCACGAAGCTGGCCGAGTCGAAGCCGGGCGGGCGGAACTCCGGGGCAGCCGTCAGCGTGGGGCTGGCTGTCGTCCCTGGGTGGGGGGAAGCAGCCACAGCGTCACTGGGGCCTGACACTGCATGCCCAGCCCTGCCATGCCGCACTCTCCTGGCATTGCCACCTGCGCTCTAGCTCCTGGCCACCCGAGCGGGCTCCTGAGCCCAGATAAGAGGGACACGCTCTAAGGTGCTGTAGGCCTCTCCCCAGGGAAGGGGCTGGAGGAAGAGACGGAAGATGCCCCAGGCTCTGGACTAGGCTCACCCAAAGCTCTCGAGGGGCATCCCAGCTGGAGAGAAGACTGCCCTCTCTGCCAACGCCCGGACTGGCCGCCAGAGATGAAGCTGAGGTTCTGGTTGGTTGGGGGGTGAGAGTCACTCAAGATCCTATAGTATGTCCCCCAATCTCTTTGGGCAGCAGCATTTCTTTTCTCCCCCTCCCTCCCCACCCCAACCTGTGGTGCAGAGTACAAGTGGGTGGCTGCCCTCCCCAGAGGTGGCCGCATTCCGGCACAGCCAGCATGCTGGGTTCCTATTATCTGCTCTCCCCAGCCCAGATGGCTGTTCCTGCACTGAATGGGATGGCGATGCAGCAGCCCCTGCTGCCTGGCGAGGAGGAACGAAACCCATCGGTGGGTGTGTTCAGGAGCAGAGAGAGAACCGGCTGCCGCACCCAGAGGGCGAGAGCTCCCCGCGCAACAGGCGACTGGGAAGAGAAGCCACCAGCAGCTCTGACAGAGCAACTGCCCATCAGCGCCTGGCCTGGATCAATAATTCACAAAGCTCCAGGATGAAGTTTCTCATTTTAATTAGCTGAGAGCTCTCCGATTCCTGCTCCTGCTTCCTGGAAAAGGCTCCTCCTCACCGCGCCCGCCCGCCCCAGCAGCCAGACCCCATGGGGAGCCAGAGAACGGAAAGAGCATTTGCTCCCATCACACCAGATGTCCTGATATTTGGGGCTTTGTCTTCTCTAGGTGCCCATTCCCGTGTGCGGCCCCCCCCCAATTTTCCTGCTTGCTACCTGGCCATGCTAATTCCACCCACCTCCCTTCATTTCCCCAGGCAGATTCCACAGGGCGCAGTCTTCCCTTCCCAGGCCATGCAACCTGTGGCACTCCACCCAGTTGGCTGTTTCAGTGTGTGTGTGGGCGGGGGGGAAGAGGGGGAAGGAAAAGCAATGCTTGGAGATCCTCTCATACCAGGTCTCTCCCTCTCTGGCTTTTCTGACCATTTGGACCACAAATGCACATGCAAAACGGATACTGTGCACGAGCAATTGCCTTGTTTGCACATACAGATCAGTTGACTGTGCATGACTCGCCCCACCCCCTCACATTTACAAAAAAAAAATCAGGCCTGTCGTTCAGACAATCCGTGCACTGCCCACGTTGCAAATGGCACGCAAGGCATTGCTCCCGGAACCGGGAGCTCTGAATGCAGAGAAGCCACCCCTGCTGGAGTACAGCCTCAGCTTTCACCAACTACCCCGAGGTCCCCAGACTGGGGCTATTTCCTGGGCAACACTGCTGCTCTTGTACAGCACCTGCCATGGACCTAGAAGCACCTCAGGCAGTAACTATCCACCCTCCACACGCTCCCTGGAATGGAAGAAAATTAATTTCATGATTCCCCTCCTCGGTGCAGATAGAGAAACTGAGGCAGAGCGCGGTGGTGCTAGGGTCGTGCCAAAAGTCACGCAGCCAATTGGTGCTGCCCAGCTGCTGTCAGCAGAACCAGGAGTCCAGAGGGCCAGGCCTGTGCTTTAAATACTGCCCATGCTTCCCTCCTCTTTCTGCAGGAGCAATTCTAGAGCACAGAGACATTCGACACCCAGCCCCTCGGGACTCCTGAGAGGGGCAGGAGGGAAGAACCTGTTCTCACCAAAACAATTCCCGCCAGACCCTCTCCCCTCCGACCTGAGCCCGTGGCAAGACTCACACATTAGAACCTGCCCCTTCTCCAGCCTGCCACTGCCCGTCGCCCCAGACCCCTGGCCTGCCACTCCCACACGGCACCACTTGCCTGGCGTGAGGATCTCTGGCTTCTTGGTGGACGCTCGCCGAGGCTCCTTGGTGGGCGATTTCCGTGCTGAGGGCGCAAGGGTGGAAGAACGAGAGGAGGCATTTAGAGGCAAGAGATCCTCTCTGACTTGCACCATGGCTGGGACCGGATCTCCCCCATCAGCCAGCGCTGCTGCCCCATTCCCTACAGCGCCCCCTGCTGGGAGCGGCTTGGGCTGGTGTAACTTGGGACATCAACAGGCTGTCAGACATATCGAGTCTCCCAGTGGGCCGAGCCCATGAAACTGCCCCTTTCTCTCCCAGGAGAGAGCACCCTGCGTATTCCCTACCCCTGCGGTCAGCTGAAGGCAGCGAGGGACCCCAGCATACTGAGTCAGTGATCCCGGAAGCAGCTTGACTGGAGTAGCTAGCAGCTGCCTTCCTAGCCAGTGATCCGGCCGCGTTTTGCACAGCGCCTCCCGCAGGGGTGGCTGAGGCTGGTCTCACAGCTGTCGCTCCTTCCGTGGAGCGTGGCTTCACTTGCACAAAAGCAGATCAATCAAGCCACCCCCCAGCACTTACATCAGTGTTTCTTAAACTTTTTAAAACCAAATTTTTTTTTTTTTTTAAATGAGGAACATCAAGGACCTTTTGTTAAGAAAAAAAAAGTCATAGGGTTGGGGAGAAAGTTACTGAGCAACAACAACAAAAAAAAAAAGGTTGGGAGAAGTTGTTGGGGGGGGGGGGGAAGTTTCCTGTTCCTTTAAGGGTGGCCACTTTGAACTCTGTTCTCCACTCATGGAACACAGTTTAAGAAACACTGACTTACATAGACGCTGCTGGCTCACACAGCGCCTCGCAGAGACGGACGCGTATCATCCCCATTTTACAGATGGGAAAATAGATCAGCGGCAGGGCCAGACATGGAACCGCTGTCCCAATGCTGCGCTCCACAATAGCCCATGCTGCTGCTCTGCCAGAGCCAGTGAGATACCTGGGCACTCAGCCGTGACATTGTAGATGGTGCATGTCTCCTTGGTGGGTTCTCCCTTCCCAATGCAGCCCCCAGCTCCTAAAGGAAACAGGAAAAACCTTTCACCAAACTCCCCTGAGCAAACAAGCCCCCCTGCTATTCCCCGAATGGATGGGGCTGGGAGTGGGGGGATGCCTGGCTGGTGCGGGGGGCAAGGAGAGACCATGTGCTTAGAATAGCAACAGCAGCATTTAGAGCATGCGCTGGGGAAGCAGAGGCTAAGGACTCAAAGCCCAAACCTGCCCAGGACCATCTGGGTTTAAGTTTGGCCCATTCAAAAGACCTGACATCAGCAGCCTCAGCTACCCCAGGCCCTGCCCCACACAGCAGCACACCCATGCACCTGGAACACGGCCTCCTGCTGGGACACCCTCCAGGGTAGCGTTCGTCAGATGACCCACAAACCTCCCTCTCCACCAGATCCATGCAGCTTCCAGTAGGGCCCATGGTTTGTAGGAGCCCTAAGGCCAGGGAGAGCCCCATCATGGGCCGAGAGAGACCGGCCCTCACCCCTTGAGACGTTCCAGAGATCATATCTCCCATTATTCTCTCCCCAGCATTACACACGTGGACATAAATACCAGCCTATTCGGGATCCAGACACCCCTGTAGTGCTGGGATCCTGGCGAAGCCAAGTCCCAGCTCAGCTGCATTCACTTCATCTCCTTTGGAAAGCCGGTTATTTTACCGCTTCAGCTACGGAGTCTTAAGCAGCTTCGCTCCAGACCTCGGTGGCCTTGCAGGCGCCCACCCCAGCCCATGGCGGCTGGACCAGGATAGTAGGACAGGCAGGCAGCTGCCCCCTGCCATTCGGATGCCACTTCAGGAGCCAGAGGTCAGGGCTGAATTGCGAGCGAAGCAGAAAAGGACACATCTCACCCCAGAGGTGGCCGCATGTCACCAGCAGGCGACATGGTGTCGGGTTACTGCCAAGCTGGGGCTTCCCAGAAGAGTTGACCCAAGGTGGCGGGTGTTCTTCATCTCCTGGCTTTTCCGCCAGTCCAAGCGCTCCCGCGGGAGCCTCGTCTTCCTCTCGCCCCACGTTCGGTCTCAGTTCTCGCCCCCCTCTCCCGCCGCCATGGGGAAGTGGAGGGCTGCCAATTCCAGTCTCTCTGCCTCCCCTCCTCCGATGACATCACTTGTTATTGAAGGTCGCAGCCGCCAGAGCAGCCCTCCAAAGCAACACGACTCGGAAACTCAACACCCAGGCAGAAAACAAAGGTGCTGCTGTGATCAGGCCGGGCCCGGGCTTTAAGGCACCAGTGGAGACTGGAGAGAGAGTCCGCCCCCCTGAGTCCCAGCATCTCCCATGGGTCACAGAGCAGGGACTCTGCAAACTGGCCGCTCAGCAAGCTCTTGCAGCTCCGCGTAGCAGGGCAGAAGCAAAGGAAGGAACGACACCGCCGCGCCAGGGACTCGCCCACTCGTCCGTCTGCTCCTTCCCTCCCGCGGCCCCGAGGGGTGCCCCAGACAAGCCACGGGGGAGCTGCAGGGGCAAGTGGCTCTGCTGGCCACCGTGCGCTTACGGGTGGTGCTGCTGGTGTCTGCACCCTGCAAGTTGACTTTGTTCTTGCTCCCTGAGGGAACTGGGCTGCCAGGCCAGCAGAGCGTAATTCGTGCCTGGGGCTGTCAGGGCTCAGCCCCAGCATCTCGGCCGCTGGAGGCGCGCAAGGCCCAGCCCAGCACGCAAGGCCCGTTGCTGCTCGAGTCCCAGAAGTCCTGGCTTCACACATTTAGCGTCACCCGCCCCGGCTGACCGAGCTAGCGACCCTCCAGGCCTGCACTGACCACCAGGCCTGCACAGCGGCTGTGGGCCAGTGCGGGGGCTGGAGGGAACGCTGGTGGGGGAGGCGAGGGAGCCGGCTGTACCTGCCAGTTGAGGCAGCGGGGGGCGGGTGGCACTGGGTACCTGGGAGAGTGATTCACTGGGCCGTGGGAGGTGATGGCTCAGGACAGGGTGGGAGGATAATGGGATTTTTGGCAGGTGAATATGTGGGATGTTGGGTAATTTGGGGGGGGGGGAGGGGATGTGACGAGGGAAGGACCCACTAATGACTCCCCTCCCCCGCCATCTTAACTGGAGCACAGCAGGCCAGCTGCTGCCTTTCCACTAGGTTTTAGCAGCTCTCTGGGCTGGGCCCGATCCCTCCTCCCAGGTGCATGACGACGCTGTGGGGTCTGCCCTGAGCATTGACTTTTGAGCCGGACGCTGCAGGGGGAGAGGTGGCCAGACAACAGCCAAGGAAACCAGGCCACGGCCACTCCACGCCCTCTGCCTGTCCCAGGAGGAACACGCTGCCCAACCTCCGCTAGGGGGCTGAGCCGGGGGTAGGTGGGGAAGGGCTGCTGGGATTCCCCTCTACCGTGCCCCTCCCCGTCCCCCCACTGGCTCAGCCTCAGAGACAGGGCCATTTCTCCAAGCTGGAAGCAGGAGGCGGTCCCGAGAGCAAGAGAAACTTTCCCGCAAGGAGTCGCTTGGAAAGCTTGGAATTCGGCTGCCAGCACCAAAGGGAGCAGCCGGGGTGCAGCCCAGAGTAACCCGGCGCCCGGCTAGCAGAGCCCAGTGCAAGCAGCAGCGCCCGCCTGGGGGCTCACGCGCCCCTGGGAAAAACAGGACATCTCGTGGGGAAGCCCCGATGCCCCGGTGATGGGCGCAGCGCACGACCTGCCGGGACACGGCTGCAGGCAGAGCGCGCGCACATGGTTCAGCAACTCCCCGTGCGACGTTTACAGACAAGAGCTCAGAAAACCGGGGTGGGGGTGCTGGGCCCTTGTGCAGACACTAGGCAGGGGGGAAAGTAACTTCAATTTCTTACAAGTCCTGTGGTATTGCAACCCACCCCGGGAGCCCTCAGGGCAGAGGTTGTGGGAGGGATCCTGATACGACAATACCTGTAAGAAATGTAAGTGTGGGGTGGAGTGCGGGAGAGGCTCAAGGCAGAGGGGTGGGGAGTGTCCAGGTGTGAAGGAGCTCAGGACAGGGCTGAGGTGAGGGGCTCAGGGCAGAGGTGTGTGGAGGGGTGCAGGAGCCAGGCAGGGCGCTGAGGGTGTGGAGGGCTCAGGGGTGAGTATGTAGGGAGATGTGTGGGGAGGGACCCTGCCGAGATGCATGCTAGGACACTGCCTGCTGGTCCCTTCCCACCTCTGTCGGGGAGCGAAGGAAAAGGCACCGCTCGCCTGCCCCGTCCTCCTCAGAGGGAGAGGAACACGGCCGCCTGTGCCTTTCCCCTCGCTCCCCAACGGGAAGGGGACCCAGCAGCCTCTGGTACGCCTCTCGGAGAGGGGAGTTCAGCCCCTCCTCCCTCCCTTAACGGCCCCAGTGGAGACTCAGGGCTGGGGCAATCCCAGACCAGTGGGGGAGCGCACCTAGCCAGCCCCTTTCACCTGCCTGCTGCTTAGAGCGGCAGCCCCCAGGAGCCACCCTTCCTCCGCAGCCGAGTGCCCCTGCCGGCCAGCTCCCACTTGCCCGAGCAGCACACGGGGCACACGGCCCCATTTCCCCCTGACACCAGTTCCAAAGGGACAGGGCCTGCGGCTCTTACACTTCGGACACAGGCACTTCATCCCAGCGGCCAGCAGAACAACTCTGGGGCCCGTTTCCAGCCCCTTCCCAGAGACCCGGGCCAAGGCCTCGCCCCACCTGTAGGGCTTGGGATCCGAATGGAAGATCCCGGCTGAGGATGGACGCTGGGCTGAACACAGCTTTGTACCTCCCGCCGGGCAGGGCTGCCAAGGGTTAAGGCAGGAGAGCTGGAGGCTCCCCCAGCGTACCTGGCTCCTCCGCAGCGCCGCAGCGCATCCACACGCAGCCCGTGGTGTTCTGCGACGCGTCTCCTTCCAGGCACTTCTCACAGGACTCCAGCTGTTTGCACTCTCCTGCCAAAGCCAGAGGATGCCCGAGGTCAGGTCCCAGCAAGCAGCCCGGTAACTAGCCCCTGCTCGACGGGAGAGAATTAGAGCCGGAGGGCGGGGGGGGGGGGGGGGGGGCGGCAGAAGGCACCTCAGATCTGGTAAGTGAAGCTTTCACAGACATAGGAGGGCCCCCAGCTCTGTTCTCCGCCTGCAAAGAGCTTCAGTTCTGACTCGA
Organism: Pelodiscus sinensis; assembly: GCF_049634645.1. Lineage (NCBI taxonomy): Eukaryota > Metazoa > Chordata > Testudines > Trionychidae > Pelodiscus > Pelodiscus sinensis. Next base: position 12,212,480 of record NC_134735.1, read on the forward strand.
GCAGGGGCCCTCTCGGGCGCCCGGCCCGCGTTCCCCAAGGGTGACGCTGTTTCACGGCCTGCAGGACGGTGCTTCCCTCCACACCTCTCAGACCCAGCACACCACAGCCCTGGCAATCAAAACACATCCCAGCCCTCCCCCCTCTTCCAAATGAGGTGCATTCGAGTGGGGTAAGACCTAGGACAGGCAGAGTCCTGTCATCTGAGCACAGGACAGTCAGAGCTCTGTGACACCTACTGCCTCCCTGGCCTCAGGCAAGTCACCTCACCTTGGTGCCTACATACCTTTGAGGATCTGGACCTCAGTTTCTCCACCTCTAAAAGCAACCATTCACAAACCTCACCCAGCTGTGGCCCTGAGCTGGGGTGGGGGTGAGGGGTCTAGCACTGAACGCTCTCGCCAGAGATGCAGGGAACACACCTGTGCTTGAATCGCAGTAGTGGCTGCTCCTGACACTAACCTAGCCCCATCTACTACAGAGTTCAGAGCACCCATCCACAGCCCTGGGCCGACGGCAGCATTTCAGGCCCATGGCCGTTCTGAAACAATACACTTCAGGTTGGACTGATTGGGGGCTTTGGGGATTTGCAGAGGTCTCTTTGGGGCTGTTCCAGAGCAGGGATTGGCCTGGGGTGCCCTAGATCCCAGGGGACTGCCTGAAGCACCAGAGTAAGGACGAGAAGGGCCGCATGGGTCAGTGGTTCTGTCACCACCTCCTCCTCCGGCTGTTTTGTGAATGCTCCAAACTATTTGGGTCAACTTCCCTGTGCTACGCCTGGGCAGCCCCCTCCGGCCACCAGGACAGGCCTGCAGCATGGCTCACTTGCTTGTTGACCTCACTGGATTCCTGTCCCCAGCCCTCACATTCTGGGGCTGCAGCCTGCTTCCCCTGGCCTGCTGCCTGCTTCACTTGCAAAGCCTGGTCACAGGAGAGCCACTTCTGATGCGCCTAGGCCCAGCCAAGGAGTCGCTGCAGCTCTGGGTCCCAATCTAATGCTATAGACTACGCGCATTAACACCTTCCCTCCCCCCCACTTGCCAGAACATTTTTAGCAGGCTGGTCAGCAGCCCGGCTCCATCCCAGCTTGCGCTGGGTCTGGGACTTACACTTTAAATGCAGCGCTGCAGCAGGGGTATTAGAAGCCAGGTGGGCAGGCAGCCTGGCTCAGTTCTGATTTGCACTGGTTCCGGGAGCTCCAGCCCCCCTCCCCAGACAAGGGCTGCTGCTTCTGAACCAGAGCCAGCAGTGCGGGGCGACAGGCAGGCAGTCCACAAGGGGAGCTGGTTTTTAAACTGGCTCCCCTTGTGGGCCAGCTCCTGCCTGGCACCCCGCGCTGCTGCCTCCAATACAGAGGCAGCAGCACGGCGTGGCAGGAGGCTCCTCGGAAGTGGGGCTGGAGCGCACTGGCTGCCGGCCCGACCCCCGGAAACTATAGAATAGTCGAGTAACCAATAACAATTCATGAGGTTAATCGACTAGTCAATTAACTGATATTGAACATCCCTAGACTGCTCAGAACAGCACAGGAGGCAATCAGCACTTGTCAGGAATGACCCAGAAAAGCCATTCACCGAGGTATATTGGGTGGATCAGTTACAGCTGAGAGGAAGGCTGGTCTCTGGGCGAATGCCCTGCACTAAGACTCAGAGCTCTGCTGCTGGGTAAGTCACGGAAATAGCCCAGTGCCTCAGTGTCCCACTTTGACTGTAAGCTCTTTGAGGCAGGGACCATCCAGATACTGGTCCACACAGTAAGCCCTGATCTCAGTTTAGGTCACTAGAAATAATCACACACAGAGCAGCCTTCGTGCCGCCCGACTATTCCCCCAAAGTGGGCTGGCTCGCTAGCTAACAGCCAGAACCCAAGGAACTGCCAGGATCCATGCCAGAGAGAGCCACTCCTGGGAGGACGTACAACCACAACTTGGCTTCCAGTGCATGACAATGTTACAGCCCAGCCTACGCCCCAACGTGACCCTAGCGGTCCCCAGCATGTGCCTCCCAGGCCTGGCGTGGTTACAGCAGGGGTCTGCTCCCTGCCTCCGCCCTCCCTCAGTAGCTTGGGAACACTGCCTTCCCCACCCCCGCCTGGATCAGTATTAGCAAGTCTAACCATTATCACCCATGGAATCCCCCGCATTTACTCAATCACCCAGCATTTCAAAAATAGCCCATGGGGAAGTAAAATGAGTCACCCGGGTATCAAACCGGCCTCTTATTGTTAGATAAGAGCTCTCCTGCCCCGAGTTATTTGTTGGGAACAGAGGCAACGGTAGCCACTAAGGACGGGGCAGAGGGGAAGCTGCACGACCTAGTGGTTAGATCAGGCCCTTTGGCCTCACCAACGCGCCCGTGCTGCAGACACAGAGGTGTGGGCTGAATTCTAAGCACTGGTGGGCAGCCCGCGGGCCACCTCCGGGTACCGTGTGTGGCCCGCAAGATGCTTCGTTCACGGTTGCTCACACACAAGGTTGCCGGATTCTGCTGGTTTCCGTCAGCGTCGTTTTTTCCTACCGGTATCACTGCAGCGACCCACAGGTCAAGCACGTGGAGCGAGGTGTGCGCGCTGAAGGCAGCCACCGCTGACGGGGAAAGTCGCCTGTGCCCTCTGCAGCCAATCAGAGCACTGCTACCATTCAGCCAGCACACCCCACATGTTCTAGGGACACACGCGCAGGAGACCTGTCTGGGTTACAACAATCTCGCCTCCCACGGAGATGGAGGAGGGACACTCAAGCGGCCCGCTCACTAGCCTAGGTTGCCCACCACTGGGGCCTTGGTACTTAGTTTTCTAGAGAGGGTCATTCGCTCCAGGCACCACCAGTTTGGGATGTCCAATTTGAGACAAGAGGCCTGCTGTTCAAAGGGCCACAGAGCCCGCAGCCCTGGCTGATTTCAGCCGGCATTGGGGGCAATCATAAGGTTGCCAGGTGTCCGGTATTGAACCAGGCAGTCTGGTATTTTCACCTCCTGTCCGGTAAAAAATTCAGAAAATACCAGACACCTAAAGTGTCCGGTACGTTCTGATTTTTTCCCAGCCAGGAGGCAAAAATCCCAGGCTGTGCAGCTCAATATGGAGGCAGCCTTGCAACCCTAGTGCTTACCAGGTCCCGCAGGGGAGCTGTCCAGCCCGGCACAGGGAGGCAAGATGGCAGGTGGCCACCGGCAACCTGTTAGGGCCAAAAAGCCTCACCAAGTGGTTTTTAAAGGGGCCACGGTGGTTTTTTTTTTGTTTTGGGCTTAACAACTCTCGCACCTCCCCCCTTTTTGTTTTGCTCAACAAACGTTCCTGGTGTGGTTTTTTGGTTGTTGTTCGGTTTTTTTTTGGCACTCGACACAGTCATGAATCAGACCCCAGACCACCAGCTGAATACCCAAAATTAGCAGCCACCTTGGAAAAAAATATCTAGGCGTTGTTCCCTCAACAAGGTGCATGCAGGCAAATCCCAGCACACCCAGAGAAGTCCCTGGAGGTTTGGGCCCTGGACCTCAACCGCCTTACCTCAGTTTACCACCCTTGCCAATCGGGAGGAATGTGCCCCCACGTCAGAGCCCTTGGAAAAGCTGGGCTGAGAGGCATTACAGGAGCACAAAGGGTTATTTGGTGACTGCTAATGAGCGGTGTAGGGTCCAACGTGAAACAAAGGGTCATTCAAACCCACAGGCCAACAACCGCCCGGCAGAGCCTGACCCAAGGCCAGTCCTGCTGGCACCGGCCACGAAAACAGAAACGAAAATAATTAGGCAATTACCTTCTTGTGTTAAGTTAAGAGCTGAATAGCACATTGCCATGGAGACAGCGTTTTGGTGCTTCCACTTTGCCTAGCAGTTTGTACAGTAGCCAATGGGAGAGGAGCATTGTGTTCTCCGGGTTTAGGGCAGGTTTATTATTTAAGTTATTTTTATCACACCCAGCACAGAGACACAAGCAGACATTTTGCTGAATGTCGCCTGCTCCACTACTTTACATTGGGGATTGGGCCACTGGAGAGAGAGAGAGAGAAACAGCTTGTGGTGCTCTAGGGTCTGGATCCACCTCTCAGCAGTTCTTAGCAACAAAGTCCCAGCTGCAGAAAGGTGAGCGAATCTGCCAGCTGCTCTTCCCATGCTGGGAGGCAGTCAGGTGAGCTCGGGGAGGAATTATCTTGGTCTCTGGTGGTCCGGCCACCGCTCTGAGCTCGAAATCTCTGCCAGGCATTTTCGTTGGGAAATGAAACAAGTGCTGGATTTGCATGAGGAGACAGAAAAGATCCCGCAAGTCCCCAAGGAGGCAGCAACACACAAGTGCACAGTTTAAGCTAGAAGTTTCAGCAAGGAAATGGACCCTGCACAATTGGGTCCCCATCCCCTAAAGCAACACAACTCCCCTGCCCCCAGCCGAGCACCACATTTTGGTCTCAGGCGAAACCCACAGCTATGCCTGGATTTGGGAAGCATCCACTGTCTGCCCCAGCGCTGGGCATTTTGGACAAGGGCTGCTCTGGGCACCAAGGGGCACAGATCCGCTCTGAACAGGGTCACTGCCTTGGGGTGACTCAGGATGGGAGGCCACTGGCCAGAGTCACAGCGGAGGGTGGGGCCGCTCCATGAGCCAAGCTAGTTCAGCCAAAGCAGGGGGTTAACTCTGCCTTACGCCAGTGAGCAGGGCAGCAGCTGGCCATAAGCCCCAGGCTGGATCTGCTGTCCTGCAAAGGGCCCCCTATCCCCTATGACTTGGGAAGAGCCTGGGCCAGGACCCAGCTGCCTCCCTGGTAAGGGACAGGTGGCAGCCTCTCTGGTAGGGGACAGCCTCCCTGGAGGCTCAGCAGGGTCACCTGGGATGAGGCAGGGACGGTTTTGAAAACAAACTTGGCGCAGGCCAGTTCGCTGGAAAGGCCAAGGCAGGGAGGGGGGAACAGAGACCCTCCTTGAGCTGGATTGAGGGGGGAAGCTGCCTTAGCCACCAGCCCAGCCTAGGAGCTGGGTCCGAGCTCGGGGGGAGGACTCCCCGGTCCTGCTGGGTGCTCCAGAGGCGCCGGGCGGGGGAGAAGCTGCCACCCCCGGGACCCCACCTACCTGCCCAGCTGAGAGGCAGCCAGAGCGCGCAGAGCAGCGCGCAGCCGAGCGCGGCGCGCAGCGCCCAGGTGCGGGGCGCACCCATGTCTCCGGGGGGCAGGAGTGCGTCCCCGGCTCCGGCGCTTTGTCACGCTCGGGAAGCAGCCGGAGCGGAGCCAGCGGAGCTAGCTCATGCGCGCAGGGGCGGGGAGCGAACAGGCGGCGTGCCCGGCCGGGGGCGGGGACCAGCCAGGTGCGGCCCCGCCCCGCCCACGGGAGCCAGGTGCGGCCACACCCAAACCGGGGGCTGCGTCAGGTGCTACCGCTGCAGACTCCAGAGGGCGCAGGTGCGTCCCCAGGTGACCCCCACTTTAGCCCAAGCCGGGCACCCCGAGATGGAACCTACCATATCTGGGGCAGAGGCAGGTCTCCCGGGTGCAGCTAAGGGCATGGAAGCCCACGCAAGCCCTTTCTCTCCCATGGCTTCTCCCCAAAGAGCTCCAGGCTCTGGCAGGGGTGTCAAAGGGCTTAGCCAAGGGGCTACTGTGAGTGACAAGGGCCCAGCGAACCTTTGCCCGCCGGTTCCAAACACCAGCGATTTGCACGTTTGCACCTCTAAGAATCTGGCCTTCAGCGTCATGTCTTTGATAAGGGCCTTCCTGGGAGCCCCAGGAAAGCTGACCCCTGCCTTGTGGCCAAATGGACAGGGCAGAAATCAGGATGCTCACAACAGTCCTTTGAACACGTGGGCAGTGTTGCCTGCTTTCCCATTTTGCTTCATATTCATTGTTTATTGCACCAACAACTTGCAGCTCACGTGGGTAAGAACATAAGCACAGCCATACTGGGTCAGACCAAAGGTCCGTCTTTGCCCAGTATCCTGTCTTCTGACAGTAGCCAGTCCCAGGTGATCTTCAAGTGATCCCTCCCCTGTTCCCTATTCCCAGCTTCTAGAAAACAGAGCCTAGCGACACCATCCCTGCCCATCCTGGCTAATAGCCATTGATAGACCTAACCTCCAAGAATTTGCTTAGTTCTTTTTTGAACTCTCTAAGTCTTGACTTTCACAATATACTCCAGCAAGGAGTTCCACAGGTTGACTGTGCATTGTGTGAAGAAATATAAATTCTTTTTTTCAGACCCACTGCCTATTAATTTCATTGGTGACCCCCTAATTCTTGTGTTAAGAGGAGTAAATAACAGTTTTTTATTTACTTTCTCCACACCAGTCATGACTTTATCATATGTTGCCTTAGTTATCTCTTTTCCAAGCAGAAATGTCCCAATCTTATTAATCTGTCCTCATACAGATGCTTTTCCATACCCCTAAGCATTTTTGTTACCCTTTTTTGTACCTTTCTGATTCCAATATTTTTTGAGATGGGGCAACCAGATCTGCCCGCAGTATTCAAAATGTGAGCAAACCATAGATTTATACAGAGGTAATATGATATTTTCGGTCTTCCTCTCTATCCTTTTCTGAATCATTCCCAGCATTCTGCTTGCTTTTTTTTTTTACTGCCCCTGCACATTCAGTAGATGCTTTCAGAGAACTAGCCACAATGACACCAAGAGCTCTTTCTTGAGTGGTAACAACTAATTTAGACCCCATCATTTTACATGTAGGCTGTGTCTAAACTGGCGATTTTTTTTGCAAAAGCAATTGCTTTTGCGGAAAAAATTGCCAGCTGTCTACACTGGCTGCTTGAATTTCTGCAAGTACACTCATGTAAGATTGTCAGTGTTCTTGTGGAAATGCTATGCTGCTCCCGTTCGCGCAAGAGGGCCAGTGTAAACAACACGGTATTGTTTTGCACAAAAAAGCCCCGATGGCGAAAATGGCGAGCGGGGCTTTCTTGCGCAAAACCGCGTCTAGATTGGCACGGACGCTTTTCCGCAAAAAGTGCTTTTGCGGAAAAGCATCCGTGCCAATCTAGATGCTCTTTTCCGCAAATGCTTTTAACGGAAAAACTTTTCCGTTAAAAGCATTTGCGGAAAATCATGCCAGTCTAGACATAGCAGTATAGTTGGGATTATGTTTTCCGCAACATGCAGTACTTTGCATTTACCAACAGTGAATTTCATCTGCCATTTTGTTCCCCAGTCAACCAGTTTTATGAGCTCCTTTTGTAGCCCTTCTCAGTCTGCTTGGAACTCAACTATAGTTTTGGATCATCTCGATGACTGGTCTGTCCGTTCCCTCGGAAGCACCCAGCATTGGCCACTGTCGGAAGAGCAGATTAGAAAGCCACATTTCCTCCTCCATGTTGCAGACTGACCACCACCATTCAAAGTTTCCGAGTCAGCCGGCTAAATCATGAGATCATTAAAGATCATTAGCTTTGAAATAACAATTAAAGTTGGGTTCTTTTTATTCACCGTGGCTTATTTTATTTTATTTTTTTTTAGCATTTTGACACTTTTCTCAGCAGCCATAAAAGCTAGAAATGTAATTTTTTCCCATGAAATCTGAAATTCTCATGACTCTGGGAACTTTCAAGAAAAACATAGAATAGCTCAAGACTTCCAATAAAATTGCAAGAGCTGCCAATACCGATTCCCATGGAGCTGTCTGGTTCTAGTAAGTCAGGCATGGTGGATAGCAGAGGAAGGTTGGCTCATTGGTTAAAACACTAGGCTGCATCTTGGAGACTGGTTCAATTCCCACTTCTGACACAGTCCTCCTTTGTGACCTTGGCTATCTCATTTAGCAGCTCTGTGCCTCAGTTTCTCATCTGTACCCCTCAAGTCACATCACTGCCTCATAAGGGTGTAGCGAGACTAAATACACTAACACCTATGCTATGAGGCTCTCAGAGGCTACTGTAAAAGGGTCCAGACAATAACCAGAGACATATTCCTATTGTTCATATGTGTTGTTTTATTCCTGGGAAAATGCCAAAGCTGCTCAGAACATATTTGTGGGTGGTGCCGGTTTCCCCAGTATTGCAGGCCAGATCAGAGCAGTACAACCCTGATCTCACCACCATCCAATCAGTCAGAACATCTGCTGTAGCCTGAGTTGTGTTTGCTGTCCCAGCCAGCTGCTGTGTAATTTTATACACAGTGCTTCAAGTGAGGGTGCGTTGGGGGAGCTAAGAGACTTGGCCACCAACCCTCCCCACCCCGAATTTAGATCAACCCAGGTCCCCGAGGGGTGCACTTTAATCACTGCCTTGCAGAGCTGCTGCTCCCAGATTGAGACAGACCCTCCCCTTTTTACCAGTCACTTTAAGCTGTTTCCACAGGGTAGGATTTTTGTATTTTGTAATGAGCAGCTAACCAGGATGACCCATAAGGCCAAGAGAAGCCACTGCCTATGGGAGCAGACCTTGCATTAAAATATCGCCCCTGTATCTTACAAGTACAGGCTGGAGAGCCACCCAGCTGTTTCTCTGTCTCTGACTGGGGCTGAGTGGCACATACGTTTGCCCACAGAGCTGTCAATGTGACGCCCATAGGACACATACCCCTGTGCTGGGTCCCAGTGGGTGCTGCTTTGCTGAGTGCAAACGTGCCTGTTTCACAGCACAGAAAAGTTTAAATACAAGGGTGAGAAACTGAGCCTTGGCAGTCCTGGGCCTTGTGCCTGACTCTATGTAATATTAGCTCCGGACGCCGCCTCCTGGTCCCTCTGGAGATTACAGCAAGCCGTCCAATACAAAGTCCCTGGTTTATACAGCAGGAGGGATGAGATTTTTTTTTAAAGTGCCCATTATTTACCTAATCAGTGCTTCCAAATCAGCTGTAACCTGCACCCTTCTGGGGTGACAAGAGGGCCTTTCATGATACTGTAGGGACGGAGGGAGTGGAGTGTGTATCACACATTCTTAAAGGCCGGACAATTCTCTGCTGCCGCCTAAGCCCTCGTCTTGTGGGAGAGTGGGCAGCCACTCCCAGCATGCTTCACTTTTCGCTTTCCACACCCCTCGTGAAGCCTGCCCAGCTGGGCAGGGGAAACCCACTGCAGCCTGACAGTCCCCTAATCAGGACTGCTGCATTGCCAGCTCGCACCATTTTGGTGTCACCCCTAAACCTCAACTCCTGGAATCACCAGGTTAGGCGAGAATCTCAGCCCTCGTTCAATGAAAAATGGGACATAGCTAGCCTCTGCGTGCAAGGAAAGCATAAATCTGTGACCCCAGAGGGCAGACAACGAACACAAACTGCCTTGTGTTTCCGTTTTACTCACGGTTTTTGAAGGCCAGCCTCATCATTTTTGCATGAATGGGATTGGCCATACGGCAAATGCCAAATTCCACCTCTGCAAAGTCAGAGGCTAGAGAAAGGGGCCGTTTATCCAGCCAATAGGTTGCAGGACAATGGAGTTGCAAAGAATGAATCCAGGAGCCGCGCAGAAAAAGGGGGGCAGCTCTTCCATGATGCAAGGGTACCTTATCCCCTTTGCAATTTTATCACCGCACCCCTGGTTAATCACAAGAGTGTGAGGCAATTTATGGGAGGTCTATTTCTGTGCTCAAGCTCTCCATGTTTGTGCCATTCAAATGTCACTTTGTTTACACGCACGCACACACACCTCTTTTACATGCTCTTGCTTAAGGAAGACACGTAGGGGAGAAAATAAAAAGCGTCTGGAGATGTGCCAAAGCTGGCTCAGCAATCTAGCCACTGAGAGCCAGGGGAGAGGTGTTGCTAAATTTCCCTTTGCTCAGGAGGTACATAAAACAAAGGAACAAACAATAGCGCCACTTAGTTCCACTAGAATGTTTGATGCTCCACAACAGTCACATGGAGCCTCCTCCCCCACCTCAAACTGTTCCTCCTTGGGCTGAGAACAGGGCCAGGATCAGGGCCCGGTGTACCTGGGGTGGTGATCCAGGGCTGAGCCTGCTCCTCATATGAGCCGTGTGAAGCAGCGCAGGCAGAGCTCTCTGTGAAGGGTGCTGAGTAGCTTGCGGCACATACTGGGGGGAGTGGGGGCTTGAGTCTGGGAGCTAGCAACTTTCTATTCCTGGGGGGCCTCGTGTCACACGGAGCAAAATCTCTTCTTTCGATCCCTCGCCCTTGTGCTCCAGAGCCATGCACTACGCTACAAGGCTCCCATTCAGCAAACCCCGCTGAGTTCAGCACGCACTTCCACCAAGCTCTTTCCTCAGCCCTGACTGGCAAATGCTTGTGCCTGGGAATAACGGCGCCTCCTGAGGGGGGCACTGGACTATGAGAAGGTACCCAAGTGAGCAAGCAGCATGCGACGGGTTAGCCTTCCCCGGCAGAGAGCCAGTCCAGCAAGACACGGTCCCAGGGCCGGCCCACAACATTCTGGCACCTGAGGCAGGGAGCTCAAATGACGCCCCCTCGCTTGGGACAAAACTTTGAAAGGTCTCAATTCTGCCTCCTTCCTGTTCTACTCCTCTCATGGGACTGCTCTGCTCCCTGCAGATGCACCAGTAGCAGACACAAATCGTCTACACTCTGGGTCCTAGTGGCATCCTCCCACAGTCTGGCACCTGAGGCGGCCGCCTCAGTTCGCCTCATGGTAGGGCCAGCCCTATACAGTCCCCGGGATTCCACAGGCAACAGCTGAAGACGACGGGGTAGCAGGGTCTGTCCCAAACCCCATGGAGCCTTCCAGGCCTTTCAAGGGGTCTCAGCTCAGGTCCTAGTATCTGGTGTGTGGGTCCGTTCTCCCCATGGCAGTTGCCTGCTTGGGCTTCTTTACAGGCTTAGCTTTCCAAAGCCAATGCCACATTCAAACCTGCTGGGCTTGGCTCTGGCAAACACACTTGACCAGAGATTTGCTGAGGCTGCCTTACCAGCTCCACTGCGGTAGCAGCGCCCCAGTTTGACGTATTTCCACCCGGCTGTATGACAAAGCAGGCAAGAGGCTTGGAAATCCTACGCACTCTTGTGCAGGCGGCATGTTGAACAGCCAGGCCCGGAGACTACACCTAGGTCTGGGCCAGTCCATGGGGCTGCATACACACACTGGGGTCTGCTCACCTGGCTCCAGTTGGAGGAGTGGGGGCTTGTCACAAGGTCGCTCCCCTTTATGGGGTGCTGGGGCCCAGGCTGCCCATGATTGCCATATGAAGACCCCACCGGGGGTAATAGACTGTCCATAGGCATGCGCAGCACATTTCATTAGGGTGTGCACTCAGAGAATTTTTTTTTTAAAGGCCAACATTTATGGAATACTCAGTCATAAAGGACATTATTTTTATTCATCAAACAAACTAAAGAAACTAAAACTTAACTAAACTTATTTTTTAAAAATTAACAACTAAACTTTACTTAAAAGAGCATATCATGCGATTCAATTAAAATGCAAATCCACTTTTTTTTTAGACATTAGGGTGTGCCTGGGCCCACCTGGCACAACCCCTGTGCATGCCTATGAGATTGTCCCGGGTAGCTGATTAGTACAAGCATTTGGTCAGAGGGGAACTGGAGGGGGATACAGGAAGCTCCCAGGAGAGGCCTGAGCCAGAGGGCGGAGCAGGGAGTCTGGAGGGTGAGTTCGCTGGGGAACCCACCTGCATTGTGCAGGGGGTCAGACTAGATGATCATAATGGTCCCTTCTGACCTTAAAGTCTAGGGCTGTGTCTACATTGGCCCCTATTACGGAATAGGCATGCTAATGTAGAACTTTGGAAGAGGCAAATGCGCGGGGGATTTAAGTAGGAATAAGAGATCCTCCGGAATAGGGCTTTATTTTGGAGGATCGCGCCAGTCTGGACGCTTTTCTCCGGCTTATCTCCAAGCCGGAAAAAAGCGGCAGCCATGAAAATGAAAATGCCGCGGGGGATATTTAAATCCCCCGCGCATTTGCCTCTTCCAAAGTTCTACATTAGCATGCCTATTCCGTAATAGGTGGCCAATGTAGACGTAGCCTATGAGTCTATGAGTAAAGAGCCTGTCAGAGGTACTCCTAAGGCAGGGAGCCTCCTAGATAGAGGTCTGCCAGCAGCTGGAATTCACCAGGACTGGTTTGAGCCAGGGTGCCCCAGACTTAGGGATGTAATAGTGTAGTCGATTAACTGATAAGCAAAAGAGTATAGGTTAATGCTCTAGACGATACACATTTTCCCCCCCTCCCTTCCAAATTTTTTAGCAGGCTGGCCAGCAGCCCAGCTCAATCCTGGCTCACATCGGGTCCAGGACCTACCCCCGCCACGGCTCTGCATTTAAAGTGTATTAGGAGCCAGGTGGGTAGGCAGGGCGGCTCAGTTTCAGCTCGCACCGGGTCCGGGAGATCAGACCCATCCCCCCCGGACAGGGGCTGCTGCTACTCCACACTGCTGCATCTGTATTAGAGGAAGCAGCGCAGAGTGGCAGGGAGCTCCTCAGGAGTGGGGCCAGAGCGCACTCGCTGCCAGCCCAGCCCCTGTTGACTATAGAATAATTGAGTAACCGCTTAGAATTCATGAGGTTAATTGACTATTCAGTTAACCAATATTTTAACATCCCAACCCGGACTAAGGCTGGAACATGGCCTAGCAAGGATCAGTGGCTGCCCCTGGATTAGTCACAGACCTGGGACTCCCGAAAGAACTTACTCCAGTTGGGGGCAAGAGGCTTCACCCAGAAAGGCCTCAAGCGCTGGGCTCAGATGGATTAACAACGACCTGGCCCTCCAGCTGTGCTGTTGGGGTGAAAGTTTTATTTATGTCCTGCTCTGACTTTCCTGTTAATCAATGAGTTAATCCATTGGGAGGAGGGTTTTGAGTACCTCAGGGCCTGTCACTTGTTGAGACCCTGAGCAGGTATCTGCAAGGGGACACGCTACATCAGCCTGGACCAATGCCAGGCCTGGCTGGAGAAACAGACAGCTGAGCACTGCTCATCCCATTAGAGAGGACAGATGGAACTGCAGGCTGGGACCTCAGGAGTGGGCAGCCCGATGTCCTATCTCCTCCAGTGGCTGGCACATGCTGAAAGAGGGCATCCGTCCTGCCGAAGACTCGTAAGACATCGAGGCCTGAGAGCTCACCCAGTTGCTAGCCCAGCCTCGAGCAGGGCTGTTTTCAAACACTCATAATGTAGCTGTGTTGCCAGGCAAAGTACCCTCCTCCCCATAGGGTAAGGCGAGGGCCTCATCTGGGCCAAGGGCGAATTTCTGAAAACAAAGCTGGTGTTTAATTGAGTCATGCAAACACTTTGCTTTGAAGCCCTTTGGAACACATTTCCTCCCTGCCTGATTTCCTTGCTCTGCTCATTCAGAAAAATATAAATCACGGCAGGACCCGTCTCCAGCCATTCCCAAAGATTTCTCAAGCAGGGGGCATTGTAGCTTTGAGAACGTGATCAGCAACTGAAAGCGGGCATTTGCACGCAACATGCCCGGAGTTGCACTGATGGGCTGCGAGAGGGAAGGCGGAGCAGGGGAGCTGCGGATTTGCAGGGCTGGAATAGTAAAAGATGCCAGAGGTGAGGTGTGAGCTGCATTGTTGGGGGGCTGCAGGCTAGCACAGGGGTACATGGGCAGAACGAGGTTTGGGGAGCCCAAGAAAAGCAGGGGACGCAGGTCAGGGCTGAGGGGCACCTGCAGAACTGAGGGAAGAGAGGCCGGTTTCCATAGTGCTGACCCAGCTAAGTCTGGTGCGGTATAATGCTGAGCTCAAGACAACTAACCCCAGCATTGCTGGAACGCTCCCGGGAGGCTGCTTCCTGCCCATGAGCAAGGGAGATGGGCCCTCAGTGCCCCCCCAGAGGCTCACACAAGAGATTCAGGCCAGCGTCCAAACTGTGGTTTCAGGAAGCGCAGCCTTGCCGGGGCAGAGGGGGGCATTTTCACTGAGCTGCCTATTCAGGTAACCCAGGCACATTGGCTGCTGGAGAGAAACGCGGCTGGATCAGCCGATAAGGCCCCTGGCAACCCATCTGCAGCGAGCAGAGCCAGACTCAAGGACCGTTGCCATGGCGACACAGCTTCCAGAGGACTGAGAGCAACTCTGGAAAGTCGGGCCAAATGCTCCACCTCCATTGGCTCTTGCCAGGTTGCCAGGGAGACAGCCTCCTTGTCGGGGTGCAGCCCATCCCACCCCACCCCAAATCCAAGCCCCTTTCTGTCCCAGCAGCTGCACCAGCCACTGCGCCCGCAGCCAAGGCCAGGAGATCCCGGCCTCTCGCGCACCAGCCTCCTGCTGGAAGTCCGCTGCTGGCCTTGAACCAGCACGTAACGTGGCATGACGGGCCCTGCCGCTCGGGAGAGGCTCTGAACAGGGATAGCGGGGGGCTGTGGGCCAGGACTGAGGGGCATTGGCAGAGCGATGGAGGAGGAGACATTTCCCTGATTTCCCCGAAGCTCCATGCGTGTCAATAGCCCTGTTGATGCCAAGGGGCCTTTCCCCTTTATGGCCCAGTGCTGATTTTCTTCCATAGCCTGGTCACATGCTGGGCGTTACAAACACCCTCCCGCTTATCCCCCAAGCAGGGATAAGGGCCCCTCCCCACAGCAGCCAGATGGCTGACAGATGCTCACCCCAGCTGGCACCCAATGGCTGGGCTCATTAAACCCTGGCACAGGGCAGGAGGGAGGGGGTTGCTGGACCCCCTCCCTCCCCACTGGCATCAGTAGATCCTGCTTGGCCCCGCAGCCCAGCTCTTTGCTCACAGAAAGCAGCCTCTGATGAGGGTGCTCTGTCGTATCACTGCCACCAAGGGGAATAGCAGCCCACAAGCCAGTTCTCCGGGGCAGGAGGTAGCCTCGCAGGCCTCTTCTCTGCAGCACTGGGCTCGCTTTGTTCCAGCATGGGACCCAGGTGCATTGGAGACCTCTCCCGGGAGCATCACCCTGCAGCCGGAGCGTCTGGGCTCAGCGCTCGCTCCAGACAACACCACTCACACAAATTCCTCCTCCCCCCTCCCTGATCTCCTACTGGGGGAGCTGGTTCAAACCCGAGTGGAACTGTGACCCTGGGGTTTGCAGTGCCCAGAGCAGGGAGCCAAATCTAGCCAGCCCCATGGGACAGGCACCTCGGGGGCTGCTAGTCTGTCACGCATGGCATACTCATTACAGTAACGGGCCTAGAATAGATCACAAGGAAGAAATATTTCATAAACCAGATGTGTTTGGCACTGAGGCTATTTACTGGGTTGTGACAGGCCATCAGGGTTTTCACCTGGGTCCTCAGGTCCAAACCAGGTTGAGAAGAGCTGGTCTAGGTGGCATGCTGTGGTATCGGCTCCATCCTGAGATAGACAGTGCCTCCCACTGCTCTCCAGTAGTGTTCCTGTAAGCAGAGCGCTTGGACAGCTGCCCAGGAGAGATTCAAATGCTGCCCAGCTGATAAGCAGAGCACCCACAGCTTCCCACAGCCAATGGCATGTGTTTCTATTGGTGGTGCACATCCACACGTGCATTGGTGCGCCTAACAAAATGTCTTGCACATGTGGATGGGGGAAAAAGGGAGCATTGCTTGTGGGGGAATCAGGCACTTCTGGCGCACAAAGACAGCGCCCTGTTGTCTGGATCCTTTGGTTCCTTGTTGATACGGAAACAAATGGGACCCAAATGCTACCAGCCCAGAAGACAGCAGCACCTACCCTCCCAGAGGCTGTGGTATGTCCAGAGCAGCCCCACTGCAGCTGGGGTGTGTGTGGCTGGCGGAGGAGTGACACCGGTGAAGAGCGGAATCCAGCCTATTGTATTTCCATCAAGATCTCTGGGCTGCATTTGAATTTGTCACCTAGGGGCAGAACCATGGTACTGTTACCAGGCTGGGACCAGCTGCCCTCTCAGGTGGCTGCTGCAGCTTCTGGGCACACCCGGCTGTCACCTGGAGCCAGAATCATTTAATTAGCTGGTGAGCCCAGGAGTGAGGTGCTGACGGCACAGGGGCTGTTCTACCTGCCCCTGGTGACACCGGCCCAGGAAGAAAGCAACCCCTACCGCAAGCAGGGCCAGCACAGACTTTTTCTGGCTGCTAATGCTGCTCTGAGAGCTCGTCAGCAGGGAAGGGAAACTGCTGCCCAGAATACTAATCAGAGCCAGCCTGAGGCTGGGCCTGCAAGAATCACACCCCTGCCATGTCCCTTTACTGTGTGCTGGGGAGGCCGAGTAAAGAGACAGGGCTAGGAGGGAAGAGAGATGCAGACAGATAACTGGAAATTCAGGGGAAATCAATGCATGAGAGGGGCAGGAGGGCTGGCTTTGGGTAGTGCTCAGCTACTGCTGTCCCTGCTTCTGCCAGCAGGAGGCGCTGCAGATCTCATTGGAGGTAAGGTCCCAGTGGCACTTCTCCCAGCAGGAGGTGCTGTTGGATGTTCTCCCGTCTAAGCCGCTGCCAGCACTGGATTGAAGGGGGGTAGCAGCGGCTATGTAGGTAGGATCTCCCCTCCTCTCATCCCATTATCTCCCAGCACGGAGCATGTCCGGGACTAGGCACACTGACTAGCTTGTGCACTCCTAGCTTGGGTCGCTTTGGGGCCCCAGTGGCCTCAAGGTGGAATCTGGGCATCGGAGAAGCTGCTGCTTTCTCTGTGCAGTGACAAGCCTGTGTCAAGGTGGGATGACTGACATTCACAAAGCCACCTCTCATCTTCCGGAGTGGGGCACAACCCCAGGTGTGCGAAAGGCAGAGCCTGATGCTGGTCATGACAGACGGAAGCAGGCATTGCAGCAGCCTCTCCCAGACTGATCCTGGCCTCGCTTGCCTTTCATTTTGCTGTTCAGGGTGAGTTGGAACAGCAGAGTGAGCCAATGCATTAGTGGCCCCTGCTGGCCTGGTTTGATCTAAAGAAAGAAACAGTGAGATTTTTTCTTCCTCTTCTTTCTCCTGTGACACTGTCACTAAACAAGGAAAGAGGCTGTGCTGTTACATAGCACCACAGGAGGCATCTGTGAAAGAAAGCAGCTACAACTGCAGCCACATACAAAGAGATTCCCACACAGCTTAAATCCAGGCTTTGTCTCCCTTGTTTACCAGGCTCTATCATCTGCCTGGAAGTTTATTCAGCACATGGAGACACCTAATGGCTGAATAAGGTACAATAAATAAACATGTCATTACAGCAGTGGTTTTCAAACTTTTTTTCTTGTGAGCCAGATAAAGAAAATCATTGATTCCCACAACCCAACATAATTTAACTAGAGGGTGAGGTCTGGAGAGGGGCTGAGGATTAGATCTTTAGGGTGTATGAGGGGGCCTCAGCTTTGGGGGTGTCAGGGCTGGGGCAGGAGGGACTTACCTCAGTGGCTCCCGATCAGTAGTGCAGCAGGGGGGGCTAAGGCAGCTTCCTGCCTCTCCTGACACTGCAGACCATGCAGCGTCCCAGAAGCAGCCAGCCAATGGGAGTGCAGAGCTAGAGCTCAGGGCAGGGGCAGTGCATGGAATCCTGTGCGCTTTTCTGCCCTCCACCTTCACCTAGGAGCCGGGCCTGCTTCGGCTGCTTCTGGGGCGCAGCGGAGTCTGCAGTGCCAGGACAGGCAGGGAGCTGCCTTAGCTCCCCCACTGGTGACCCGATCCCCCTGCAGCAACGAGACCCAGGGCCCGATATTCCACCCCCCAGTCCTGGGTTGCGACCTGTTGTTTGAAAACCCCTGCGTGACAGGGACCCTTCCTCAACTTCTCCCGCCTCCCTTCACACTTCGTAGGCCACTGCCATGTGGAGACGGAGATTAATCTCGAGATTTCCTCTCCCTCCCCCCGTCGGCCTCCTGAGGGGGAGAAAACTAGGGAACATAAGGAGGGTCATCCAGGTGGGCCACTCCCTGGTTTGACTTTCGGCATTGGAGTGGCAGGTGTTGGAGGGTGCAGCAGAGCTCCCAGGGGCACATACACCACTAGGACAGAGGAGGAAACAGACAGGCCAGTGTATCTCCCCTTCCACTCCCAGGGCCCTGGCTCCATTCACATCCAGAGCCTGCTGTCCCCGTTCTCCCTAGAGCTGAGCACCCACCACTCCCGTCACCCTTCGTAGAAGAGAGCCACTCAGCACCTCTGACAAGTCAGCCTGGATCAGTCCCTCCCATACCCACAATCCCATGGGATCACTGCCCGCATGAACCATGGGCAAAGGCGCTGCCCCAAGAGAGCCAGACCCTGCACAGCTGGGTCTGTGTGGGACTTGGCCGCGCAGCTGCTGTGCTCTCTAGCACTGGCTCATCGGTGTCAGAGCCCTGAAGAGAGAACCGGAGCTGGGGCCAGACACAGGATTAGGGTTGGATTTAATGGCGCGTCTGATGGACACAAAGGGTATGTCTACACTACCCTCCTAATTCAAACTAGGAGGGTAATATAGGCATACCGCACTTGCAAATGAAGCCCGGGATTTGAATTTCTCGGGCTTCATTTGCATAAGCCGGGCGCCGCCATTTTTAAATCCCGGCTAGTTTGAACCCCGTGCCGCGCGGCTACACGCGGCACGGAGTAGCTAGTTCGGATTAGGCTTCTAATCTGAACTAGCTGTACTCCTTGTGGAATGAGGAGTGGAATGAGGAGTAAAGCTAGTTCGGATTAGGAAGCCTAATCCGAACTAGCTACTCCGTGCCGCGTGTAGCCGCGCGGCACGGGGTTCAAACTAGCCGGGATTTAAAAATGGTGGCACCCAGTTTATGCAAATGAAGCCTGGGAAATTCAAATCCCGGGCTTCATTTGCAAGTGCGGTATGCCTACATTACCCCGCTAGTTCGAACTAGACATACCCAAAGGGAGCTTCCAACCGCACTTGATGCATGTTGGTGACCCGGGTTCCTTCAGCTCCATCCATCAGTTTTGGAGATCAGGCTGCATTGGCCATTGGGAATGGCTTTCCCAGCCAGGCTGTCGGATCACACCCTGCTCCTTAGACCCAGAGCCTCATAGGAACGTAGGCACCTAAATGCCATTGCTGTGTGAAATGAGTTTGTTGGGCCTCAGTCCAGTCCCTACAGCAAAAGAGTCGTAAAACACGCAGCATCACAACTGGAACTTCCCTCCCACCCCTCCCCCCGGATGACACTCCCAATTCCAAAGCCAAAGACTGAAAAGCCTCCCCGGACACTGATCTCCCCCGGCTCCTCCACAGCACACGACACAGAGACCCATGGTCACCAGAGCTGCCAATCTGGCACCTTTCACCAGCGTGAAACAACACACCAGGGTGGGAAGCAGCCATTGTGTAAAAGTGAAACTCTAATTATTATTTATTATTATCAAAAGCAAGGCATTGTTGGAGGAGGCTGAATGGCTGCGTAATTAGACTTATTAGAGGGTGGCTACATTTTAATAGCTGCCTTAACACCCAATTGGTACTTAACATATCACAATTATCCCTAGACATTGGAACGGGCTTAACCAGGACAGCCTACGGGTTGGGAATCAATCAAGGGGAGAAAAAGTCCAATAGACAGAGATGCAGACAGGCCTTCCTCCTCAGAGCACAGCCTCAGCAAGGCACTTCCCTGGTTGCTAAGAGACCTCACATCCCTTGGTCAGCCCAGCAGACCTGGGCAAACAGGCTTTCCACAGCCAGGCAGGTTCAGGGCTCTGGGGGCCCCCTGCAGAGGTGATGGATGCCTCTGACTAAGGATGATAAGAGGCAGGTAACTGGGTGATTGTGTAGTCAATGCAATTTGGATCGACTGTACGATTAGTGGAGAGGGGAAGATGCTCAGGAGCTACCCTGGCTGCGGCTCTGCAGTTTAAATGTAGTAAAAGCCAGGTGGGCAGGCAGCCCGGCTCCTACTACATTTAAGCTGCAGAGCTGCAGCGGGGTTAGCTCCTGGACCCGGCATGAGCCAGGACTGAGCCAGACTTACTCAATCCCAGCTCAGGCCAGGGCCAGCAGCCCCTGTCCGTGGGGGGGTCCCAGCTCCCGTGGACCGAGGCTGCTGCCAGAGTAGCCTTCCTGGTCCCCTGTATTGCTGCCTCTGATGGAGGCAGTGCGGGGAGGGGGGCAAGCAGCTTTTAAGCTGGCTCCCTCCAGCACTGGCTCCTCTACTCCCCTACTCCTGATGCCTGTGATATAGAGGCAGCAAGGTGGAGGGGAATGCCTAGGCTTATTGGGTAGTCGACTAATCCAGTGGTGCGCAACCCATGGATCGGGGTCGCGGCTGTCTTCCTGGGGGGTTGCCCAACGTATGCAGCGGGGGCAGGGGGAGTGGCAGGGGAGTGGACCGGTGCTTTAAATTAAAGGGCCGCAACAAAATATTCCAGCCAGCCTTTTTTTTTTTTTTTGCTCAACCAAAATGTTCCTAGCCCTGAGGGTCGTGAATTACAAGAGGTTGAGCACCACTGGATTAATCGACTGCTCTTTTACAACCCTGGCTCTGACCCAGACTGGGTGAGCCATGCCCAGCCAAAGCCAAGTGCAAACCTATCACAGGGAAGCCAACCGCAGGGATGAAACTTCAGCGTGAGCAAGGCAAATCCGCGGCAGCAGGGATGGAGGAGACCGACGTGCGTTAGGCACTCAAAGTGGCGTCAGAGCACAGCGGGATGCTCCATGGTGGAAATTCCCACATTCCGGCTCCACTAAATGCCATGCAGGGCAGGGCGTCATGGCCACCAGACGGCTGAGCCCTCATTTCTGAGACAGGCGGAGAGCAAGTGCCGAGGGCAGGTTGCGAGAGGTCCGTGAGCCAGGGCAAACCACAGGGTTGCACACAGCGGAGCAGCACTAATTGGCCCATCCCAAGCTGCTTCCCAGAGGCCGTGATGCAGGGAGGAAGGTTGGTCCTGTGGTTAGTGTGGGGGCCAGGGGTTCGAGAGCTCCAGGTTCTAGGCCCTGCTCTACCATAGATCTCCTCTGTGACCATAGCTCAGTCATAGTCTCTCTGAGCCTTGGTGCTCCAGCCAAAATACACCCACAGGCACTGGCTTCCTCCTTACCCGAGGTGCTTGGCTCCTACTCAGCCCCAAACCCTGCCCCCCAGCACCTCCCACAGGCTGCAGAACAGCTGACTGTGGGAGTTGTTAGGCTTATGGGCACAGTTGGAAGGCAGCCAAGGCCCTGGACCTTCTGCTCAAAACGGGGACCATGCTCCTTCACAACCTTGACGATCATTCTACACTCAGCCACTTTCTGTCCTGCATCCCTCTCTGTCTGTGCATCTCTAATCTGCTCAGTGATGCTTTAGGGGAGTCATTTCACCTCTCCGCTGTGGTACAACACTGCCCCACAGGGGAAGGCTCAAGGCTCATTAACAAAGATGCCTGCAAAGAGTTCGAACTGAAAAGTGCTATAGAAAGATCAGGTCGGATCCTGGGGCTTACATTTTCAAAGGTGACATGTGACTTTGGGAGGAGGGGAGAGCTCAGTGCTTCCTGAAAATCCAGGGCTAAAATCCAGATCCCTCCTCTAGGCATCCCAAAATGGAGGCATCCAACATCACTCAGCAAATGGAGGTCTGTCTTGAAAACACCTGCAAACTAGAGTCCAGCTTCAAACCAGCCGACCTGATTGCTCTGAAGATAGACAGGGAGGAGCAGTAGAATCCAGATAGCCAGCTCTTCTGTAGTGTTTTTAGGCAGAGACCTTTGGTGCCAAATTAGTCTCGTAACAAACATTTATGGCCAAAGTATAAGCATTGTGAGTGAAACCAGACAGGCTTTGCAGAGGTGAGATTAATGCAGCTGCCCAGTTCAGTCTTTTGCTGTAAGTCAGTGGAGGGAGCCCACGAGGGATGTTAAGAAACCTTATCCTCTTTTTTTGCTTTATTTTCAGGGGGTGGGATGGGAGGGTTCATGGTATCCAGTCAGAATAAGCTCAGGCACTTGTCCAAAGCCACACAACACGCTAGCAAAATCTCTTGGGCCTGCACGCTGTTGTCCTAATGCAGTGAATTACCAGCCAACATTTTACATAGAGTCTGTTCTCCAAAGAGCCCAAAGTGCTGGTACAAACTTTACAGGAAGCGCTTTGCACCACACTACACTGAAATGCACCCCAGAGGACCCATGTAAGACACTATTCTGCCTCTGATCACATACGCATTTCCTTCATGAATGTGCAAGATTCCCAAAATGGACAATTTGGCAA
Source organism: Pelodiscus sinensis (assembly GCF_049634645.1). Lineage (NCBI taxonomy): Eukaryota > Metazoa > Chordata > Testudines > Trionychidae > Pelodiscus > Pelodiscus sinensis. The sequence continues at coordinate 12,234,437 of NC_134735.1, forward strand.
TAACGAAGGCCTGACAATTTTCTTTCTAACCCCAGCAGTTGGCTGGAGCATGAGAACCGATACCAATGTATAGCCTCACATCACTGACACATTAGGTGAGATTCTTATTAATGACATTGACAGCTAATCCCTTCACTAATCCCTTCCCTGCTCACCTGCTTCTGCCAATAATTACCTTGTATCCCCGAGTTCTGATGGCTAACTAGATGTTCAAGTTCACTGAACCTTCTGTTCAATGATACTTTCTGTTCTAGTCTGCCCCGTCCTGGCTTCCCTGCCTTATAAAGCCTGCTGACAAATGTAGGAGATGTATCTATCCAGTGTGTACTAACTCTGTGACATATTCTTTATGGAAATATGCGTATGAATATGAATATGCAAAACCGCTTTATGCAAAATACTTTTTGTAAGGTATCATCTGAAAAGTTATAATTCACTGACTGTGTCTGTTCTATGGTGTATGTACACCGTTCCTGTATTTGAAGTTAGGAGTATGAAGTATTAACCTGTGTTACTGATGTAGACATGCTAAGAAGGAGCCATTAAGGGTTTTTCAGAAACCTGATTTATCAAATCTTTAGTTTAATTTATCATATCATTGATAAGGACAATGATCTGTGAATCGGTTTGTTTTTCCTATGATCCAGCCCATCGGAGGGTCCCAAAGACCTCACAAGCACATGTGCTTAGGTCACTTGATCTGGGAGTCCATCACCAATTTGGTATTTTTCCACACAGAGGGAGGGGGGAGGTTTGCCAGCAAACAAAGCCTTCCTGCTTCCTACACAACTATTTAAGGGCAAAGCCCCTACAAGTGGGGCTGCAAGCCCTGAGAACACCCGTTTGCCATCTGAGACAGTGTTTCTTAAACTGTGTTCCGCGGCACACTGGTGTGCCATGAGGAACACCGGAATTCAAAATGGCCACCCTTAAAGGGGCAGGCAACCCTCCCCCACCCTGAAATTTTTTTTTTTTGCTCAACAAAAAATCCTCATTTAAAAAAAAATATTGTTTGGTATCCCTCAGTCTTAAAAAGTTTAAGAAACACTGATCTAAGAGGTCTGCTGGACACAACAAATGGAACATTCAGAAGGTGATTTCAACTATTGTTAGGGTAAGGCATTACATGGAACAAGTTCCTTAGTGTATTAAACCTAAGCTGGCATGTTTCATTTTATTTCACTTAGGAACTGACTTTACTCTGTGTGCTATTACTTGTAACCACTTTACATCCTACTTTTTATACTTAATAAAATCACTTTTGTTTATTAATAAAGCCAGTGTAATTAATTGTCCCCTGGGGAGAGATGAGCAAGCAGCGGTGTATAGCTAGCTTTATGTGGGAAAGGGGAAAAACACCGTGCGCTTAACATGTATAAAACTTTATACAGAGTAAGGAGGATTTATCTGGGGTTTGGGTCCTACTGGGGCTATGCACCTGGGTCCTGAGGCAAGTTCCTTAGGCTGTCTTTCCAGAGCTGAGCTGATCTCAGTGTTTCGGTGTCTGTCTTACGGGGCATCCCCATTATCCGTCGCCCTGGCATACATCCATTCCGCACTAAAGTTGTTGGCGCTTGTAGGAACTGATGCGTTATAAATCTTCCCATTTCCCGCTCTTAAGCCACGCGCAAAAAAAACCCCAAACCAATTTGCACAAATGGAAGTCAGCCATGGGGAAAAAATTCCCCACTTTAAGTTGTTTCACTATGGGCTTGTCTACATTGGCCCCTTTTCCGGAAGGGGCATGGTAATTTTTGAAATCGCAATAGGGAGATGCGCGGGGGATTTAAATATCCCCCGCGGCATTTAAATAAAAATGTCCGCCGCTTTTTTCCGGCTTTTAGAAAAGCCGGAAAAGAGCGTCTACACTGGCCCCGATCCTCCGGAAAAAGCGCCCTTTTCCGGAGGATCTTATTCCGGAATAAGTAGGAATAAGATCCTCCGGAAAAGGGCGCTTTTTCCGGAGGATCGGGGCCAGTGTAGATGCTCTTTTCCGGCTTTTCTAAAAGCCGGAAAAAAGCGGCGGACATTTTTATTTAAATGCCACGGGGGATATTTAAATCCCCCGCGCATCTCCCTATTGTGATTTCAAAAATTACCATGCCCCTTCCGGAAAAGGGGCCAATGTAGACGTAGCCTATAAGTCCAAGTTTTTTGGAACAGATCTTGGACTTATAGCAAGGACAGCCTGTATGCTGCTGAGGGCTGTGACCCTATCACTGTGCCAGTGCCGGAGGAGGCCAGAGCACTTGGCTCTGCAATACCAGATAAAGGGGTTGCCCAGGAAGGCCAGTTCAGTGGTATTTCAACACATCAGGTGACAGTCACAAGGGGATCCCTGTGAGCGAATCCATCACAAACTCCACCTTGAAGCTTTTAATGGTAATGTGGGAGGACAAATAGCCCCTGATCATATTGTCCAAGGAGTAGAGACTGTTCTTCACCCCCCTGGCCCCACCTAGGAGGAGGGATACAAGGTGTGTGGGGAGCGTCTGATGCAGAACACACTGTGGATTGTGTGTGGAAGCTGTTTTGCTCTCTGGCACGTCGGCAGATGACTGTCTCTGCAGCAAAGTGAGTCACCAGTCCGGTGCATCCTACGCAGGTTGATTCATCACACAGCATCTCGGTGCTGCTGTCATAGGCTGCATGTTCAGTTTTGGTGTGTGTATCTGGATCCAGGCCTTCCTCGCGCCATGCAGCAGGGTCCTCTTCCAATTCATTTCCCACTCCCCTTAGCCCAGGGCCGTTTCAAATTCCTAGCATAGCCGTTCAAGCTGGCCATCTTTGCCCTGGGCCTGTGTGGGTGGCCAAGCACCGAGGCAATTGAGCGAGGAAGACAATCAGATTGAATCCTGTCTCCCAAGGTCAGCCTGATGCCTTACGTACACCCACACGTAGGCAGAGCGGCTTCTCCAGCCCCCCCCCCTCCCTGGAGGAGGGAGGGGGAATCGACTAGCAAGTGCATTTTAATTGCCTGGAATGTCTCGAAGGACAGGACAAGAAGACTCTGGTTTTTTGGTCCACGATACAAACTGCAGCTGAGGGGGCAGTTCCAGGGAAGCCGTGGGTGAAGGGTGATCACAGCGCTGCCGAAAAGGGCCGGATGGGCAGCCTTGAAAGTCGTCTTCCTCACTGTAAGCACAAAGACAGAGCTGCTTTCTCCCACACGGTCTTGCCCATGCACCTCAGTCCTGCCCTGCTGGGATCCCCTGTAGGGATGACGGGGGATGTCCATCTCCAGGCCACCCTGTTGCCATGGTCACCGGGGGCCAGAGACTGGCCAATGAGGGTTTAGTTACTTCACATCCCCACAGGTCCACTTCCCCTCCCTAGGAGCAGGTAATTGTGAATGCTCCATGGGGCAATTAACACATGGGTGCAGCAAGCCCGGCCTCAGGCCTTGGTTCCATTCCCTCCCTGGCTTCCAGCAGGCTCTGGGGTCAGTCACGTAGGCCGGCCGCCATTCTTGGGTACCCAACTTTAGACACTTTGGGTCTGATTCTGGGAGGAGCTGAGCCGAGCCCCCTGCCACTCCCTGCACTGCAGAGGTAAGTACAGCTCTTTACCTTGGGGGGTGGGGAAGGATGGGGAGGAATCTTTGCTGCCCCCAAAGGAGGGGGGTTCCTGCTGGGTTGGGAGGGTTGTGATGATGCTGGCAGGGGCAGAGGAGACCCTGTGTCATGGCATGTCTAGGATGCCAGATTGCCTTAACCCAGCCCTCCTGGGAGGGTGGGAACAGGGGAAATAAGGGACCCCCCCCTCAGGCCCCTGGCTACACAACCCCACAGCAGCCAACCCTCTGCTGAGTGCAGAGGGTTGGAGAAAGCAGGCATGGACGTTACGCTAGCAGCTGCATGATGATGCTGTAGTTTAGGAGTTCTGATGAATCCCCTCTCCTTCTACCGCCACAGAACTCCCCCCTGCACTCAGCTTGGCCCAGGATCGGGCCCTGCCTCACCAGTCAGCAGCTGCACAGCCTCTGCATGCAATCCCCGTGAGCAGAAAGAGTCACACATCGGCCTCCAGACACCCATGTACTGATGCCGAGCGCATCCCATTACAGACGTGGGCGGGGGGAGGAGGCGGGAGGTTCTGTAGAGATGCGTGTGACATGCAAAGGAAACGATAAAAGCCTCGTCGCAAAGGCCTGGGATTGAGTTAGCTCTGGCAGCCCGGCGGGAGGCTGGGGATGGAGGCTGCTGGGATGGCAGGAAAAGGTCCACACTCCGACCTGGAAAACTCAGCACAACCAGGAAAGGAGGGATATTGAGTGAGACAGCTCAGCCCCAGAGTAACCATGCAGGCAGGCCTGACAAAGGCTGGGTGGCCCAGGAAGGGGAAGTAACGTGGCTGAGCGTCAATGGCCCAGCTGGGAATGGAACCCACAGCTCCTGAGTCCAGTCCACAGCTTCATCAAAGAGCAGCCTGTGGCTACGTCTACACTGGCCCCTCTTCCGTAAGGGGCATGTAAATTTCAAGAGTCGTCGTAGGGAAATCCGCGGGGGATTTAAATATCCCCCGCGGCATTTAAATAAATATGGCCGCCGCTTTTTTCCGGCTTTTAAAAAAGCCGGAAAAGAGCGTCTAGACTGGCCCCGATCCTCCGGAAAAAGCGCCCTTTTCCGGAGGGTCTTATTCTTACTTTGAAGTAAGAATAAGACCCTCCGGAAAAGGGCGCTTTTTCCGGAGGATCGGGGCCAGTCTAGACGCTCTTTTCCGGCTTTTTTAAAAGCCGGAAAAAAGCGGCGGCCATTTTTATTTAAATGCCGCGGGGGATATTTAAATCCCCCGCGGATTTCCCTACGACGACTCTTGAAATTTACATGCCCCTTACGGAAGAGGGGCCAGTGTAGACGTAGCCTGTCTGTCCATGTTGGTGCGACAGGCAGCTCTTACCAAGGCACATGAAGAGGGCAACTTAGCTTGAAATACCCCCTGCCGTTGACAAATCTCACACTGCTGTAAAAGCAGAGATCCTGGGGTGACAGGGAGTGGTTCAGAGAAGCCCCTGAGCACAGCCCCAGCCAATGGTGTCAATGATCTTACATTACCAGAGCATCTGGCCTTGAGGTGGTTCCCAAGATGTTTTGCAAGTGTCACCCCTGTACAAACTGCTCCCATGTGACTCTCTCCCTGGAAATGCAGCCAGCTCTGGGATGGGACAGCAGCTGCGGCACCAGCTGAACTCAGCCCAACATGGCAGGCAGGGCAGGGACAACGAAAACCATCCCAGGTTCTTTTCCACGTGCAAACTGCAGGGACAATTAAAACCATCCCACATGCTCAAATGCGAAGCTCTACCAGTCGGTAACAGAGATCAGTACAATGTGACACCACTGGGCACTATGGCCCGCGATGACAAGGTACCAACACCGGGCAGGCCTATTGCCCTAGATCAGATATTAACAGCAGTTAGTCAAAGTTAAGCTACTGTGCATTCTGTAAGTTTAGGCAATAACACCTGCTGTTCAGGAGCCTAGTACCCCCCCCCCCCAGGTCGGCCGGAGAGCACCTTTTGTGGTGTCCTTTTATAGACAGATACAAACAACTTGCATCATTTCTTTACATACAAGTTACCACCCTCGCTTGCTTATATACCACCCCTCACCCTACAGGAGGGGGGCTTACTTACTATCCTTCATGCTGTGAATTCTCACCTGGTCCTGAATCTAGGTCGGTATGTGCATTCGATTTTAGGGGGTTTTTGTACCAGGACATTCCTTAAGATGTTCTGTTACTCCCTTACGGCTTACAGTCTGTTCTCCGTGCCTCCCTGTCTTAACTTACACAATTACACAGTTATGAGTATCTGAGTTACTGAACCAAAGTCTTGCTCACTTGATTGCAGGCCTGTTGCTGTTTTCATGTTACAGGCCTTAGGCCTGCTGACTCCATGTTACTGACCCTCAACTTACTACAGCTATGTCTATGTGGTCCCCGTTTTGTGCAAAAAATATGCAGATGAGGCAAAGTGTGGGATATTGCTGTGCCTCATTTGCATAATTAATGAGGCACCATTTTTGTGCAAAATCCCCCTTTTGGGCAAGAGCCATTCTTCCTGAAAAAAATGTGTAAGAACAGCTCTTGCGCAAGTGGGGGGTTTTGCACAAAAAGGATCTGTGTAGATGGCTCCTTTTTGCGCAAAAGCCTCTTGTGCAAAAACGGAGCCTCATTAATTATGCAAATGAGGTGTGGTGACATTCCACGCTTCACCTCATTTGCATGTGTTTTTGCACAAGAGGGGGCAGTGTAGACATTGGTAAGGGTTTGCTCACAGCCCACACAAGCTTTCTGTCTAACTCTTGTTCTCCCCCCTGCCCATCTGGTCCACCGCTCTGTAAGATCTTCGGGGCAGAGATCTGCAAAGGTGCAGCTCCAACCACCAGCAGCCCTGTGTCGCTAGACCAGTGTCTCCAATTCAATTTGCCTTAGGGCCAGTAGCCTGCCAGTCCTGCCTCTGGCAGGGTTAGGGGTGTCTCCATGCATTCTCCTCCATGCATCTCCTGCCCCTACCTGCCAGGCCACACACACACACACCCCAGGTGTTCCCAGCTCTGCCTGCTGTTCTGAGGCAATTTAACTCCCCCAGGGACTCCTGGTGCTGGCTCTGTGCTATTGCTGCCATGTCCCTGTGTCCTGGGGGGAGGTCTGTGTGGAGCTGTGTTCACTCTGGTTTTGCATTCACTGTTTACTTTGTTGTGCTGTATGTGATTCCTACTGTCCTATGTGGCTCTGCAGTGACTCTGTGTGTGTGTGTGGGGGGGGGGTGCACAGGGGCGCACCTGCCTGCCTCAGTTTCCCTGGGCACTGCAGCACTATCTGCATGAGGAGGGGAAGGCTGGCCATGACTCACTGTGGTAGTATGCCAGTCACTCAAGTCCTGAGGACCATCAGAGGGCGGTTCCTGGGGCTGCTCCCAACTGTCCTATGGATGGGACGGGCCCTCATGCCCAGGTTAGCCTGCGGCAGCCCCCCCCCCCCTCCAGCGCTCACCGCAGAGGCAGGAGCCGTGGGGGGAAGCAGAGCCACGCAGCCGCCCGCTCTGCTGCCACCTCCCCCGCCAGTCCACACCGGGGCTGGGGCACTTGGCTTCCCACGGGCTGGCCGGGGAGACGGTGGCAGAGCAGAGGCAGCTCCCACCGCTGCGGGGGGAGGGGGGGTTAACCAGTGATCCCCGAGGGACGCTTGTGGGAAGGGGGCGAGGGGGGAGCGGGGGCGGGGCCGGGGCAGAGGCTGGACGGGGGGGAAGGGTGCATCCACCCCCCCCAGGGGCGCAGGGACTCACATGCCAGCCGGACGGCGGACCTGAGAGCCACGGCCCAGGATCACAAGCGCGTGCGAGCCTCTCACTACACAGCCTGTCGGAGAACGGGCCGCCCTGGGGCGGGGAGGCCTGGGAGGGGGGGGACAGACCCAACTCCTGGGGGCCGGGGCTCTCGCGCCAGCCTCGGCCCGCAGACACGCGAGCCTGGAGGAGCGATTCAGCACCACCAACAGCTCCTCGCTCAACGCCCCCCGGGGTAACGCGAGCCCGGCCCTGACCTCGAACGGGCCCACACATAGCCTGGAGGTGGCACCTGTGGCCGGATCAAATGCGCCTCCCTGGTCTTCCTGCCGGCCTAGGTATCCGTTATCCAGCCGCTGCAACCCAAGAGGTCACCCCAAGCCCTCCCAAGAGGCCCCTTCCAGCGCCGCTCGCCCGGCTGGGTCCGATTTCAGACCCGTGACTCGCCCTGGGCTATTATGTGACGCCGGCCGCTCGCTGGTCCAGCCGTGCACGGGGGAGAAACAGCCGCCTTCGCTCGCTGCGGTGTCTTTTGGGCAGGTGGGGTTTCCTTGGAGGTGGGGGGCGGGGTTTGCCTCCCCACCCCCCAGGAGACGTCCTTGTATTTTAATTGCTTCCCCCCCGCCGTGGGAAAACCCACACGCGCTTTAATCCCAGCAGCCTTCCCAAGAAACGCACCACCAAGAGGCAACGTGAGCGACCGGGCAGCCGTGGGACCAGCGCTGAGGCCGGGAAGCCAATTTCTAGGCGCTGCCTGCAGATTTACAAACAGTGAGCCACTGGCCGGCCACGTCCTTCAGGCTCCATTGCCCTGGGTAAGGCGCTTTGAGATCCTCACCTTCCAGTGCACTAGAAGCGCTGTCAACCCGGCAGCAAATGTTTGGGCGCTTTGTTGCCTTTTAAGCCTCCTCCGACAGATGGGACCCACTGCCTCCCCTGCATTTCCACTTGGCCCCTTCTTTCCTTCCCGATTCGCCAGAGCCACAAAGCCAACTCAGTGAACCAGCTGCGTCTACACTGGCATGATTTTCCAGAAATGCTTTTAACAGAAAAGTTTTCTGTTAAAAGTATTTTCCGAAAAAGCGCGTCTAGATTGGCAGGATGCTTTTCCAGAAAAACACTTTTTGCGGAAAAGCGTCCATGCCAATCTAGACGCGCTTTTCCCCAAAAAAGCCCCGATCGTCATTTTCACAATCTGGGCTTTTTTGCAGAAAAGAAATCTCTGCTGTCTACACGGGACCTTTTCCAGAACAGTTTTCCGGAAAAAGACTTATGCCTGAACGGGAGCAGCATAGTTTTTCTGGAAAAGCACTGATGATTTTACATTAGATCGTCAGTGCTTTTCCGGAAATTCAAGCGGCCAGTGTAGACAGCTGGCAAGTTATTCCGGAAAAGCGGCTGATTTTCCAGAATAACTGGCCAGTGTAGACACATCCTATGAGCAACAAATCACCCAAGGTAGCCTCCCCATGTGAATAGAAAGGAAGCGAAATAAGAAGGGTCCTTTTTAAAGTGTAGGCCCTTTGGCCCAGCCCCTCAGAAAAGTTAGATGCCTCATGCCCATTGATCTCAGTCTCAGGGATAGATTTCAACAGGCGCTAGGCGCCCAAAAGCCACTGAGGAAGCCCGCTAGACAGCCACAACTGCAAACTCTTACTAAGGGCTTGTCTACACAGACAGCACTGCACTGAAGAGGTGTGGCATGCGTCTGCTGTAGTGAAGATGCTACAATGTGGTGGGGAGGAAGAGGGGCTTCCATTGTTGCAGTTAATCAACTTCCACCAGAGGTGTTAGCTCTATTGATGGGACATGTAGAGTTGTCCACACCAGAGGTTAGATCAGTCTGTCTACATGGGTTGTGGATTTTTCACTCTCCTGAGCAATGGAGTTACAGCAACATCAGTCAGTGTGGAGCTGGCCTAAGAGACACATGGTTGGGGAGATCATAGAATCAGAACTGGAAGGGACCTCGAGAGGTCATCCTGCCCCCATGGCAGGACCAAGCACCATCTAGATTGGGGTCTCCAACCTTTTTAAGCACAAGGTCACTTTTTTAATGTAAGTGCAATCCAAGATCTACCTAAAACCCAAATACTCTTGCCAGGCCTCCTTCCTGCCCCTTCTCCAAGGCCTTGCCTCTGCTCACTCAATCCTCCCTCTCTCCCTCCCCCATTCTCCTTCCCTTTCCTCAGGCAAGGGCAAAGGGTTGGGATGCAGGCTCTAGTCTTGGGAATGTGAGGGGGGCTCTCAGCTGAGCCTGCAGCAGGGAGTTGGGATGCAGGAGGGGGTCCAGGGTACAGGCTCTGTAAGGAGTTTGACTCCAGGGGGCTCAGGGCTTGGAGTGTAAGAGGAGGTTCATGACTGGGGCAGGGGTTCAGAGCTGGCTCCAGCTGGGCCCTGCTTACCTCAGGTGGCTCCTGGGTGATGGTGCAGTGGGGCTAAGGCAGGCTCACCCCTGCCCTGGCCCTGCCCCACTCTCAAAAGCAGCCAGCAAACTCCCTCCATCCCAAGCCCTGTTGTCCCGCCCCCTCCCCCATTCTGTGATGATAGGATACAGGGTAGGAGAGGGGGCACCTTGACATCCACACCCCCTCCTTTCCCTTCCCTGCTCTGCACAGAAAGCAGGAGGCTCCCAGGGCATGGAGACTCCCAAGGCAAAGGGCAGGAGGTGTGCAGCAGTGGGGGAGAGGGGCAGCTGAAGTGCTGCACTTGACAGCCTCTTGGCCAAACCGGTCAGGATCACGTCAGAGGCTCCAAGATCTACCGGTAGATCCCAATCTGGTGACCACTGTTCTAGATCATCCCTGATGTCTGTACAACCTGCTCTTGAATATCTCTAGTGATGGAAATTCCACAATCTCCCTAGGCAATTGATTCCAGTGTTTAACCAGTTAGGTAGTTTTTCCTAATGTCCAACCTAAACCTCCCTTGCTGCAATTTAAGCCAATTGCTTCTTGTCCTACCCTCAGAGGCCAAGGAGAACAATTTTTTCCCTCCTCCTTATAACACACTTTTAGATACTTGAAAACCACAATCACATCCCCTCTCAGTCTTCTCTTTTCTGAACTAAACAAGCCCAGTTCTTTCAGTCTTAGGAGAGGTGATCTCTTGCAATGCACCAACTTACCCTGCTAGTAGGAACAAGCTTTTGATCATCACAGAAGCTCTGGGCTCTTCTTCAGGTCTGAGGAATGCCCAAGATGAATACCAGGTGGGGCAGATAGTTAAGCAGAAGGGTTCACAGGAGTAGCAGGAGACTACTTAACAGGAAGTAGGCCATTCACATCTCCAAAGTGGGGGGCAGCCGTCAGCTGGCCAGCAGCAGTGGGTGTTGCACATGATTGCAGTAGCCCATAAAATCAGTGCCCCCAATTCTAGGAGTTATGGATTTCAGGCTTGGGGTTTTAAGATCTGGAGCAGGTTTCCTTTAAGGGCAAGGCTGGAGCAATGCAAAATAGAGGGGCAGCTGTGTGGAAGGGTTTGCCCACAGGTGACAGGGTGTTTGTTATCATTCTTCTCCATGAGTTCCTTTGCATGGGTAGATTGCCTGGTTTCACCCACCAGGCAGTGGTTGGGCCAGCTGATGCACTGAATGAGATACAGCCCATGTTGTTGCAGGCCTGGGCTGGACCCATGGTGCGGGTGTTGATCCCCATAGGTACATTGATATACCATTGCCCTCCATCTAACACACTGGGCATTGGATCAGGGCTTTAGAGCTAAGGTGTAACTGCAGGAGAGGAAGGGAATGGATCCATCCTCAGTTTGTGCGTCCTCTGCCCTGTGCCATGGCCACAGCCCAGAAGCACCGAACAATTAAATGTGTCCTGCATGTTCAAAAGTTTCAGAGAGGGAGCCGTGTGTGATGTAGGGGGGATTTTGTCCACTCTTGTAATCCACTGTGTTCACTCTGGTTTTGCATTCACTGTTTGCTTTGTTGTGCTGTGCGTGATTCCTACTGTCCTATGTGGCTGTGCAGTGACTCTGTGTGTGTGCATGCGTGCATGTGTCTGCCTGCCTCAGTTTCCCTGGGCACTGCAGTACTATCTGCATGAGGCAGGGAAGGCTGGCCATGACTCACTGTGGAAGTATGTCAGTCATTCAAGCCCTGAGGACCAGGTGACAGCAAATATCACCCTGGGCCTGGAAGCAGGACAAAGCAAAAGACCAGGCTTCCCAGGGGGTCTGTGAGCAGTGGCTGTGAGTGTGAGTTAGTTTTCGGCTGGCTGAGGGAGAAGGGAGGCTGGCTGGCCTGTGGGGACAGGGCCCATAGCTGGGGTGCTAGGCCCCCTCTTTCCCCAAGGAGATTTGTACTGAATGCTCCTGGTTCCTGTAACAATGAATCTGGGCTAGGCGGTGTCCCTGTGAACCAATACACCTTCTGGTCTACCTGTGGGCTGAGAGTCATGTGACTGCGGATGGGGGTGCAGGGCTCAGTGACTCCCCCACACTCCATGACACCGTGTTAGTCTGTAACTGGAAAAACTTAACAGGAAGTAGGCATGGGAATAATCACCTTAGAGACTAACAAGGTACCACCTACAAATGTTGTGAGTCTGGCAGGTGCTGCAAGACTATTCCTTATTTTTAAGGTTTGTTTTTTTTCAAATAAATGTGTGTGTGGGGGGGGGGACGACAAAGCTCCTGCTCCTCAAAATGAATGTATCTCATTTCCCCACCCACCCTCCCTCTGGAGCTCGGGGGGGGGGGGGGGGGCGATAGCACTGAGCGGATGCAGCCAGGCCTGGATTCCAGCGCAGCAGCAGCAGCTGCCTGTAAAGAGCTCCCGCAGGGAGAGCGATTCAAGGAACCCGCCCCCCCCCCCCCCAACAGCAGGCTGGGAGTGCAATTCCCACACTGCGCACCCAGCCTGCTTCCGCTCGGGGGCGGGGGTTCCTGTGAAGACCCTTCCCCCCGAATTGATTGATGCCCCCCCCACACACACAACAGGGAGAGGAGAATCCCCCCATAAGGGTGTCTGAGACCGAGGCGCACTTCCCTGCAGCCGCGGGGCGTTTCTCGGCTCTCCAGGCCACTAGCGGGAAGGGGGGTCCGCCCGGAGCTCGGGTTCCCAGCCCTAGGCTGGCATCACTTGCTCTCCAGGAGATGAATTATTTAGCGCTTGCTTGTGAAACCCTAGCGGGGGAGGGGGGGGCAGAGGATCACTTCTGTCTCTGGCATAAGGGGTGGGGAGGGGCGTGCTTCGCTCCCCCCCCCCCCAACCACAGGCTCCCCGGATGTGAGGGCAGCATGGCAGGCTTGGTTGCAGACCCCAGCGCTGTGGGCCCCGGAAGCTAATTCAACCCACTAGGAATGCGCCCACGAACCCCGCCCACGGCGGGAACGCGCCCCCCTGCCTCCCCAGCACCGCCTGGGGCGCTGGCCCCTGCCACAGGACAGAGCAGCTCTGCCCCGGCCTCTCCCGCCCATGCTCCCCCCGAAGGCTTTGGGGTCCCTGCCCCCCTGCCCGGGCAGCCCAGCCCCTCTTAGGCCAAGTTTGCAGCAAACAGGAATCCACGGCTGCGGGGGCCGGGGCAGGGACCCCCAAGTGGAGGGAGCGCAAAGCAACGGCGGAGGCTGCCCCTTCCGCGCCCTCCCGTTGCTTTCACTGCAGCGGCGGGCGCTGCCAGGCGAGGCGGGAGGCATCTGACCGCTCCGGCGAGCCCTAGGGACGGTTTTATGAATGGAATTCTCCTGTGAGAACCCGATTACTATGCCGCGCGGCGCGCGCCGGGCCAGGCCCCACAGGTGATTGGCTCCCGCGTCTCATTGACGTCACCCAGCCGCGAGCCGGGAGGAGACGCAGGCACAGGCAGCGGAAAAAAAAAAAAAAAAAAAAAAAAAACCCAGGGCGTGAGTCACCCCCAAAAGGGGCAAATTGACTATAACTCCGCGGCGTCTCCCCCAGCCCCGTCTCACTGCAGCAGCACATGGAACGGAGCCCTCCGCCTGCATCCTGCCCGCAGGACCCGAGCATCCGCAGAGCCGCCGCAGGGACCCGGGCGGACTTCCCTGCCCCGCCACCCCAGGTGAGGCGCCCCTCTGCATGGGGTGGGCGAGCCCTTGGTGCATCCCCCTCCACTGCAGCCAGCCCCGGCTCAGACGCCCTGGACCCACGGGTGCAGCGGAGCTGGCAGAAGAGCAGCTGAGGGTGAGATATTGTAAAGGGGGGTTAAATGTAAAGCAAAGTCCTGCTCCATTAGCCGGAGCAGAAGATCCCCCCCCCCCCCCCACTGGTTAGACTGGGATGGGAGGGAGCCGCTTGCCGCTGTAGAGAACTGCAGTATCAACTCAAAGGACACTGCGGGGGGCGGGGGTAGGGGTAGGGGAGCAGACACCAAGGAGCAGTAACTGAGTGTTTTCCCTAATACTAATGCACATCAAGAGGCAGGAGTGAGAAAGAAGCTCTTTGGCAGGCGATAGCTCTCAGGGGTAGGATCTGCTAGAGCCCAAGCAAGGGATGCAGCATTCAAAGGGGAAAAGAAAAAAAAACGTAGCTAGGCTAATGGACAGGGATGCGGTGCTCACCCTGAGATTGCTGAGATTGCTCTGTGCACTTTACAGAGTCAGCACTTAGGGCTAGGTTCATAAAAGCCCCTGTGAGGGGAAAACACCTAGCTCCAGCTACAGAGTATTTATCCACTGAAACTGTGCAATGCAAGCAGCTGGGTGGAAGCAGGAACAGGTAAGGGGACAAGTGGAGGAGGGGGTTTTCTGTCTTCTCCCCCCCTCCCTTTTTGTCTGCTCAATAGAGGAGAAAAGTGCAAAAAGGAGCAGAAATTATCCCCTCTAAGAGCAAATGCTGCGCATGCTGCACTCCTGGGTAGCTGCTCTGTAGCGTAGCTTGTGAGCCTTGATGGGCACTAGCTTTTGGAGAAGGCCAATGGGAAGCAAGGTGGGTGAGTGCCCCCACAAAGTCCATCACCAAAAGAGACTGGAAACTGATTAGGGCTAAGTGTAATTAACAGGTACAAGTCAGTTTGCACATCAGAGCCTGTGCAGGACCACACTAAAGGGTAGTTGATGCTATGTCTCTGCAGGTCACGCCTGGACGTCCCGAACAAGGACATGTCCCACAACTCCACTGAAGGCCAACAAGGCTGGTTTGCAGCCAGCAATGACAGCAGCAGCTCCTTGAACTTGGACTCTGTGGGGCAACCTCTTGCCCTGAATCCCTGGGATGTGGTGCTTTGCATTTCTGGGACTATCATCTCCTGTGAGAATGCCATTGTGGTAGCCATCCTATTTTACACCCCTGCCTTCCGGACTCCAATGTTCCTGCTCATCGGGAGCCTTGCCACTGCTGACTTCCTGGCCGGCTTGGGGCTGATATTCCACTTTGCCTTCGTCTATTGCATCCAGTCGCAGGCGCTGAACCTCATCACTGTAGGGCTGCTGGTGACCTCGTTCACTGCCAGCGTGGGCAGCCTGCTGGCCATCACTATAGACCGCTACCTTTCCCTCTACAATGCACTGACTTACTATTCAGAAAGGACAGTCACCAGGACTTACATCATGCTGATCCTGACATGGGGCTTTTCCATCTGCTTTGGGCTACTGCCCGTCATGGGCTGGAACTGCTTGAAAGACATCTCCACCTGCAGCATCGTGAAGCCCCTGACCAAGAACAACCTCATCATCCTCTCCATCTCTTTCTTCATGGTCTTTGCAGTGATGTTGCAGCTCTACATACAGATCTGCAAGATAGTTTGCAGGCACGCCCACCAGATTGCTGTGCAGAGGCACTTTCTGGCCACCTCGCACTACGTCACCACCAGAAAAGGCATCTCCACCTTAGCTGTCATCTTGGGGACTTTTGCTTCTTGCTGGCTGCCCTTTGCCATTTACTGCCTCCTGGGGGATTACACCTACCCAGCCCTCTATACCTACATGACCATCCTCCCTGCTACCTACAACTCCATGATTAACCCTGTTATCTATGCCTTCAGGAACCAAGAGATCCAGAAAGTGCTGTGGACTGTATGCTGTGGGTGCTTCTCTTCCACAATGCCTTTCAGGTCCAGATCTCCAAGCGATGTCTGACTCACCGGACCTTGGTCCAAAGACCCATTTGCACATGACATTCCCCCTTTTTGCACAACCCCAGAGATTTTGTGAGAGCTCTTAAAGAGTCTGTCTCCTCCGATTCCCCTTCCCTTGTGTGCATGAGCTGCTCTCTTCCTTTATTTTTCCACTTTCAGAATTTACGGAAGAAAAAAATACTTATTTTTATCCATAATAAATAAGAATAGTTGTGTGTGTACATAGGTGTGTGTGAGAGAGATCCTCCATAAGTATTTTCTTTGACAATACTTACAGTGCATTTTTTAAAAAGAGAGGCACTGCCTTTTAGTTCTTTTGGCTTTTATATAGCCTTGTTAATTACCTCAGATCTTCAGATATTATTTTCTACATCAAAGGTCCATTGTTTCCATGTAACAGTGGACCAGAACTAAACCAGCTTTTAAAAAAATGTTTATGCATTATTTATTAATTTATTTTTTATTTATGACCAGCTTTTTCAAGACAATAGATTTTTTGGAACTCTGTAATTTGCTGCCCTCTAGTGTTCACTATGTTTTAATACAAAAAAAATAAAAATAAAAATGAAGGCTCCTTTTGCATGTTGAGTACCCTGGGTGGTATTAGGTAATAAGGGAATCATGTATCATGCATAGACGACTGGAGGCGAAAAGGGGAAGCTGAAATACTAGATTGTGCCTATAAAAACCCAAGGGCTCAGATGATCAGAATTGCTTTCTAAACCATTGCACTACTAGAGACTCTTCAATGAACTAAAGTTTCTGTCTCAGTGGAGATAGATTGTGTGTTGGCCAAATTCAAAATTCGGAGTCTGAGGACAGCTATTCAGTGTACTGTACATTCTTCAGGTTTGCATGACTCTGCAAAGGACGCAAACGGAGTACGCGCTTTAGACAATTGAAAGCTCACTGCATTGTTGCACAGACTCTTGTTCCATGTGATTTGGAAAGTACTGTATTCTTGTTTACAATCATAAAATAAAGGTAATTTGTGATACAATGCGTGGCTGCTTGATTCGTGTCAGAGGGGAATAAAAGGTCACCATGCGCTAGGGAAATAACTGGAAAGAGATGGCTTCACCCTCGATACATTATAAAGTCTTGGGTCCTATTAATGCCACCTTCATCATAGACTCTAGAGAACAAAAAGAACTCTCAGAGCCCCACAGCCCATCTCTCTGGAACCAATTCAAGATTCTTCCCTATGCCACATTTTTAGGCTGTGTCTACATTGGCATGATCTTGCACAAATACTCTTTAATGCAAGAGTTCTTGCATTAACGTATTTGCACAAGAGAGACTCTACACTGGCATGTGCCTTTGCATAAGAGATGTGCTTTTGCGCAAGAGCATCCGTGCCAGTGTAGATGCTCTTTTGTGCAAGAAAGCTCCAATGGCCATTTTAACCATCGGGCTTTCTTGCGCAAGAAATTCATGTTGCTTGTCTATATTGGCGTCTTACGCAAGAACAGTTGCGCAAGAGGGCTTATTCCTCAGCAAGAGCATCATAGTTCTTGTGCAAGAGCACTGATTTCACACATTAGAACGTCAGTGTTCTTGCGCAAGAACTCCCCGCCAGTGTAGACAGGCAGCATGTTTTTGCACATAAGCGGACGCTTTGGCACAAGATCGCGCCAATGTAGACACAGCCTTTGTGTTTTGACCAATCTTGTAAAAAAGCCCAAGTAACAATCCTCCTAAGAGACATTTCTGCTGCCCAATACATCATGTTAGCTGGAAGTTCTTCCTGGCATAGGTGCCTTTTATTTAGCTGGGAGAAGGGTATCTAGGGATCTCTGGGTCCAATTAGTTGGGATTGGTCCTGCCTTGGGCAGGGGGCTGGACTTGATGCCCTCCTGAGGTCTCTTCCAGCTCTATGATTATGATATGATTCTATGATTATGAATTCAGAGTCCTCCTAATTTTCAAAGCTCTTACGTACCAAAGATGAAACTTCTGCGAGCCAGAGTGGCAAAGCAAAGGTGAGGTCTCACGCTGCTCAGGATCAGACTGCGCCCTCAACTGAGCAGTTATCGAGAACGACAAGGGGGAAAGGTGGCACTGGACAGGAGCAGTCTGCACACAGATCCACTGCCCACTGTCTGAGATTGGTGTGTGGTCCCTAGATAGGATGGCGGTAGAGACACAGGGGTAATTTCCCTCTTTGCAGCCCCCAGGGAAGCATGGGGGTTAAACAGAACCAGATTGGCGCTGAGATGTTCTCCTCCTGCAAACAGCTCTCTGATCTCCAGGGCATCTGGAAACTGCAGAGCACTGAAGAGCTCTGGGCCCTCTCATTTCAAGAACAGGCCAGTTTGCAGCATTGCACCTGTGAAATGGCTTAGCTGTTCTAGCATCAGGTTGGAAATGCTACAGCCACTGATTCAAATCCCAGCAAAGTAGGCTCATCACTTTATCCTCCTCCCAGTGTCACGAAGTTAACTGCTTGAAGGGGTCTTTTGGAATGAGGCTAAAGTCCAAGGACCTGCCTGCTCTCTGTGGGCATGAGAGTTTCACAGGGGAGTGGATTTAACCTTTCCTCTGTAGGGCCTGTCATGCAGCAAGCTGTGCAGAGACTGGGTGCCACCCTCCAAGCCGGAGGGAGGTGCATTGCAGGGAGGTTGCTGCACAGACACCAGCCCAAATGCCGGAGCCATTCAGTTTCCCGTTTTGCTCAGGCAGAACCTTCCGCGTGAGTGGAATGTGAATGCCCCTGGGTTGATCATTGGACTCCTTCAGCAGCCTTGCTCCAGTGTGGAGGGAGTAAAACAGACGTCAGCATATCCTGGTCTGGGCTGTAGTTTGTAACTGGCTTTAGCACTTGGGGAGGGAACGTGCCAAGAAAAGGAGGGGGGAGGCTGCGTCTACAATAGGTGATAGGCCCATGAGCAGAGCCCCAGTTGAAGATGTGGGAAAACCATGTTTGGTTCTTTGTTTCACTCCAGTGAGTTCGCCAGAGCAGAGCCCTCCCCCCGCCACTGCTGAGGAGCAGTGAGAATAAACACGCGAAAAGAGAGCGAGGTGTTCTGCTATCACCGCCTGTTAGTTACACCCACCCACGTTAGGCAGCTCCGGGTACAATAACGTTCCTGTGGGCATTGGGCAGTAACAGAGAGGACCCCTGATTTTCAGAGGTGCCCCAAATGCAGTAGATCGGCCCTCCAGCTGCCCAGCACCTCTGTAATTTAGGGGGCTCTATTCTCACACAAGGGATTCCTGGATCTGGTTCAAATCACTTCAGGGAAACATGGAGGCTGCGTTTAGACTGGCATGATTTTCCGGAAATGCTTTTAACAGAAAAGTTTTCCGTTAGAAGCATTTGTGGAACAGAGCATCTAGATTGGCACGGACGCTTTTCTGCAAAAGCACTTTTTGCGGGAAATCGTCCGTGCCAATCTAGACACGTTTTTCTGCAAAAAAAAAAGCCCCGATCGCCATTTTCGCCATCGGGGCTTTTTTGCAGAAAACAAATCTGAGCTGTCTACACTGGCCCTTTTGCCTGAACAGGAGCAGAATAGTATTTCCGCAAGAAGCACTGATTTCTTACAGTAGGAAGTCAGTGCTTTTGCGGAAATTCAATCGGCCAGTGTAGACAGCTGGCAAGTTTTTCCAGAAAAGTGGCTGATTTTCCGGAAAAACTGGCCAGTCTAGACACAGCCGTAAAATAGTGTAGTAATTGAGGGTCAGTAACATGGAGTCGGCAGGCCTAAATTGCAGGCCTGTTGCTGTTTTCATGTTACAGGCGTCTATTTAAGTACGACAAATAGTAATAGCGATGTAGCTGTGTTAGTCTGGTCTTGCTGACACAAAAGACATTCATGCTTAAATTTTACACTTTACAAATGGGCCTTAACAAAGAAGCTAATTATATTACCCATTACAAAGATAGCTTCTCCAATTATCACCCCTAATATCATTATCTCATAGACACTAACCTCCCCCCCACAACCTCTCTCTGTTCTAAAATCTGATTTGTCAATTTTATACGTGTTGACTTGTTTTGAATGTATCCCTTTGGTAGATATGGTCATGCCACTTTTCTTCCACAATTTGATCTGAGGAAGTGGGTCTGGCCCACGAAAGCTCATCACCTAATAAACAACCATCTTGTTAGTCTTTAAAGTGCTGCACAGTCCTGTCTTTTGTTCCAGGGAAACAGACGGTGGTGAGGCAGGAAAGGAAAGTGGCTCCCAGACTTGTGGTGCGGGTTTCTTTCCTTCCTAGGAATGGCTCTGGCAATCCAACTGCAGCCAGTGCTGGAAATGACTCCAGGCTAAAAGCCGAATGGGTGGGAATGGTGGCACTGAGCGAGGCAAAGGAAGATTGTTCGCTCTGGGCTCTTAAGCTGTGTCCTCTCCGCCTGGCTCGCATAGCAGCCACAACAAATCAATCATTGGTCTTTACAGTCATTACGCCTCACAGGCGAATGCTGCAAGCCTCAGCGACCATCAGGAGACAGCAAAAAGCAAGACAGAAGTCCTAGGCCTGACACCTCCTGGAATGAGGGAAAACTGCTTCTGCCTTCCAACTACAGTTCCCACAATGCATGGGGCTGGCACAACGCAATGGGGAAGGGACTGCAAACTAAGAGGCTGATCCCAAGACAGGTGCTGAGAACAATGACCCCAGTGTTTTGTCATCAGTCCCACGCAGCCCCAGATGATTTTATTTAAAAGTATTTATTCCTGGCCCATGCCATTCCTGATCTCTCTGCTGAGACTCCTAAGGTGGCTGGAAGCGAGTGCAGATCTTTTAACACCACTCTCTTCTGAATGGGACTGGAACTGCTATGGTGCATGTCATAGGCCCTATATTGCTAACATCGAATGGAGAATCTCTTTTACACTAAGGCTATGTCTACATTGGCAGCTTCTTGCCCACCCCTGTCCTAATTGCTCCCACCTGGAAGCAGAGACACCTACACAGTCAGGTGATTCTTGCCTGCAGCTGCATTCCTTTCCCCCCTCGGCTGAAAATCAGGCCAAATGTGGTGCAGGGAAGTCTCAGGCCCCCAGACCCCCCACACAACCGCAATGTTTGCTTTCACAGAACACAAACCAGAAGCAATTCCACAGTAGTTCCAGGCACTGTTCCAGGCTTCAGCTCACAGAGCATGCAGTACTGTACCCGGCTGGATTAGACAAACACCTTTGCGTCAGAGACAAGCTTGTGCCCTTTCACAGGAAAGGGATCAAAATCGGCAGGGAAAATCAAAACGCACTGACTAAACAACACTGTGTTGTAATTGTTTTGGGTTAAACCACCAGTGTTGGGGCTCACGTGATTTCTAGACGTGGTTGAGGGGAAGGGTTTCAGTGGCAGATTGGGCTCAACTAGCAGCACCCTGGGGTGGGTAAACAAGCAGGAACAGGCAGTGATCAAAGTGGATCCACAACTGATGGTTTCATTGGCTGCATCTAGATTGGCATGATTTTCCGGAAATGCTTTCAACGGAAAAGTTTTCCGTTAAGCATTTTCAGAACAGAGCGGCTAGATTGGCACGGACGCTTTTCTGCAAAAGAGCCCCGATTGCCATTTTCACCATTGGGGCTTTTTTGTGGAAAACAAATCTGAGCTGTCTACACTGGCCCTTTTGCGCAAAAGGGACTTTTGCCTGAACGGGAGCAGCATAGTATTTCCGCAAGAAGCACTGATTTCTTACAGTAGGAAGTCAGTGCTTTTGTGGAAATTCAAGCGGCCAGTGTAGACAGCTGGCAAGTTTTTCCGGAAAAGCGGCTGATTTTCCGGAAAAACTGGCCAGTCTAGACACAGCCCTTGTGTGTATCCCTTTGTCATTTTGCAATGAGTTGCAGGGCCGGCCCGCAACATGTTGACACCTGAGGCAGGGAGCTCAAATGACGCCCCCATGCTGCCTTTTCTCCTGCCTGCCTGTTATGTCTCTTGTGCCCTCCTTTCTCCAGCACAGCACTCCCCCATCTCTGTGCATCTAGAGCAGAGAAAACACATCTGCACCAGCAGCAGACACAATTTTCTACACTCTGTGTCCTAGGGCCCCCCCCCACAGTCTGGCACCTGAGGCGGCCGCCTCAGTTCGCCTTATGGTAAGGCCAGCCCTGATGAGTTGGGCTCGTTTTTCTTCAGTGGCCTGACTGCTCTCCAGTCACTTGCCCAGTGCAGCCTTCCATGTGCTTGGAGTTCTGCCGGCCTGCCCAAACCAGTGCCAGTCCCCTAGGCAGCCTTGAAAACCTGGGCATAAAGAGGTTTATTTTCCACATCCTGTCCTTACGTGGAGCAGACAGAGGAAAATATTTATAGTCTCTGTCCGGGGCCGTGGAAAAGGCTTAGTCCAGAGCTGCACTGCCCACTGCCAGGAACACGGTTCACAGGCAAACGTGCCTCGTGCACACGAGAGAGAAGCGGCGGCAGCAGCAGAAAACCCTGCAGTTCCCGGCTTTTGTATACACAAAACAGCAGCTGCAGGGTTCTGAACTGGTTACCCAAGGGAGAGGCAGGTCTCACTCCCTTTCCAGGAGCAGCATTATCTGCAAAGAGCAGGTGAGCTGAGCCCTCCGCTTTAGCTGTCTGGGGCTTTTCCCTTCACCAGGGATGGAAGCAGAACTGGATCTAAAGTGAGAGACACTTCCAAGGTGTATTCCCAGGGCCCCCTGAGCCTAAGGGCTCTGCAGCGCCATTCCTGAAGGGAGGTGGGGAGAGGGCTGCTCTGGTCCTTTGCCAGATGAGCCATTATCTCTGTTGCATCGGTGCAGTGTGTCTGCCCATCAAGACACTTGTGCCCTACATCACATTTGCTCGACTTCCTGGGACCAATGCCCCACACTGACTGGGTGGGGAACCCTAACTCGGGTTGAAACAGCAGTGACAATACGCCAACTCGGCTTTTAACACGCGTTAACAGACGGAATCCCGCCTGCTCCCCCTTCGGTATGGGCAGGAGCCTGGGCTTTCAAGCCCAAGGGGTCAGCCTGGCTTTTGACCAAGCCAGAACATTCCCATTGCTACATTTGGCATGCTGCTTTCAGCCCTGAGAACGCAAATCTGTCTATCCAGGCTGGGAGACTTGCTCCTGGCTACACTGGAGACACCAATCCAGGACTGAACACACACTGCTAAGGAGAGCCAAGAACAGCCCTTGCTCTGGAGCCTAGACACACCCACAGGTAGAGCTAGCACCAAGGGCGGGGCTGCGGATTAGCTCCTTTGAAAGCAACCATGGAGAAATGAGGGCTGTTCTGTTGGTGAGAGCCTTCCCCAAGCAGCCCAAGCACTAGCCTCCCCACTCCAAGGCTCAGTGCAGGAAAAGAGGCAGGTTTTCCACGCCCCCCCCCTCTTAATGGAGGAGGTTGTCACGCACGTGAACCCCTCTCGGTCCTGTCTGCTGCAGATTCATTCATTGTTCCCAAACATCTCGCAGAGCAAGCACCCACCCGCGCCTGAAACTGGTTTTTGCTGTGCCCAGGAGCTGAGCTGCTCCTGGCACGAACCAGGCATGGAGGGGAGCTCCAACAAACCAGTGCAGTACAGCCGAGGACGTGAGTTTTGCCTCCCACCCATGCATAGAAATGCTCCCGTATTTAATTACCTTCACCCAAGCACCCTGAACTACGGTGAAAGGTACTTGAGTGCAGGCCATGCTGGCCACCCACATCCGAGTACCTCTGCCCCCGACTCTCCTGGAGGAGCAGTTTGTGTGGCCAAGAGCAACGGCCCTACCGAGCCCTGAATGGGGGAGGATGGTTTGAGTGACACTGCTGCAGGTTACAAGTGGTGTGAAGAAAGCCTTCTGCATGTGACCAGACTGACACAGGAAATCCACACCTATCACAGGGAGCTTTCAGCCAGAGCCAGCAGCTCAGAAGGTGACATACCATTCATCTCAGTGGGGTGTTGACTCCCGAGCCTAAACGACGGTGCTTTAAGTACAGGGGACTTTCAAACACGGGTGACAATTCTGCACACTGCGTGCACTTTCCACAGCTGTGCCCACAAATCAGGTGACTTTGCCCCAGGGATGATGCTGGATCCCCCATTAGGAAGGCAGATTAAGGGATGTCTTGCTAGATAAACAAAAGGCAGAGATGGGGTGTGGTCCTTCAGCAGAGAGTACCCCACCCTTTTTGCAGTGATATTGAACTAGTACAAGACCAGGGCCTGGTTTCAGAGTACAGAGATCCCACATCAGCCCTGCAGAAAGAACAGCTCTCTAGTACTAAGCAAGGGCCACGTTTACACCCTGGTTAAACGCAAACCTCCTCTGGCTTGCAGTGGGAGGGAGGGCAGGCGGTGGGGCGGGGTTGCCAAAAACCCCCGGCCTTGGCCCAGGGTCCACAATGAGAAGCGCGACTTGGCCCTCGCCACAAAACCAGCTTGACAACTGCTGCCTTCAGCCCTTCCCATGCAGGAGTCGGCCTTTGTTAAAGCAGCTGAGCCGGGCCCAGAGCTGCTGTGCTGCCAGACTGCAGAAGTGCTAGCTCCAAATACCTAATTCCTCAGGCACCCTGCAGTTATCTGTGTAGTGCTGTGAGCAGATGGAAGAGTTGCAGATAAAGCCATCCACAGCTCAGGAGCTTATTTCCTTTCCCCACCCGCCTGCGTAGGCAACAGCACACAGGAGCCAGCCATAGCGGAGGGCTGCTCCTGCATTCCTGGCACACCCAGATTCACCGAAAGAAACGGGTGCACTTTGGCCAGGTCATGCATGCAGAAGAGGATAATTCTCCCCTTCACGTCTCTCCCACCGCCCCGGATGCTTAAATAATGAATCTGGCCTGGCAAGGGGGTGACATTGGCAGCGCTCTGCTCTGCCACACATCGGGAGAGCAGGCTGCGAACGCTGATCAGAGCTGGCGGTGCCCGCTCTCGCCTGGGCCCCCGAGGGGGAATTAAGGGAATGAAAATGACGTCAGCGGTAGAGAGGACGGACGTCCCACTTGTCCCAGGCAGCCGGCAGCATCTTCTTGGTGTTGCTAACACCACCTTGAAGGAGAAAATTAAATAGGTCTTTGGAGAGCAAGGGCGCCTGTGAAGCAGCCTCGCAGCCAGCTGCGCTTCAGCCCTGCACCCCGTGGCACGAGAGACACGTACAGACATCAAACACTTTGGACAAGGCCAGAGTTGCGAGGCGCAGGCAGAGCCAGGAGACCCGCCCAGCTGCCTCAGGGAGCAATTCCTCAGCAGGAAGCCCCTGCTAATGGCAAGGAGCCTTTTGACATGCAGAGGCCCAGTGCACAATGAACCCCCTCGCTGTCCCGTCCCGCTCCGGTCCTGGGGAGAAGGGAGATTGTTTGGATCGCACTGCTTGGCAGAAATAAGGAAACGGTGGCAGTTTTCCTGCCAGGCAGGTGCACTTCCTTCTGACCTCAATCACGTCGGTTCAGGCCCCACTGCAGCGCTGCATGGCGCAAGGAGGACAAGCCAGCCAGGGCCATCCCAAGCCGCTTTGGTGCCTTACGCAGCCCGTGCACTTGCACCTCCCCTGTGAAGTGGGGCAGCCCCCTTCTGTGGGGAGGGAGGGGACTTTGCACAAGGCTGCAGGAGCAAGAGCTGTGGGGACAGCTGTAGGGTAGGGAGGGAGCAGGGACTGCTCCCCTCCACCCCAGTAGCAGAGGGAAGCAGAAATAACTAGACCCAACCCATCTACTCCCCCAGCAGCATCGCTTAGGGCAGGGGAGAAGGAGTGGGACTGCCCCAGAACACTGCCGTGGAGGGGGGGGGGAGGGAAGTGGAGCAGGGTGGAGCGGGATCTGATTTTTGCTGCTGGCACCAAGCCCTCCACTAGTCCCCTGGGCCACATTGCTCGGGGCAGGGGCTTGGGAGAAGGGGTGGGATGGGGGTGAGGAGGAGGCAAAGTGGGGGCAGGGAAGAGGCTGGGTGGGGTGTTATCCTGGGCTCTGCACCTCCTCTAGGAACAGCCCTGCTGGGCACAAACCACGGGAGGACTAGTCCAGGGATGGAGCTAGCACTGCTGCACACACAGCTACCTGGAGCACCGCAACATGTGGAGCAATTTGGTGCCCTAGGCAGCTGTGTATTGGTAGGAACTGGCCAGCCCACGGCACAGGATACATCTTCCCATCTGCTTAGGGTCTAATTTAGATTTCAAGACTCCTGTCCTTGCAGCCAGGCTGTACTAGGGCAGGAAGGACGCAGCCTTCCAGGTAACAAGCACAGCAACTGCAATACAGATGAAGGGATGCACCGAGAAGAGAAGCTGGTATTAAGAGCTTTCCACTGATCAGGGTTATGCACGTGTTTTGGTACCAATGGGGGAGACGGTTGCTATCAGTGGCTTTGCAGGCTAGCAGCCTTTAGAAAATGAAAAGCTCACTTGGAAGGGATTAGTAGCTGCGAGATGGTGACATTTTTATATGTCCCTCTCTTCCCTTGAAAACAGGAGCAACACACTAACTCTGGCCTTGGCTGCTAATGACATACCAGAGGCACACTGCGATTCCAGTTCTGAGACAAGCAAGCAGCTCTGACTGCCCTTTTATGTTTCAAATGGGCTTTCCCGAGACTCAGTGAATTTCTAAGGGGCGTAGCAGGCTTGGGCTGTAAGAGCCAGCCATAAACAACCCTTCCTTCTCTCTCCCAGCCTTTCGAGTAGCTCACAAAGTAGCTTTGCAGTAGCTGTTCTGGATGCTCGTTCTCCAGCTGGCAGGAAGAACTCACAAATTAGTCTAACGAGGGTTTGCAGCAGGGACTGTATCAGCTGCAAATGGCGAAAAGGCAAAATGCTGCAACATGTGAACACAGAAATCAATGGGCATCTACATCCTAGCAATCCTGGCCTGGAGTCTGCGGTAAGAGAGGGACAGAGTTTGAGACAAGGCTTTCTGTGCATCCACGCAATCGGCAGTAAACATTCATACAGGAGGCTTACTCAAAGTCATTCGCAAGACAGCCCATGAGAGAGCATCCCAAGCATGATGGGGTAGGCTGCAAGTCCTCCAGCCAGGGCTGCTGAATCATGCCTCACGCAGTTTATTTTACATAGGCCATTCAGCAGCTTTTAAAATAAAGCAAAGCCTGGCTCCTCTGCTCTTGTAAGAACAGCCAGAGGTGCTACATCCACACAGAGGTTTGTCTGACTCCCTAGACGCCGTTTCCCTTCCTGGCAGTTACGCAGCATGGCAGGCACTAGCTGGCTGCAGAGATGGCACATTTCCAGAGGTGGCTGCACGTCAGTGATAGAAGGAGAGATTTCTGCACAAGGGCTCTGGGGTAAATCTTGTGAGGGTAAATCTAGAGAGAGGTTTAATGCTCTTGTTAACACAGCTCATGCATTTGGCTCCAGCCTCCGAGCTCCAGCACTGCTGAGCTCCTGGGCTACAACACAATGGCCTTAAAGGGACATATCACAGGGCACTTTGGCTATACAGACATGAGCTGTTAACACAGCATCGCCCATAATCCCATTCTGATACTCCCGCTCTAGGCGTGGGCTGGCCAACTGCTCAGTAAAGATAAACGAGTCATGGCTGTGGGATACTGGTGGCACAGTTTCCTTTGGCCAATATGTTGGTAACTCCCAAGCCCTCTCAAGCTGTCACAATAAGAGCTTCTCAAAACCATTCTTACGGGACCATCATTGCCAAGGCCATAGTGGACGGGCTGAATCTTTGCCCTCTATCACCCAGAGGCATCATTCCCAACCTGCTAGCCCCATTCTCCAAAGTGACATGAACACAGATGTTGATTGGATAGAAAGGTTTTATCAAGATTTTTTTTTAAGTTTACATTTTTAAAAAAGGAAGATTTGTACACATACATTACAAACATTGCAAACTGGGATCTTCTTCTGGTGATGGGGGGAGACCAAGCAGACTATAAAAAAGCAGTATGAAAGCTTGGCTAAATAGCACCTGACAGAGGAAAACAGAAAACAGGAGAAGGCCAGATTCTGAATTCAGATTAGCAGGTGTAAAGGCACAGCTACTCCACTGAAGCCAGTGGTGTTACTCCTGGTTTGCACTGGCAGCACAATCCAGAATCTGTCACTGTTCATTCTGTGGGGTAAAACAAATAGTTGACCTCCATGCCAAGGATCTAGCGTGTTTTGCTGGTGAGACTTTAACAGGGTTTAGTTTTGCTATTTCTCTGCGTTCCTTTGGTTGGTGAGGGAGTAACCCCCACTGTTCACAACCCAGAGAATCCTTTCCCACGCCCTTTTTCCTTTGACACTGTAAGACTCATTTGACTTTTGTCTCTTCCCCACCAACACTTTTGCCCAGAGTAGGCCCCCCCCAGAACAAATGGAATAATTACTCTTATAAATATATTTATATTGTATAGGAAATAAGGCACTTCAGGAGCATTATGGCTCTTCTAAGTTCTATATCAGTCTAGACAGGAAAAAAATTGGTTAGTTTCTAAAATGAATCAAAAGGAATAAAGTTAACACAGTAATACAACCTGATCCACATCCCACTTCAAGGCTTTGTAAAAGAACGAGACACAGAAAACCTGACCAAGCCAGCGAAGAGGCAGGCTTGGCCAATCCAGGGCAGGTATTTTTAAAGCAGGTATATTGAAGAAGTCTCTGGGCTGTAATTCTCTCTCTCATGAAGTTATACTTCACACAGTTTCTTGGCCATCCGGGACTTACAAGAGCCCTTCTTTGGTTCTGGTCTGGTGCACTGTGACTGATAAGGAGATGAGAACCAATGAAGGTCACTGACTGCAGATGAGCCTCCAGGCTGGGTCCTGTAAACCTGTAAGAGGCATAACCTACGTGCAAGTGCGAGGGGGGAGGAGGAGAATGCTATGAGATGCAGCCAGGCACTACAGCTGAAAACGAGAGAGAGAATACTTAACCAGGATCGGAGGAAAGGCCCCCTGACCTGTCCAAACGCACACCTCCAGGTTAAACACTGACAGCTCCCCACATTATGTTCTTGGGACTGTACCTCTGGTCACACCAAATAAGTTAAGAACCCGCTAACCCAACAAAGTGGCCAGAAGGCCATTCAGCCAAACATGTCCCCATGGGCTGTAGGAAAGAGCCATCTGCACACAACCATCTTGCAGACAGGTTGTTCTTGGCACCTATTTTCTTCCCCTCCCACTATTCCCCCCCGGTTGAGGACTCATGTTTTAGAACCACTTCTAAGCACTTCAACGTCTTTAAAAGCACAACTGTTTTTAAACTAGACTTGAAGAAAACAGTGTTCCTCTCATTGATGAGATCTCTGATCTGTGTAAGTGGGCATGCACCTTTATGGCCACCTAGTACAAAGGGGCAGGCTTTATTGCATAACGATTTGGAAGAAAACAGGACAGAACCGGGACATTGGTCACAGAACTGTCAGGCACCATTGCTACTTCTCCACAATCCAACTAGTGATTTGCACACAAATGGACTGTCCATGTAAGGTCCCAAGGGATATCACATCTTGAAAAAAACGAGTGAAAGGTATATTAGCTTCCCCTTTAAGAAATGGGGTCAAGTGGGGGCAAAACAATTAACCCCCCCGACAAAAATGGCATTTGTATATTCCTAACTTCCAGTGCCCTGGAATGCATTATGGCTTATTGGCACTGGAGGATTGGAACTAACTTGACTCCTGTATTCTTGTCGCATCAGAAAGTAGTGTAAGTTTCACTGCCTATACCTTCCTAGGATACTACCTTACCCACTTGGATTGCTGTCTCAATATAGCAGTGCAGAGGTGTAATAAAACAATCTCATCGATGCTTTATGGCCAAACTAGAACATGACAACACCTGCACCCAAAAGTGCGGTCCCCTAGCCTTTATGCCACTTCATTTATTCACTATGTCAAGGGTTAAAAAAGGAAAAGGTATTAAAGAAGATAGGAAGAATCCAGAAAAGTGAGAATTTAAACACTAAAACAAACCCAAGAGGGTTTTTCTGGCAACATGACAACCTCTGGCTGTATCTGGTAACATCTTTGTTTTGATATAGAAAAACAGTGATAAGGCAAGTCAGTGAGGGAAGGGAAGGAGAGGCACGTGTTGGCAAAATACTTTCAAAAAAGTAAAGGCAGAACAGAGAATGGAGAGTTGGCCATCTTGTCAGAAGACTCCCTCTTGCATTGTCCCTCCTCCCTTAGTTGGATCCATGAATCACATGGGCTGGAATTGCTTAACAGGAAAAAACTGCTCTTTTATGTCACACTAAGACTTGGATAGTCAAACCCAGATCAGATATTAAATAAGCATCTGCTACACAGAGTTTTTTGTATCCATCCTGTTGGAGATGCTTGCATTCAACTTAAAAGGTAATAAAACTAATAAAACCTAAGTCAGCTAATCTAAAATCCCCATTTCCACCCCTCACCTGTAATGCACCTCCAGGGAAAAGATTAGGAATTTGTAAGTTTATTTGGTAAAAGAGATATGACAGCATTTTCTGGGAAATAACTGGGATGTGCAGTAATGGAAAACCACTAATATGGGCTAGATGTAATGCTACCGATGGCAGACTCAGATCTGAGAGATTCTGCAACATGTAACCCTCTCCACCGGGATAGGAGACAGGAGAACAGGCTAAATACTGGCATTGTCTGCTGTTCAATTCCCTGCATAAAGTGCACCATCGTCCTCACTGAAAAGCTGAACACAGTGCTGCTTGAATAGGCCAAATGAGACACTAATGCCTCACCTCCTTGCCCTGACTGGTAAATTAACTGTAGACACACAGAACGCCAAATGGGCCTGGAGCAGATCCGGCGCTGAGAGCGCCTCTCTTCACCCACCACCACGCATTACATCTCCTGCTCTAGATGCACTGCAGAGCTCACTAAGTAGCCAATGAAAACCTTCCAAGCACAACAGATTGGGTAGAACCTCGCAAGCGCTAGCTGTCACTGCTCAGTTCCCACAGCGCACCAGGGTGGGCAGGCAGGGTAGCTGGCCGTTGGCGAAGGCTGTCCCTTAGCCCAGCCTCCTTCATTAGTTGCGGAGGCACAGACCAAGCTACTGAGGAGGTAGAGGCAACTTTTAAAGAAGCCCGAACCCGCTGGCTTCCACGTGGTGCATCCCGCAACCCTACAACTCGAGAGATCTTTTTAGTTCTGGAATGCTGGGGAAATGGTGCTTCTATCGTCAAAATAATGGACTGTTCAAAGGGCTATGTAATAATGGGGTGCAGCCTAGAAGAGACATTTTAAGCCCATTTCCTAGCAGTAGTTCCATATGAACTGGAGAGGAAGGGACAGTTACGTCTACTATATCCTACACGCTGCTGCAATTAGAAAACTGGCTGAAAATGCCCTTCTTCTGAAGAGCCCTTTGGCTGTAAAAAAGGTCACTGGTCATAAAAAAGATCCACCCGTAGGATCTTTAACCCAGCTTTGTGCTGTGGCATTGCCAACATGGGGGTTTGAGTTTCTTTTAACAAGCAAGCACCATTCCACCTCCTGCTGGAAAACAACACTGCAGCCCTCTGTCTCTCAGAGCTGACCTTTTGGAAAGGCAAGCGCAAGTCGTGCCACGGCCAACGGTGGCTTGTTGACACCCCTTGGTGCATCTTCGGTTACTGGAGGAGACAGGTAAAACTAAAAGGTTTTGGCAACCTAGGAAGTACGTGGCTCTTTAAGAAAGGGGTCGGCCCAGCTAGGAGGCGCGTGGGGAGCAGAACCATGGTTAATCAGACCAGTCGTCCTCATCAAATTCCGAAGAATCATCCTCAGAGTCGCTGTACTCCACGGCGATGCGGCGAGAGAGGATCGTTGCTACGTCATTGCCTCCCACGTCCCGCTTCTCCTGTTCCCGCTGCTCCTCCACCTTGCGGAGCTGGAAGCCTGGCAAGGGGAAGAAGGCAGGCTTGAGATTTCCTGGGATCTCCAGTGTTGCTGCAGTGCTGTCCTCTAAATAACCCTGGGCAGGCCGTGCTCAATGCCTGGATCACAGCCTGCCACCGCAGCTGCGCAGAAGGGGCACAGAGGTCAAACCACAGACCGGCCTGGACAGGGTTGGAGAAAGGGCAACTGGAGGAAGCCAGAGGAGCTGGCTTTCCCCTCTCACCCCAGGCATTTCATGTGGCCGAGCTAACGGCAGTTTGACTGCAGCTTGGAAACTGCAGAGAGTCTTGTGGGGCAACATGCAAAGTTAAAAACTACAGGGGCATCCTGCTGGGGGTGAAGCGGGGAGCTGAGATTCTTTCCGGTTCAGGTCACCCACAGGGCATATTACAAGCAGTAGGCCAACAGCAGCGGGATGAGACCTCACTAAGCCTGCCAGGCTTAAGGGAGAGGAGATATGTAAAAATCACAGCTGGGACTTACCTTGACGGATAGCGGACAGCAAGTCACTTCTAGCATCACTAACAGGCGGCAAGGAAGATTTTGGCTTGGAGGCTGAGGAATCTGGAGGCGGAAGTGGAGCTGGTGCACCATCCATGCCACCGGAAGACAAAGGCGGGGGACCAGGAGGGGGAGGAGGTGGGGGAGGGGGAGGAGCACCAGTTGCTGGCTGAGATAAAGGTGGTGGAGGCACAGAGAAGTATTCTACTGTGGCAGGTGGCGGAGGGGGAGGGGCAGCAAACTCGGGGTGAGGAGGGAAGGAGGATGGAGATGGTGGAGACGGCATTCCTGAAGTTGGAAATCCTACAGGAGACGGCGGCGGGAGAACTCCTGACATTGGTGGTGGAGGGGGAGGAGCAGGAGGTGGGGCGAAGCCCGGCCTGGCACTGGATGGTGATCCAATTGGAGGAGCTGGTGGAGGATGGCTTGGACTGACCAGGCTGGATCTTTTTGGTCCTCCAGAACCAGAACCTCTCTGGTTGTCTACTGGGTAGCTGTTGCAGAAGGAAAGTAACAGGAGGGGTGGGGACAGACACACAAAGAACACCATTAGCTCTGAGCTCAGATCAGATGATACAGTCTCAGCTTTGGGGCAATCAAAGGATAGTCCAGCTATCATTTCCAACTCCGAGCTTTTACTGACATTCTCCAGGGCCCTGGCGCTGACTATCCTGCTGCATTACTCTTGGCTAGGAGAGCAGAACAACTGACAGCTGACACCGCAGCTGAGAGAAATGCTGCCGCACATCCCAATCAGTCTGCACAGTAACAGCACAATGGACAAGCCAAACACCTAACCTCTCACTGCTAGAGGCCAAACGGCCCCCTCAGCTCAGAATCTTCTAGAGCAAAGCCAGCCATTCCAGAGCCATTTAGCTGCGAGGTCAGATTTATTACATGCTAAGCAGGGATGTCTGTCGAGGTAACCTTTAGCTCTTGTTTTCTCTGCTATGGAGGTTCATATGCTATTAACACAAACTGATTCTTCACTGGAGCACTCTGGGTGATTATTTGTCACTGCCTGTCAAGGGTCTGGGGAAAAAGGCAAACGGGGTCCAATATACACTGAAGGGGAATATGGAGTCAAATGACTGAATAAACTTTGCATTAGCAGGAAACACTAGTGCCCAGCAAGTGCCCAGCAAGTGCTATGTAACTAGTTGACTTATTTTCTAAAAGGAAGCTTACACTGAATGCTAGCAAACAGAACATTTTCACCTCAAAACCTGGCAAATGTCACATGCAGCCTATGATGTTCATCTGATGCACCACAGAGTCTACTGGCTGTTTTATAATGACGGGTCAATTTACTTCCACCCTTTTTCTAAAAAAATTCGAGGGGCAGCCGGGTTTTAAGTAACTTCATAAACCAGGACAAAGTTTCATCTGAAGCACCTATCTCCGCTCTCACCCAGAGAGTGCCCACAGGATGGAGTGCCCAGCTCAGGCTGTGACAGATCGTATCTCCAACTCAAACTCACAAGCTATGCTGCCCTTTGACATGTTTTAGTCCAACTAGCACTACAGCATTTCTCACTCACTTATTCCCACTATATAGTTACTTTTGCCACCACTTTTCTGGTTCTTATGATTTAAAGCAGCATTTCTCAAAACGGTCTGTGGACCCACTCTGAGAAAGCTGCGACCAGACTGCTCCGGTTTGTTCACTTACCGGCTCCGCAGCCACAGAGCCTCCTGGCTCCCACTGGCTCCGGTTCACCATTTGCAGCCAAGGGGAGCCACAGTACGCCGCAGCCCAGGTCGTGCTGATTCCTGTGGCTCCCGTTGACTGCAAATGGCGAACCATGGCCAATGGGAACCACGAGGCTCCATGACTGCATGGCTGGTAAATAAACAATCCGGAGCAGCCCATTAGCATCTTTCTCCGCGTGGGTCTGCAGACCACTTGGAGAAACGCTGATTTACAAACGCTGACTTGAGCCTGTATTGGGCCTTTCTGGAGTTGGTGTGTAATGGACCTGACGCTGCAGAACACACACGTCTCTGGGAAATGAGGATGCTCTGTCCAGACCATGCAGATGTGAGGACCTCGAGACCTCAAACTATACCTTGCAATCGCAAGGATCAGAGGGGAAAGCGGTGCCAGTGTAGGAACGCAGGAACGGGGACTGTTTCTGTGCCGAGTGCTATTGAGGATGGGGGACTACATGCTCTCAAGCATTTGCATTTGAAGAAGGAGACAGATCAAACCCCAAGCAGGGCTAAGATTGTCTAATAGAACTCGGATTCTACAAGGATGGGTGCTTCAGCAAAGTAAGTCTATGTATGGAGAATTCACAGAGTAAGAAAAGAGGGGTAATGCTCCCCTATTATACAGGGTATTATAGGAGATTTGGGGCTTTAACTTGAGAGAGGTGGGCAAATGTAAGAGTGAGAATCTAAGGTGGGGTTGCTTGTGATAGGGGCAGGGCTCAACAGGCCTGTAGCTCACTTCCAGTTTCTCTCTTATGCTCCTAAAAGCCCATGGTTGAGGGTTTCAGCCAGTCGCCTGCAGCAGTCAAGAAGGGATTCCCCTCTCCTTGCAAAATATGGTCTGGGAATGTTTTTTAATCTCCTTTCTCGGAAGTGCCAGGCATGGCCATGGCTGGTGATGAGAGATGGACAGAGACGGCCAGGGTTCTGAGGGAGCACTGAGCATTGTCACTCTAAGGGACTTGCTTGGCTGGTTCTTACATGCTCAGGGTCTAACTGGTCACCATGTGTGGGGACTGGAAAGGAATTTTCCTTCAGGTCAGACTGGCAGTGATCTGAGGGGGTTTTGCTTTTCTACAGCAACCCTCACACTACACATGCTGCCAGATCATTAGGTACCGCTCGCTTAATTCCTCGCCACTAGGGGGCCCTTGGGAACTGACGCATCTTAGTCCTTCCTATTCTCCTGTGTGTTGTGATACTTTGGTTTGATTTTGCTTGGTAGGTTTATTGTGGGTGCTGGAAGGCACAGGGGCCAATTCCATGGGTTCTCCAAGGCTGGAGCATCTATGGAAAAAATGAGTAGGTGCTTACTATCCACCAGCCACAAAGCTCCCCCCCTTTCACCTCCCCATGGGTAATGTAGGCAAAGGAAGTTCTCAAAACTGCCTACACTGCCTAGACACTAGGGACGGCTGGGGCCACACCACAGCTAGCCTAGGTCCCTGGCCACTGGGAAGCGGCAGCCTGGCTCCCCAGCAGCAACAGCCCTCTGGGTGGCTAGGGAGGATCAAGCTTGAAGGCTGGGGTTGGGGAAATTGTTGAAGGGGTGTGATCTCAAGGGGAAGGAGTGCAGCTTGGGCTTGCCTTCCCCAGCTGGGCCTTCGCCCACTGTTCATGCACCTCCCCTTGCCGGCAGCCCCACTGATCAACTTTTCCCTCTGCCTCCCAGCACCTCCTGCTTGCCTTGGATGTGGATCAGCTTTTCTGCAGCGTGCAGGAGGCACTGGGAGAAAGAGGAGCAGGGACAGGGTGCGTGTGGGGAGGGCAGGAGGCAGAAAGAAGTTGAGAAGAGGTAGGACTAGGGCCTGGGGTAGGTGGTGTGGGGTTGCACCCCACTCCAGGTAGAGAGAGGGAAGTCGAGTTTACACTTGGGGTATTTGGTGGCCTTTGATGTACACAAGGTCTGACTAGATGATCTGGTGAATCCTTCCAACCTGAAACTCTACCAATGGTGTTCTCTTGCTATGACTGAAGGAGTTCACTGAGGAGATGTCTGAGCCATTAGCTATTATCTCTGAACAGTCATGGAATGCAAGAGAAATACCAGAAGACTGGA
Organism: Pelodiscus sinensis; assembly: GCF_049634645.1. Classification (NCBI taxonomy): domain Eukaryota; kingdom Metazoa; phylum Chordata; order Testudines; family Trionychidae; genus Pelodiscus; species Pelodiscus sinensis. The sequence goes on from NC_134735.1 coordinate 12,269,786, forward strand.
AAAGGGCAAATAAAGAGCCCATCTGTGAAAAGGGAAATAAGGGCAACCCAGGAAATTACAGACCAGTCATCTTCACTTCTATAACAGAAAAGATAATGGAGCAAATAGTTAAGGAATCCACTTGCAAACATCTAGGAGATGATGAGGTGATAAATAACAGTCAGCATGGGATGTGACAAAAACAAATCCTTTCAAACCAACCTGCTAGCTTTCTTTGACAGGGTAACAAGTCTTATGGATAGAGGGGAAAAAGCGGTAGATATGGTATATCTAGACTTTTGTAAGGCTTTTGAAACAGTCAGACATGACTGTCTCATTAACAAACGAAATGCAACTTAGATGGAGCTACTATAAAGTGGGTGCATAACTAGCTGGATAACTGTGCCCAAAAAGTAGTTCTCAATGGTTCACAGTCATGCTGGAATGGCACAACAAGTGGGATTCCATAGGGATCGGTTCTGGATCGGATTCTGTTTATATGTTCATCTGTGGTTTAGATAATGGCATAGAGAGTACACTTATACAGTTTGCAGATGATACCAAGCTAGGAGGGGTGCTTTGGAGGATAGGATAATAATTAGGGATGTAAAATCCCAACTAATCAGTTAAACATTGGGTTAACCTACCACTTAGGCAACTAAGTGGGATCCCAGGCAGGAGACCGCTCCAGTCCAGCTGGAGCAGCCCCCACCCACACAAGGCAGGCTGGAGGCTCCTGGCACCAGCCATATGGGGGCCCAGCAGGACTGGAGCAGCCCTCCACACTCGCCAGGCTTTGGGCAGAAAGCTGCTCCTGGGGAACTGGTTAGCCATTATCTAGTAAGCATCATCTGGTAAGGGTGAGGCTTACTGGATAACCAGTTACCTGTTCACGTCGCTAATTATAATTCAAAATTATCTGAGAAAAAAAGAGAAATGGTCTAAGGTAAACAGGATGAAGTTCAACAAGGACAAATGCAAAGTACTCCATTCTCGGGTCTCAATACAGTACTTGTTACTAGATCAGCTAACCCCATCGCTTTATACCATCCATTATTCCTCTGCGGCCAAATGGGTCCTGGAGGTTTACCTAAATTCCAAGGGTGGTGGAGGCAGGTTGTCGTCTGGGTAGGATGGAGACGGTGGAGAGACGGAATCAGACTGAGGTGGTGGTGGATAGTAGTTCATTTCCATGCTCTCATCTGAACCAATGCTGCCATTCTGATACACCATGTTAGAGGGATATCTAAAATTAAAAAAACCCAATGGAACAGTGATACTTAATTTTTCTCCTGGCCTCATAGAAAGGGCACTTCCAGTCTGGAGCATCAAGGAAACAAACACAGGAATACAGCCATGCAGGCTGCTCTATCACAAGTAACCTCGTTATTAGAACCCTACTGAATTCAAAACTCAGACTAAGCTCTTCTAGCAGGAATGTCTCATGTTAAAAGCACAAATAAACCCCTAGTCTTAATTTGTGCCTCTATGCACTACCGTAATACAAATAATTATTTAAAAGGGATATAATCAGGTTCCAAATCATATAAAACGGTTCCTGATCTGTTTCCTGAAGCATCTTAGATTATTAGAAATTGTTTAGATTTTTAGAGATTTAAAATTCGCTTTCACTAGTTATGGATGTTTACTCTCTCTCTCGACAATGGACGTTAACCAATTATCTCACTTTTGTTTAGTGTTAAGATCTAGACAAGTTTATTTTCAGATTTTTATGCTTCAGCATCATAATTCAGTGTGAGGGTTGACAACACTTCAAGAGAATATTTCTGATTTTTGAAACAAAACAAGTATTTCTATTAGTTGTCAGACTGAGAAAAGCTTGCTCTTAAGGCTGGAATATGGACAAAAACTGGACTTGACAGACTCCTATATACATCACACACCCTGTGGCTGCAAGAAAGTCCTAATGTGACCACATGCTCATCAGGGTAAAGGCTATATCGCCTCTTGCATGTCTGGTAAGCGCCTAGCACATTGCAGATGTAATCATAAGCAAATAGCAAAGTATCCAAAGCTGAAACAGTATTTTGTTTAGGGTCATCCCTATTTTGACAGTAGAGTAAGATCATTTCAAACAGTGAAACAAAAACAAACACTCTTCAAGCCTCAAATCAGAGCCTACAGCAAACTAAAATGCATTGAAGAGTTTCTAGTGGAAAATAGAGAAAGCAAGAAAGCAGCTGTCATGAAGTCAGATTCATCCTGCCTGGCCTCAAGTTAACTGATAAAATAAAAAAAAGCAGGTTTTATTTCTAAATATAAAATGTGTGATTCTAAGCAAGATTTTCGTCAGTGAAAAGAGCCACATATGCTAAGAAAAGACCTTCTTGGGAAGTGCATGTTGGGAATTCTGTTTCCTTCACGCCAGACTGGTGTCAAAAGTTAAATTAAATCCCGAACAGCAAGCTCTGAAAAGTGATCAGTAACTGAAAAACTTGGATGGGAGGAGAAATGTCTTAAAATTTGAAACATGAAGCATAGCAGTATTAGAAACATGAAAAAGCAGTATTAGAAATGGTGCCCTATAAACAAAGTTGAGACAGACCTTTGTGTGGAAAAAAAACTGACACAAAGCAGTCAGCTCTGGGAACATCTGCTTGCCCTACTCACTGGCTTTCCTTACCATGAAAGACTACTACATTAATTCAGCCCATAACCACAAGGAGACAAAGGCTACTAAAATTATCTCACTAACAGAAGAACGGCTATACAGGGTCAGACCAAAGGTCAATTTAGCCCAGTATCCTGTCTTCCAACAGTGGCCAATGCCAGGTGCCTCAGAGGGAGTAAACAAAACAGGTGACCATCAAGTGATCCATCACCGGTCACCCATTCCCAGCTTCTGACAAATAGAGGCTAGGGACACCATTCCTGCCATCCTGACTAATAGCCAGTGATGGACCTGTCCTTCATGAATTTATCTAGTTCTTTTTTGAACCCTATTAAAAGTCCTGGTCTTTACAACATCTTCTGGCAAGGAGTTCCACAGGTTGACTGTACATTGTGTCAAGAAATACTTCCTTTGTTTGTTTTAAATCTGCTACCTATTAATTTCATTTGGTGACCTCTAGTTCTTGTGTTACAGGAGCAAGTAAATAACTTTTCCTTATTTACTTTCTCCACGCTGGTTGTGATTTTTAGATCCCTATGATATCCCCCTTAGTCTCTTCCAAGATGAAAAGGCCCAGATTTATTAATTTCTTCTCCTATGGCAGCTGTTCCAAACTCCTAATTATTTTTGTTGCCCTTTAATGAACTTTTTCTGGTGCCAATATATCTTTTTTTTTTTAGATGAAGCAACCACATCTACACATAGTATTCAAGATGCTGGCACACCACAGATTTATATAGAGGCAATAAGATGTTTTCTGTCTTATTCTCTAACCTTTTAAGTCATTCCTAGCATTTTCTTTGCTTCTTTGACTACTGCTGCACATTGGGTGGATTTTTCAAAGATCTATCCATGATCATTCAAAGATTGCTCTCTCTCGAATGTTAATAACTAATTTAGTCCCCATCACTGTATGCACACAGTTGGGATTATGCTTTCCAACATGCAGTATTTTGCATTTATCAAAATTAAAATTAATCTGCCATTTTTCTGTTCCATCACCTACTTTTGACAGTGCTGCTGCTCAAATGTAGTGGGTTAATACAGTTCTGGGTCAAACTGGTGACCCAGCTGTAGAGACAAAAGACAGGACTATGCAGCACTGTCTTTTGTTTCAGCAAGACCAAACTAGCATGGTTACATCTATTCTACCAGCTGTAGAGAATGAGTGATGATTGGGTAATGGGACTAAGTCCTTGATATTTCTGCATCTCTCAGATTGGGGAGCCAAGAGCAAAAGCAGTTTTGCTTTTGAAGACTATTTGCACCACCTTCTTTAAAATGTTTAGCTTCTTGATTTATTTCTCAAGTTTTAAATCAACAGACAGATTTACTTCAGAGAATGTGATTAGCAGGGATATCGACCCACAGGGCAGAGCAGAGCTGGAGAAATTGCAGATCAGGATGAACTATATTACCATCAACAATGCCAGACTGCTTCTCCTTCAAGGAAGCAGCCAGATTCACTTACCCTTGTTTGTCTTTTGACTCCACAAACTCTTGGCCCATTTTCAATTTCTCCCACTCCTCCTTCCGGGTTTTGATTTTCCGTGGATTCACATTCCCTCGGTTGGGATTATCCTTTTTCTCTTTCTGGAGAAGAAAAGAAAGGCAGACCCATTAGAACTGGAAACTTGCTTGGGTTTCGTCTGTCCTTATTTCCTCTTACTGAGAGGGGTGGAGAAGAGACAGGAACAGCTACAAAGATCTTGGGATTCTTTGAGACTGCAGTAGAATGAATTTAGTACTGGCGGAAAGATTAAGATTTGTCTACGTGAACAGTTAGAATGTGGTAAGATGAGGCACCAATCCACCTTGAACTAACCAGCCATGCACTACATGTGTACATGAACAATCAGTGCACAGGAGGTTAGTACAAGGTAGATTTACACGCCAACCAGCTACTGCAGATAGTAGCATAGGGATGAGCTCTCCTTTATGCTCCAGCCAGGGTGCCTCAGTTATGACCAGAAAAGAACTTTTCGGAGGGAAAGGGCAGATCACTTCCCCACGCCTAGAGCTTGCCTAAATGGCATGTTTCTATGCACCAAGCCAGGGTGTTCATCTATAGCGCACCAGCTTGCTACATAGCAACGCCGCATAAGGAAACTGCTACAGGGCAATGAACGTCCTGGCATGCCATAGTATCAACAAGAGATGTTACTGCGCAGGACCATTCATGCCCTGGCTTGCTACACAGTAACTTACAACCTAGACAAGCCCCTGTTGTGTCTTTGGTCTTTATGTTGAGGCTGCCAGCAAGGACATCAGTAAGTGGCAACTGTTAAGTGGGTGGTTTTTTAAAAACACAGATGCCTGCCCAAAATACTGGGCTAAAACCAATCCCAATTCCAAGGACTCTGATATTCCAGGCCTCTTTCCTATATTTTGAGTGGAAGGTTATGATCTATTTTGAGATCTGATGATACAATCACTTAAAATGAAGTCAACTTTTCTCAAAACTAAGCCTTAAAGGTATAATCCTTTTCAAATGCTACAATTATAAAAAGATACTCAAGTGCAGCAACTGGACTAGTGTGATGGGGGGGGTTTTTTGGGAGGAGGGGAAGGGATTGGTAGTTTTACTTACCTTAAACACTTCCATATATTAAGAAGTGTAATTGAATTTTTAAATTTAACGCACCTCTTTCAGAACAGGCATACCCATTTCCTGGTGACAATATTTCGGGTACCTCGCAGTATACTAAAGGTAGTAAATGGGCACTTTAATACAGATATGTCTAAAAACGGCTCTTGCCACCCAAGAGACAGCACTTACAGTGCTAATGTATAGAAGTCCAGAAGACAGAAGGTACAAAGCTATGGAATGAACTAGCATCACCATCCAAAGCACATGACATTCAGAAGAACAATTTTTTAAAAATCTCTCCATTGTACTAAGTAAGGATTATAGTAACAGGCAATAGGGAGGGCTTTTAAGTATAATTGTATACTTGACCATATCCCAAAAACCAAGTGAAAGTGCAAACTTGGATTTTGAAGACAAACTGTCTCCTATGAGTCTCTAGCTTTTCCTCCTACCTTGTCTTTTCTATTATTTCTTTGCTAGCATGCAGCAACAAACATCCCCTCACCCTGTGCTTCCGCTTCTCTTTCATGATATCCTTGGTGTCCTGTAGCATTTTCTCTTTCCAAAGGTCAAAGAAGTATGAAGGGTCTGTGTAGAACTTGAGTGCCTCTTTGCCATCATCCCTGGATCAGAAACACAGAGAAGGTGCCAGTCAGGTGCTTGTATGATGCCCAAAGATACCCAACAGGTGACAATTTCCATGAAACTGAAACAAAAGGCCAAACATTTTGTACTCTTCCCCTTCCCCTTCAAATAGGAAGCATATGAGCTCTTGAGGAGCAACCCAGTATCTTAAAACCATCACCAAACCACCGCTTCTCAGCAGTGGCTGAATAGTTAAAGCACTCAGCTATGGTCCTGAAGGTTGCAGGTTTGAGTCTCATTTGATTTCACACACAAAGCCCAGCTCCAGTTCACCCAGCTGTCAAATGGGTACCTGATGCATTGGGTTAGGACAGTCAGATTGCTGGCCATAGCCTCCTACCTACATCAGCCTGATGAGCCAGGGGAACTCTGACCACTCCTCCAGCAAGGCCCTAAGTGTGAGTCTCCTCTGGTTTCTGGATATACAGTTTGATTTCTGTACCTTAGGTAAGTGGCGAGAACTCCACTGAGCAGCCACTAACAACTACGGAGGCGGCAGCAGCTGTCTCTCCCCCTGCTCCCTTGTCCAATATACCCTCTCTCCCCACACAGGCTGCTTCTCATCCTTTTGCTCCCCAGACTCTTTTCCAGATAGCCTGCTCTGCAGCAACGTCAAGGGATACAGGCTTACATGCACGCACCTCCTAACGCTGAACAGCATTCTTTTAAGCCATCATCTCCATCCTGCCCAAACCACTCCCCCCCACCACAGCAGATCAGGCTCCTGTTACTTCCTCCCTCCCGATACATTCCTGTGTTTTGGGAAAAATCTTCTCCACTTAGAAACCTTCAGACCAGCATCATCCCTGAAGCTCAGGAACATGCATCACATGCACCCCCTCCTACTTGGCAGTAGGACAGCATCTCACAGAAGACAGCTGCCTCCAGCTATCTGTAATTACTTTTTACCTGTTCAAAAGAAATTTATGGATGTGGGCTAAAGCAATATTTGTATTCTGACCCTCTGCTCTATGACTATCAACAGCTGTGACACTCAGACTTCTGAAATTAAAAAAGTCAAATTAATGATCAGCATTACCCAAAAAAGCCAGTTTTATGACTTCATTGTTTCATTTACTGTAGTGCCATTTATCCACAGTTAAACAGCAGGACAGTGAAATATTTAGTTTTTGTGTTTCTGTATGTGTGTGCATGTATTCTCACAGCAAAATGACTGACCAAGGATTCTTATTTTATTACCTATAATTGGTTAGTCTAGTAAAAACCTCCTGATTGGTTAATACACTAAAATTATACAGTGGTTTAACATCATGTACTGCAAAAAGCCACAGGAAACACACTGAAGACAACTGTGGATCATAACACTTAGGGTACGTCTAGACTACAGGCTGTTGTCGACAGATACTGTCGACAAAGAGCATCTAGACTACAGCCAGTTCTGTCGACAAAGTAAGCCACTTTGTCAACGGAGAGTCTAGACTCTTTTGAAAAAGCATAGTGTGGATGCAATAGTGCCTTTTGTCGACAAAAGGCGTTATTCCTCGTAGAATGAGGTTAACCGCCGTCGACAAAACTGCCGCGTTCAGTCAACTTACTGTCGACAGAACTCGGCGTTAGTGTAGACACAGGCATAGTTTTGTCGACAAAGTCCACTTTTGTCGACAAAACCCTGTAGTCTAGACACAACCTTAGTCTGAGTTAGGGATGTGAACGACTCGACTAGTCTATCAGAAAGAGGCAGTGGGGGACGGGGGAAGAGGAGGGTGTACTTCAAAGCGGTAGCGCCACCTGGAGCCTGGGGCCAGATCCTGAGCTCCACGTGGTGCTGCCACTTTGAAACACGGCATGCAGCCTGAGGCCAGCTGGAGTGTCCCCACGCTGCATGCGGCATTTCAAAGCGACAGCGCCCCATGGAGCCTGGGGTCAGCAGGGGAGTCCTCAGCTGACCCCAGGCTCCATGGGGCACTGCCCCTTTGAAACCCCGTGCTCACTGCAGCGCTTTCGCCTTTGAAGTGTAGCAACAGCCCTAGGACTAATCGACTAGATGATGCAAATTGCATCGACTATTCAATTAGTCAATTACTTGAAATTTAACATCCCTAGTCTGAGTATCCCAGGATGAAGTAACAGGTCTTGAGCGTTAAGCAGAAGGGCTTTTTGCTGGTTAGACAGTCAGGATCTAGGCTGAGTAAGTCACTCAACACCAAGCACAGACCAGATAATGCTCAAAATCTAAAGAAGTCTGATGCACCCATTTGAGTCAGCATCGCATGCAAATGTATGTCCTGTAGTTTCCAAGACGGCTCTTGGAAGGGGGGACATGAGATTACACAGGGAAGCTTGAGAAAATACATCACATACCTAGTAATGTTATGCAGTACGATCCAAGATCTGTCTCTCTAAGGCACCATCACAACAGCAATAACAGGTAACTATGTAATTTTTCAGCTACCTCCATCTGTACAACCCCAGAAACAAAACTACAAATAATCCAGCTAACCTGCCCGAAGGACTCTAGTTAGGTGACTCCATTTCCCTTAGGGGCTAGTGCTTCTCGATAAAGCTAGTGTGACCTTGGCCATCGGGTGAGCACCTGTCTCCATTGGCTGTGGTGGAAACGTTCCTGACAAGGGGGAAAAAAAGAGCTAAAGAGGGGCTGCCACATTACCTGTAAGGGGAGAGAATGTTGAGAGGTGGAGGTGTATTGCAGATGTTATATGTTTCCAGGACAGGCACTGGGAGGGAGTCTCTGTCAAAGAGCTTCTGGTCCTGAGTGGTGGAGCTTTTGAAGGCCTTCCTTGTATTAATGCCTTGTAGGGACACTAAGAAAGAAGGAAACAATGGAAAGAGAAAGTTAAAGACAGTTCAACGTAGGCGACTGATACAGATGGCCAAATAGCTACATCTGATTGCAGTTACAATCCCAGCATGCTTAGTGTTTTCTATGGCTGGGTTCCTTTTCCCCCCCACAATACTCTCGAGACAAAAACTCCAATCCTGTCTACAAAGGGTTGAAACTGTTTCATATGGGTCTCAAGAAAGGTGCTAAGGTGGTTTCAAATTTCAGCATAAATACAGCCTGAAAATCATGCTGCCGCTGTCTGCATTGAATAGCCAGCCACTGGACATGGAGACTTGCTATGACTCTAGCAGATAGAATTGTTTGGAACCACTTCACATATCTCTAGCAAAGTGTTTTTCAAGGCAGTTAGGGCAGGGGAAACACATGAGCCTCTAGCATGCTTCCCTCTCATTCCAAGGCCATGAGCTCTGCTGGTTAGATGGGGCTCTTTAGCAGGCTTGGTCTGCAAGTGCTGTGCTCCGCTCCATTACCTTCTTCCTCTTTGGGATCCAGCTGAGTGACTTTGACTTGCAAGCGATCGACCCTCTCGACTAGAGAGCTCACCCGAAAGGCAAAGGTGTTGGCCTGAGTAAACAGCTCTCCAAAAATGTCCTCTGCAAATTTACCTGGAATATTCAAAGCGCTTTATTACACTCTGAGCTGCATTATCCTTTCCACTTAATTCTTGAGTCCTCCTGAAATCTCACCCCCTCCCCCACACTAACCAATCTCCTGCTGCTTCCACATTAATCAGCACACTATTTTCTGGCCTTTGCAAGAGCTACATTTGTTAGTTTCAAGTTTGGAAATGTTGATCCCACCCAAGATATTTAGTGTCCTGTGTGGATACAAATTTTTTTTATCTGCCTCTACATCTGTATCTCCAAACATGAGTTGTGGATATTCACAGCCACGGATACCTGTGGATATAAAGTGGATATCTGCAAATTTTCAGTAAAATCCTGTTTAAAAAGTTAACCAGTTAAACATTGCATTTGACTCGGATCCTGTGGGCGCTGGGGGGCTGCTCCAGAAGCATCCCCACCCACCTACAGCACGGTGGGCCCCGCTGAGCTGGAGTAAGGGGCTGCTCCAGCCTGTCTTGGCCGCTGGTTACCTGGTGAGCATCACCCGGTATCCACATCTGCATCCGTATTTGTAAAAAATGAGCCGCAGATAGCTGCATATCCACAGATTTAAAGTGGATATAAAGCAGATTTGCAATATTCTAAAGATACTAGCACAGACAGTGAATTGATGCACCACTCCAGCTAAATGTGATCCTTCTAACGGGTCTTTAAAACTACAATAAAACACAACTGAAGCATATGTCTTAAGTCTTGAATAAAGTAACCAAAACTGGTCGACATGAGCTAAGTTGACAGTGTGCTGTATTACTCTGTGTCAGATTAGCTGGCAGTCCCTTTAGGGTTATATGATGTTCTGTTTATTAACAAGCAAATATAGCTAGATTTTACTGCTGTATGGTACCTCAAAGGGCTCCCAAATTATAAACTACTGCATTGCAGTAAGACCTCCTGAATGGTAACTGTAATCTAGAACTACCGTATTTTCCGGCGTATAAGGCGACTGGGCGTATAAGACGACCCCCTAATTTTCCAGTTAAAACATAGGTTTTGGCCTATACTTGCCGTATAAGACTACCCCCCCTTCCGAGGCAATTTCCTTCTTGCTGGAGCCATGATGGGGTCTTTTCTACCAGCCATTTGTTGTACACCCACTTACAGAACGTCCCTAATCTTTTAGGCCGCTGGATGTGCGGTAATACAGTACTGTAGCTTCGGCTACATACAGAACGTCCCTGTGCTGATACTGTATGTACTGCGCTGAGCTAATCCCAGCAAGCGGTGTATTCTATTAATGCATACAAAGCCTGCTCGGATTGGCAAAGGTTGTAATAGCCCGCCTCTCTGACTCAGCCAATCCGAGCAGGCTTTGTATGCATTAATAGATGACACCGCTTGCCGTGATTGGCTCAGCGCGGTACATACAGTATAAGACGACCCCCGATTTTTGGGGGATTTTTTTTAGTATAAAAAAAGTCGTCCTATACGCCGGAAAATACGGTATATGGTCTATTCAAATCTTCATCCTAAAGCCTTAGCCACATTCACAGACAAGGATACTGACCTTCTAGATTCTACAGATAGCAGCACCTGAAAGACTGATGCTTTCAAGATTATTATATACACACACCAGGCGACTCTGCCCCCTGCTTGCTATGCTCACCAAAACCCCTCTCACTGGCTGCTGTTGCATCTTACACCGAGCCCAGCTGCGCTCTCCATGGCCCCAATTCACTCGCACCCTTCTCCGCTCCCACCCACCATACCCCTGGATGGGCCCCTCAATCTGAATGCTCTTGGCCCATCCCACCTGCTCGTTCCCTTCAATCGCCAGCTAGTTCCCCCTGCCCACACCCATCCCACTCCTGCCCCACCCACCAATAAAACAGTCCATGGCCCACAGCCAACCCTATTCCTTGCCCTACCTCCATTCTCCATTCCCACACCCCCATTCCCTTGCCTCCATTCCTACCTCCACCATGCTCCCTAATCCTCCACCATCCCTCCCCCCACCTCCATTCCTACCACTCCATCCGTCCTAACCCCCCCATCCCACACTGCCTATCCCTATTCTCACCTCCTTCCTATTGTATATTCCTATACCCCCATCCTTTCCTAGCCCCTCCCCTTCCACATCCCCACACTGCCCATCCCTCCTCCATTCCTATATGCCCTCACCCGCACCATCCCACCTTACCACACCGCCCATCCCCACATACACCCTTATCCCCTTTCCTTCCTCCCTCCCTATGCACGCCCTGCCCGCTCCCACGAACAGGCAACCTAACCAGCAAAGAAACAGCACCAGGTCCCTATGCACGAATTTCTGGGGGGGGGGGGGGGATTGAGAGGGGGGGCTGCTCCAGGTGCTGTGCCAGCAGGATCTGAGCAGTTGCCTGGAGAGAAGGGGCAGCAAAGGTGGCATTGCTGGGGTGCTGTGAAGCGAGAAAGGGGGATGTCTGAGGGCAGACGAAATGGAAAGGAGGCAGAGAAAGAGGGTCAGAGAGTGCAGGTGCCTTTGGGATGTCAGGATACACATGGAGGATGGAAAGAGGGCCAGGGAGCCATGCAGGGAAGGGGTGTGTCACTGGGCGCTACCATGCAGAGGCAGGCACACCCTGCTACTCCGCCACCCCTTGACCACATCGCTCTAAATACTGCTGGGCCTCCCCTCTGTGATGCCTCAGGGCTTGCTGGACTGCAGCGACGGGTTCCACTGGGGCGGCTCGGCATTGGGGCGGCCACTCGGGGCGTGGCAGAGAAGGGGGCAGCGAGTGGCTGAGGACACAGAGCCTGCCTCCATTCCCGGCATGAGTGGGCCACACCCCAGGCCTCGCACCAGCTGAAGCAGATCCCTGGGCTGGGGGCTGAGAGCCCCAGCCTGGGAGGCGCACAACCTTGCACCCCTGCCCCCGGACAGCAAGCCTAAGCTCAGCCCACCCAACATACATAGTCACCCACCATAGCCAGCTGCCAGAAGGGAACATGGCACAGTGGCTGCTTTCCCCCAGCATGCAGCCAGCACCACCCCTTAGCCACTAGACCCTGCACCGCCTCCCCTGGGGGTCTGCTCCCGCATGGCGCTTCAGGCCCTTTGGCAGCCGGGAAGGCCCCCAACTTCCCCAGGTCCAGCTGTCCTGTAGTCTCTACATGGGGTCTCCCCTCCAAGCAATGGCAGCAGCCCCATTTCCTGCGGCAGGCTGATCCAGAGCAGTGCCCAGGCCCTGACTGGTATTGCTCCCTGCCCCGGACACTGTTCGGGGACCAGCAACACCGTCTGGCAGCCTAACCTGGGCAGATTCCACCTCCGAAGGGTCCTACTTGTTCAGCTCTGACCGCAGCCTTTCAGGAGGTGGAATCTGCCCAGGCTGGGTTGCCAGGTGGCTTTGCCAGTCCCCAAACAGTGTCTGGAGCAGGAAGGCCGTGCAAGGATGAAGCTGCCCTTACCCCGTCTTGTGAGGAATCCTGACTTGCTAAATATTTATGGCCAAGACCATCAAAATCAGAAGCCTGAAGTTAGCTTCTAATCAGTGGTCTGGCTTTCAAGAGCCCCACAGAGCCATCGCTCCCCCCGAAGTCAGTGGAGCCCGTCAAGAGCTGGGCACTTTTGAAAAACCCTGCCAGTCCATCAGGAGCTTAAATGAAGATGCAACTTCAGAGCTCTTAAAAAAAAAAATCTTGGCTTTTAGCACAAGAGATACGGGTAAAATGGAAACTGCACTTCTAACAGGTGATTCCAGAAGGAAGGAAGTGAAAAAACACTCGGCCATTATTCAAGTCCAGCTGTTTCCATGACATCTACGAACCTGAGTAGAGTCTGCTCTTTGAAGCAGTACCAAGCTCAAGCCCCTTTCCCTGCAGTCATTTTATACAAGCGTGCTCAACTTGTGTCTTTCAGAGTCCCAGCATCTAGGCCTACGGCCGTTGTCTCTATGCAGGTTGCGTATAATGTGTTTCTCCTTCCTGTATGCCTGGTTTTAATACGGGGCACTACCTTTGCCCTGCTGACACATCTTGTCAGCTGTTCTGTGTTAACTCATAAGAAGCTATTCAATCCCTCAGACACAGGAATCAGACCGGTATCATTGGAACTGGCTTTCATTAAGCATCCACTCTGTTCTACCTCACTGTAAGAGCAACTCACACATTTCACAAAGGATGACACAATGAAAGGAGAGGGAAGACTCATCTATAATGCAATTTGACAGACCTCATAGTCATAGCCTCATGCAACAAGATTGTTATTTACTTCCATTTTAACAACATCTGAAACCCATTTCTGAATTTCACAAGGAAAAGGCTACAGATACTGGGAAAAACCAAACTGTTGTTTTGCAGTGTTGAGCAGTACACTTTAACTATACAAAGATGAGACAAACACAGTTACTTGCACTGGTCCAGATGCTTGGGTGAATTCCTCTAATTGCATAAATGTGTCAACATGCAGTTACTGCAGAGGATGCAGTATATGCTTTTGTATTTCATGCACATTTTTGGACGCGAGCAGAGATTAGTTTTCAAGGATTTAGCTGCCTGATTGATTTTAATTCAAGAGTGAAAATTACAATCAAGATTATCTTTATCCTGCATTGGCTGGAAGACAATGATTTAGTAGTTCCTTCCCATTTCTAGCTTCTATGATTCTACCGAATTAACAGAAATGCACAGACTGCCTCTCCAAAGTGCTACCGGCTGTCATAGTAACAAAGGGCAAACTCTCTGGAACATAAATGCTGCACAAGTTTTATGTTTGTGCCTTTGTAAAGAGGTAGTGGTGTACTAGGCATGGCTGATTATTCATTTGACAGGTCTGCTGTCACTTACTGAACTGTCTTCAGATTACTACAGTATTCAGCACATAAGAAAACATCATATTCCCATCTTCAAAATAATGTACAGACAACAAGTATGGTTATCTGGGTTTCAACATTCTGCAGTAATTAGCCCAAAGACCACAGTACTTAGAATTCTGTCTTCAACCCTGTGGGTGCATATGGAAGAAAATGCTCATTTTTATTTCCCTCCCTCCCCATTACCCTCAAATAAATGTACAGTGATGTGCATGAGCATCAATAAGAATAGCCTGTTTCACATGAGTTTCCCCTACAGCCCTCTTGGTTGTGTCTGTGATTGGCCCTCCCCCACACCCCAAAGCGAGGCTCCCTTGGTACCCTCCTGATAAAGGAACCAGGCTGTGATGTGGCTTCCAGCACTTCTCTCTCTGTGCTGAGGGATAAGCAGAGGTGCTTTGAATATTGTGAAGTGCATAAAGAAGGTCTCAGCCTGAGGGATCTGGCTGGTGCTCTGTCACACTAACCCCTGGCATGCCTTTTGGATTTGGATCAGCTTACTCTCTGTATTTGGGAATTAAAGAGCTTTGCTGCCCTCCCCCTCCTCATTTCACGTGCACATGATGGATTTTAAGAGAGCCCTGATGCTACGCAACCATCTCAGGAATCACATCTAACTACCACACAGTGAGAGTCAATTGACAACGGATGTGTAGATTGGTCTTATCCATTGCTGCACATTGATCTTTTCAGCAACAGACAATGCAAGGCCTATTGGTATCAGTTACTTGTGAACCTTGAAGCAGCCCAGGGGCTTTAGTGACAGTGATGTGTTTTCACTATTGCAGAAATAGGAAGGATTGTGCCTGGAATCCTCTCACCCATGTTCATGTTGCACTAGAGAAAGGGTCTATCCTGTGAAGGAAACATAGGTACTTCCAGAGTGAAATTAATGTATGAATCTGTTTATCAAGGCATTTGCAGGCCAACAAAGCGATACTGAGCAAAAGGGGGTTAAATCTGAAACCAGAACATTTTAAAGGAGAAAAAAGATGTTGGTACAGCACAGCCATTCTTTCAGTTTATTTTTGTTATAAAGCTTGGGCCCAATATTTTCACTCTGCCCCTCATAAGCCTATTTGCTAGCTCACCAGAAAGCCAAACCATCAAGTGGTAGCCATTTGTGCCGCTGAACTAACATGCGGCCTGCAAACTCCAATATCTGAGGCAATTCTTAGTCCTAATTGGGGACTTTCAGCCTTGTAATGCAATAAATGTAGCATGAGCAATCAGGCCAGATGCGGTGTGCTCATTCTGATTACCTTTCATTAAAAGTTTTTTATTGTAAATTTAACACAGTTGAGCTACAATTAATAGCCGATGCAATACAGGTGCATTCTCTAACAAGGGACTGGCCACTCCGAGTCTCCCATTTTATAGCCCCGAACCGTGCTCCATCCTTCAATCTACAGTTTTGCTGCAGCTCTTCTATTCCCCTATTCTCCAATTTTTTTTTTTTAATTGGTAGGAGAAGGAGAGAAAACATTTTAGCATTACCCAGGGAGGGCAGAGCGGGGAGAAATAGGAATGCAGGAATAGCAAGCTAAAGAAAGCACTAACTACTCCTGAGGGCAGCATGCAGGCTCACAGTGGTACTCACTCAGGCTCCCTAGCTGTCGAATGACATTTGCCAGGGTGATGTTGGTCATGCATTCCAGCTCACTTTTAACGGTAGGCAACGTCTGACGGCACAGGTGCCT
Source organism: Pelodiscus sinensis (assembly GCF_049634645.1). Lineage (NCBI taxonomy): Eukaryota > Metazoa > Chordata > Testudines > Trionychidae > Pelodiscus > Pelodiscus sinensis. Next base: position 12,285,572 of record NC_134735.1, read on the forward strand.
TGGCTCAATGTTCCTCGTTACTAACGGCATGGTGGACCCACTTCAGGCAGTGTTCTGAAAGATGAAAAACAACCCAAAAAAGAAACAGGAAAGGATTACTCACCCGCAGATTCCAGGCACACTAGAGTTCCTGCTCTGAAACAGCTTCATTTATAAGGCATTTTTTTCCTCCCCACCCTTATAAAACTGGTTCTTCAAAAATAAAGATCCTGCTGTTCCACACCATGGAGAAGCAGAAACCTGTTGGCTCAGGTGTAGAGGCAGCAATGGAAAACTACCCATCTTAGATGAGCAGGAACTGTTTATATTACTGCTGCTGCCACACTACCCTTCCCACTGATGCCTCTGCACTGAACAGACTCATTCCTTCAACACAGACAGCAAGGGCTTACATGAGACAACAGGAAGGGCTTGCAGCTGACCAGGAAACTTTCTGGTGACTGTTTCTTATCCTGCAGGCTGCACCCCTCTTCCCTTGGAAATTCCTTTGTGTGGCTTACATTTACCCAGACCCATTGTTTTAGAGTTAGCGGTTTACCACACTGGTAGCTTTATAAGGCTATGAGGGTAGATCACATCATTGAAAGAAATCAAAATTGATCTTACTACACTCAGCCAGAAGGAATTTCCAACCCCGATTTCCAGTTTTTCTAACACTTATGAAACACAAAACTTCTAAAGCTATTCTTCAGAAAATGATTGTGTGGGTCTGTTGCCTGCCTGGTATTTTACAACAGCAAACGTGCCTAACTGTTAAACAGTTTAATTCTCTTACCTCCTCCTACCCACAAAACAGAATGAAACTTCAACTCCTGAATAACTTGAGCACAGCACAAGCAGTTAGATCCATCTCCAAAACGTCTAACAAAGGCAAATCTATCCCAACTTTTTGATTAATTTTAAGAAGGAAAACAGTTTTCCTTGTAACTCAGATGAGAAAAAATTCTAGAGTATAGAAGCAGATGCCTGCCTGGTGATGGACATGCTGAGCTGCTCAGGATGGGTGTAAAAATAAAACAGGAAGCTAACAGCTTGGGGAACATAGCTTCCTGTCTCCAACAGCAACAAACCAAGAACCATAAAACAGTCAGCTGCTTGCTCTTGACTTTGAGTCACCCTTTAATAGTCTGAGGCAGCTGGCAGCTTATCTTTCAGGTTCAGGAGTCCTTCTTGGATGCTTTTCTACTAGGATGTTAAGAAGAAGGTGTGGTTATTACCTCACAAACCAGATTCTGAATTTCCAGATTTGAACCATTTGTGCAGAGGAGTTCAAGGTCTGGAACACTGCAGGGTATGCTATCTTACAGTACCACCAAACTCCATTATAAATAAGTCATTTAATCACTTGTTCCTGTGAAACAAAAGGTTCCAAAAGACCAAAAACACTAATAAAAGTGACACTGATGAACCAAACCTAAAACCCAAGAAAAGCAGGAAAATCTAATAGGACTGAAATCCCTCCTTCTCAGACCTCACCATGCTTGAGTAGTGTAAAGGCCATCAAAGTACAGAGTAAGATAAACAACCTCCACCATTAATCCTAAATTCCATGCATTCTGTGGACTTAAATTTTATCATCACATTAGGTTTCTTTGCTTTAGCTAAACCAGCATTCCCCGAAGCATCCCATAACAATGGCCACACCAGCAACTTGAATATATGGGGCTATGATCTTAGGCAACAGCTAACTTGCTCAGGCTTCTCCTGTTTCTCTGGCTCTCACTCATACAAGCAGATGTAGCTTGGTCCCATCAAGCTACTCAGGGGCATAGCACCCAAGCAGAGCAGGAAGTCGTCTTCTGTTGAGGGGAAAACCACCAGAGTACAATTTAAAACACAGGAAAGACACTAAGAGACCAAAGAGGACAGGAAAGAAAATGCACCCTGTCCCCACCCCACAAAAAAGATATTGCAGCAACTAGATTATTACAGAGAAGGGACACAGGATGAGCTTACTGCTGATCTAATGTGTGTGCGTGTTGAGGGCAGGACACACTCCTATTAGGAGCCACTGGTTTAGAACTATGTTGGCTCCAGCCCCCAGAAAATAAGGACTTGTCTATACTGTGCTGTTTACATAATTTATTTTAAACTAAAGCAAACAATACTGGCAAAAGTCACCGTTTATACTGAAGCAGCTTATCTATGCTAGGGGCTTGGGAAAGAGGAGAAGGTCAGGGTACAGGAGATGTTACAGAAAGACAGCCAACTGCCCTCTCAATAGCTAGGAGATTCGGGGGAGGGAAGCAGTAAGAGAAATTCAAAGCTTCAGCTTAATTATGCAGTTACTAGCCAGAGACAAGGCAGACATGACGCGTGGGGCCTCTGAGCAGGTCCAATGACAGTATCCTTTAGTAATGGCGGACTCCTCTCCCTTTTCCCAGCAGCTCTTGGGGTGGAGTGGTTCTCAACAGCACACTGCATTTAGACACTGATGCCCCCTCATCTTTAATATCACTCTTTGTTTAGGTTTATCCCCCCCAGTTACTACATGTGTCATACACAGGGCTTGGAAATCGTGCAAGTGGATGGAAGAAAAGCCTCATGCAATTGATTAGAAACAAAGAACATACTGAGAAAGGTGTTTTGGGGGAAGTGTAAGAGAGAGAGAAATGGTGAGGGGGAGAAGGTAGAAAAGAACTCTGAGAAAGGAAACTAGATATTAGGGGCTTACTTACACTGCAGTTCTGACAAGACACATGAATAGCAGCGCGTACTGAAGTGATGCCCTGTAACATCCCTGTGTGGGCACTGTGGGAGTGGACTAAAAGGTTCTTAGTTTGTGTTAATGAAGTCGTCTAACTCCCCGTACCACCACGCAGGGGAGTTACAATGCAGCATTTTGGTGCGCACTGTTATTCGTACCTGCATAGTCCAATGTGCAGAGCCGCGTAGCCAGAGCCTAGACAACACAAGGACAAATGCACCATGATCTAGGAGAAAAACAGAAAAGCAGTGAGCAAAGCCAGGAAAGAAAAGGTCTAGTTAAAGTAGGAGACTGCCAGCGTTTCCTCTAAGCTGGGCACTTGGGCGGCCACCCAGGAGAGATTCAAACACCACTCAACTGATTAGTAGAGCACGCACAGCAGGCAGCATGTGTTTTTACTGGTGCTGCACATCTGCACATGCCTTGGTGCACAAAACCAAATTTATTCTGCATGTGGATGGGGGAAAAAAGAGGGGGAATGCTGGAGACTTCTAGAAAGTTTTATTCTTAAAAATTCATTAGAGAGAGTTAATTCACTAGATGGTACAAACAAATATGGGACACGAAGGACAGCATGCAACTACTTTGTTCTTTTAAGTAGCAAGACATGATAGAACAACTATTTTCCACTGACTAGTGCCACTAGTCATCAGGCTAGCAGGTAACAGGTAAATGTTTCAAGCTTTGTGTGATAGATGAATTTAGATATTTCGACTCAAATGAAATGACATGAGATGTGAAGCGGAGATGTGAGAGCATCCTGGGAGAGCAGTCATTTGGATTTGTTACTGAAAGTTTAGACTTGGCTATGTTTAAATACAGTACTGCAGTTTTCAGCATCTACAGTACAGGCAGTCCCCGGGTTACGTACAAGATAGGGACTGTAGGTTTGTTCTTAAGTTGAATTTGTATGTAAGTCGAAACTGGTACATATTGTAGGGGAAACTCTAGCCAAACATTTCTCCAGAGCTCAGTTTTATTCTCCCACACCTCACTTCCCTCAGTCCTTTATTCTCAAGCTGAGGTGTCTGCTGAGAAAAGCCGCTCCGCGTCTCCCTGGTCTGCTGGGGAGGGGGGGCCTAGCTTCGCGTCTCCCTGGTCTGCTGGGGGGAAGCAGCTAGTGCGGGGTTGCCTCACCCCGTTTGTAAGTAGGGATCCGATGTAAGTCGGATCCATGTAACCCGGGGACTGCCTGTATTGTACAAAACCAGAAGAATATTTCATGGAACTAAAGCACCCACACACTTCCTCTTGTGACATGGGGTGTGGCTAAACACCAACGGTAATGGTCTGCCATCTCCATGGAGAGGATACGCTTGCAAGTCAGACTGATACAGAATACTGGATGGGGGAGACAACCACCCAGAGGGACAGCACACCAGGTCAAGGAACAAAAGGTCAGTGCCCCAGCTGCTGCTCATTGTTGTTCCAAGCAAGAACATGATTTGGTAGTTTCACATGGCTGCTGGGTTGGGAAAGCTGTAAACAGAAGCACTGATGCTAGAGCTATTTCTCTGCAGACTCAGGTAGACAACACTGTCAGGTTGAGGTTAAGTCCCTGTCACTTGCATGAGACCTTCCCACTTAACAATACTTTTTTTCAAACCCTGGAAGATTGGGATAGTTCTGAAATCTTGTTTCCAGGTTAACAATGGAAGTCTCTGTTCCTCACCCCAAAGTCTGAGGAGACTACAACAGCCACCCTTCTCCCCTCCTTCCTCTCCCATAGCTGTAAGTTCTGTCACTTTCTCCCTGCCAAATGTTGCCACAATTTGTCACTTACTCCTTGCTGACACATCTCTTCTTTTGCAGTTCCATTACCCAAGTTCTTTCTAAAGATCTACCAAATGTTGCAGCACTCTTTTATGCTGGGAAGCTCATACCACCACTCCCAGATTCCTAGCAGTCTTCCATCCAGCTGCACCCTCCCATTTTCAAAACTTACTATGCACTCACTCCATTTTATCCCTCCCCTTGTTTTCTCTCCCCCCCTCTGATCTTAATACTTTCCTGTTTCTCCAGAGCTGGAGAGGTGCCTCCCTGTTACTCACGGAGAATGGCCTATTTAGAACACTAAACCCTAAGCAACCATGAATTGTCTTTTAGCACAAAATACTTCAAACAAAAAGGTAAATTAACTAGTTAATAGGACAGAAGACTGTAAAGAGAGAAACGCAACTCCTAATGCTGGTCTCTGCTTATCCACCACATGGAACAGAAAGTCAGCTTAGTTTACGGTGCATGTCCCATTACTAAAAGCTTCTGGTCAGTTGGATATTGCAAGTATATTGAATTAGTTGACTATGGGTATTCAAATCCTGCAAACACTGGTTCTGCTACAGTAGATCCTACAGGAATCACAGAGTTCGGGACTGAAATCAAGTACAATCTGTCTATTTGAAATAGCTGTTGCAAGTCTACAAGCCCTTTGGACAGAGCAGCATCCATATTCACCATTCTGAAAAACAAGGCTTGGACAGCAAACCTTATTTGACAGACCAAATGCTACGAACAATAAGGGAAATAGTCTTTGTCAATTTTAAAGCCACACGGTGACATCCCAGGATTAATCATCTGCTTTCCTACAGGAATTCTGTCAATGAAAATAAATCACTGAAATCAAGACCAAATTCTTCCCCACCATGTAATTGGGGTGGGGGAAGAAAAAAAAACTACCATTGGCTGACAAACAATTATTTGCTTTCTTTTCTTGGAAAAACACTCCAACACTATGGTCATCATATTGGTGAGGAGGAAGAAGTAAAAAAACAAAGGTCACATAGAATATATACATACTATTTTGCCTACAAGATTATGGGAGCTATTTTCTCACTGCTATTGGAATGACTAGCATTGCATTAATGTAATTCCTCACAGTTAATGCAAGAAGTGACTTCTTAGATTAGAAACTGTCTGAGAGTAAATTTTAGCACCAGAATTAATATCTGTCACAATGTCTGATGTAACAGAACCTGAGGTGGACGGAGCATTTTCAAGTGTGCTCGGGTCACTGATAACTCTTCCCCAGCAATCAAATTAAAATTTCTACAGCATTGATTGCTACAAATAATCCTCACAAACACAAAGAGTATAGCAAAGAGGAACTGGCCTCCAGCTAAGCTCCTCAGAGGGCAGCTGGGAGTATTAGACACACCAGCAGGTTTGCAAATGAGAGGAAAGAAATAATCAGATACGAAATCCCCATCAGTATGAAATGGGACTTACTCAGTGGCCTGCCAATGCAGACTGACCATTTATTCTAGTGTCTATGACAACTCTACTTTAAATTTCAAGCTTCTCTCAGCAGAAACTGCTCCCCCATCAAGCTGTAATGGCCAGAGAGACTGGCTTTTGCATAATCTCAAAAGGCAGGGGTGGGGAGGGGAGGACAAAGCAGTCTGATATCCAGGGAAAAAACAGAAAAGTCAGCAGAAGGTTCTGCTGAGAATTCATGGCAGTATCCAAGTGCACAATGTGGCCACAGAGAAGTGGGATGCAGTAATCAGAGCTGCTGCTGTTACATGCTACCCTGAGAGAGGAGACCTACCTAGCAATCAGTTCAGCATCCGAGCAATGGGGAGTGAAATTATAGAGCAAACTGCCATGTGATGCCACAAACTATTCCACTTCACCAGTTGTAACAAGTATTCAGTCGCAAAAACATGCCAGATGCTTATCTGTCATTAGCCTACAAGCCTGCCAGCAGCTGAACAGGAGTCAGCAGTGCAAGGCAGCTTGGGACTATTTTCTTTCACAGGGTCTATTCTCCCCACAGGTCAGAGGATGTGTGTGGGTAAAACCCCCACACATAGGAGAAAACATTGCTCAACATCTCTTACAGATCATTAAGTACCAAAAAGTCAGTTCAGTCCTCCCTTTGCCTGCCATCACACACACAAAAATTTCCCTGAACTGGATCCACACTCATTTGAAGGTTTGCCCAAGGTCTGCTCTGAAGATAAATGAACATCAGCAAACCTCAACCACCAAATCCAGATGTTGACAAGAGGGATCCTATAGCATTATGAAAGGGAGAGTTGAAGGAGGTGGTCTAGGAAAACATGGGGTAAGAATAGCCTTGGAGATGCTAAAAAATTTGATCTGCTTCTAGAAACTTAAACGCAGTTCAAACCGAAAAGCAACTCCAGAAGTAACCCTACATTTATTGTCTCTCAAGGACTCCCTCTCTAGTTTGCTCAGTCTACAAATGAGTTTTTCTTTTTTCACAAGCTGCCACCCTTGCAAGCCCACTGCAGAATCCAAAAGCCAACCTGTCCTTTTTTCTGGCTTATGCATCATCACATCACCACTCATTGCTTTCAAGGGGATTGCACAGGTGTGAGTGAGAACTTGGGTCTTCATTTGAGACTTATCACAATTGATAACTGATAACGAGCAAGCCAGAAAAGAATCCACCTCACTCTCCCATAATGGGTTGGCCATCAAACTGTACCACACTAAAGCAAGCCAATATGATCCAATTGAAACAGGAAAATCCACTGAGGAAAAAGCAGGCCTTTCTACATAACCATTTTTGTTTAACACTGTTTTCAGTTAAATGAATGTAAACATTAGAGTTCTTCTCTAAAAAGTGGTTATCTGTGGGAAGACTCCTTGACTAAGTGTACACACAGAACTTATACATTTAAATACAACTTTAGAATTGTACAGTAGTGACAAAAGAAAAATCAATATAGCACAATTAAAACAATTGTAATCAACATTTGAGTCTCAGAATACACAGCTATTGGCCCTGATTATCTACAGAAATTAAAACTCAACGGCAGAAAGTTTCACATCCTCAGCACATAAACACACTAAAAAAAAAAAGAAAAGAAAAGATCAGCTACTTAAATACTGGACTTTTTTTGCTGTCGTAGCTGCAGGGGAAATAGGTGGAGTAGAAACAGTGAAATATTTACTTGAGTTCTTGACTTTTTCTTTTAAGGTTGACTAATTTTGGCAGGGATCCATGGTTACTAGTGACTCTGCTGCAAAAAGCTACTAGCTTTAAATATTCAAGTGAAATTTAGATTATTTAGATAATCCAGAAGTATCATCTTGGATTTTCAAATATTACAATTATTTGCAGGGACAGGATGGATCAGGGGACTAGTAACAAACTACAGTCTTTTATCTTTAGGACTTTGATTCCCATTTGGCCCAGATCTAGATTTTGTATCATTAGCATCTGAGAGCTGTTAAATAAATAGGTCTCAACCCTTTCCCAGTAGATGAGTCCATTGCATGACTTTTACTACCACCTCATTCAGCATACTTGGGAATCTCAGGGGATAGACCAGTGATTGAATGGGCCAGAGAGACTATTACTCTTTAGCTGGGCATGAGGACAGCATGGAAGAAGCTTGCGCTGTAATCTTCCACAAAGAACCAGAGTTCTGGATAAAATGGCAGATGTCTCCAGGGCTCTTAACCTAGCACTTTCTAACAGCACTACATTTACTTAAAAATACATGCTTTCCAGTCAACACATTTTCAAATAGCTTTCTGAACAACAGCTGCATTGCTAATAATGTCATATTAAAAAAATGCATCGAAGTCTCATGGCATTGCTACATGAATGTCTCCCCAAATCTACAATCCAATTTCTGCAAATTCTGTACATCTGCTAAACCAAGCACCACTCACTACCTCATTCCAAAAATGAGTCAGTGATAATAGGAATAGCAGGTCTTCTTCCTCACTTGCCTGCCACCCTCCTCTAGCCACAAGAGGGGGCCTGTCCTGTGTTTACCACCATAATAAAACAATCAACGAGCCCTTATTAAGCCTCAAATATCACACTGGTATATTTTCATCATATAGCAGAACATTGTAATTGATGTAAGCAGTTTTTGAAATGACTTATCCCTGAAGTAGGAGCACATTTTGAACCTGTTTTACAGCAAACTGTTATATCTCATTTGCAACTAAGCCCGATAAACTTTCCTACCTGTCCTTTAATATACTCTTTCAGGTAGAGATCCTACACTATATTTTATTGGTGAAACAAAGAAGCAGCTCTAACCCTCTTCTGAACAGCTGTTCTTTCAGTTTCAACTCATGCCTAGATAACTATATCACAGCAGAGTGCCCCCCCACCCGACTGCCACACTTGGGGAATACTAGAAAGATAAGTCTTTTCTTAATTATTAAATGTAAATAGCTCATTAAATATAATCCAATTACTTTAATTGTAAGAAAAGGAAGTAATTACAATATGTACATGTATTCTTGCCTGAACTGATTTAATATCTTAAATTAATCTTTGCAGCATTAATACTCTAAGTTAACCTTTGGCATTAGAAAATGTGAGGAAGTTGATGTCTTAAATGTTATTTTATGAATATCTGTGGAGATTTCAGTCAGAAGCAATTTTAGAGGAAACAGCTAATCATTTCTACAAAGTCAAAATAAGATTCCTTGCAATTACAAAAGTAACAGGATATAGCGTCAGAATCTATAAACATGTTTTATTGCATCAGAGAAGTTAAAAGTCAGAGATGGAAAAGAACTGAAATGGGAACCATTCAAAACCTAGCAATTGCTTCTTTGGGAACCTACTGCAATCCTGCAAACATGTTCATGCTTATCGTTTTACTGCCACAAGTATCCTACTAAAGCCTTGACTATACTTACCAAAAGGTCCACATTGCAGCGATCGAACTACTGGGGTTCGATTTAGCTGGTCAAGTAAGGCTCTTGGTACTCCTCAGAGTCACAAGGAGTAAGGGAAATCAAATTAAGTGTTTTCTCCTGTTGACCTCCCACTGTGGGGCCGACTCAGAAAAAATCAATTTAAGGTACGTCAACTCCAGCTACATAATTCTCATACGTGGAGATGCAGATCTTAAATTGATTTTCTACACCAGTATAAACCTGGACTTAATCTTTCTCTGGGCTAACAATACACAGGAGATGGGGGGAGGGGGAGATCCAACTGAGTTTACAACTTGAACCATGGTAGCAAATAAAAGGGCTTCCAACACCTTCCTTGAGATCCTGTTCTCTAAAGATACGTCTACACTACAGAGAAGATTGAAGCTGCCACTGTCAATCTTTCAGGGCTCAAATAAGTCGGTCTAATTAGGACAGCTAATTCAAACGGATCAATGCCAGTAGTCCTGCTTTCACGAGGAATAAGAGAAGTCGAAGAAATAGTCTTCTCCTTTCAACTTCCTGCAGTGTGGATAGTGCCAAAAGTCAAGTTAAGCTATGGAATTAACATAGCTGAAGTTGCGTATCTTAATTTGACCTTGTTCCGTAGTGTAGACATTCCAAGTGAAAATCTCCCTCCAGTGAGCAGTTCTAGGATAGGTTTTGTACCAGTTCTAAGCCTAGACTGTCTTTTGTTTATTCCTACTCCTACCCATTCTACCATGCCAGACCATTCTTCCTCTCCTTGGCGTTCACATTTTTCAGATGTTCAGTACTTAATATCTGGCCAAGCGATTCCCCCCCCTTTCCTCATCTATAGGAGGGGGTCTAAATTGTTGTCAATCTCACTGATTTATATATTAGAATGATATAGTCAGACTGGGGAAGAAGTAAAATTAGCCACTTCACATTCATTCCATGCTGATAGCTAGTTTAAAATAGTGAAATACCCTGTACAAGAACTCCGTAATATGAAAAGCTTGTCTTCTCACTAACAGAAGTTGATCCAATAAACGATACTACCTCACTTACCTTGTTTCACTGGGGACATTTATGAACTAGGCATATTTAGAATAGATTACAATTAAAAGGAGACTTTCATATTCTAAACAACCCAAAGTAATACATTAGTAAGTTACTCATGGCAATTTTTTTTATATAACAGCTATATTTATTTGTAAGCCTTTTTAAAATGATCCATTTAAATTTTAACAGTTACAGGAAAAAGGGGACCAGAGAGTTCTTTACTGACAGTGGACTTTGGAACTTAAAAGTTTTATAACTAACATTGTCAACATCACATCAAAGCAGATATCTTTAAATCAGCCTCTAATAAGCTGTCAAGCAACATTTTTCTTACTTTGCCTCTCTGTAAATGTTTATGATAATTGTTGGAAATATTTTAATGAGTTTGGGTGTGTTTGATTAAGCTAACACGTATCGACATCCACCAATAAAAATCTAATCCTCCCTAGCGTAGTGAGAGTGCAGCAACCATTACATGCTCAATAATCTCTCAAGCCTGGTCATCAGAACTGTTTAGTTTGAAAGGCAGTGATGGGATGTTGGGCAGGATACCAGGGTAAAGGTTCCTTTACTCTTTTTGTGAAGAGCCTAATCTCTTTAGCAACAAGAAGAGAATGCTAGAAGGAACCAGAATTTAACCCCTTCTCCAGACAACAATGCCATCATTCCTTGTACAATTCAGCAGCAGCCAGACTATTGAGGCCTTGTCCTTCCTACATAAAAATGTACATTCAAGTCAAAATCCAACACAAAGCAGCCTATAGTTTTCACATGATTTTTCAAGTCAAGTGGAGTAGGCTCGAATTCAGCCTCACTAAACTAAGAACTGCCCTGTCTTCCTTTGAGTTAAGAGCACAACTTTTTCTGTAGTGAAGACAAAGCCTGAGGTAGGAGAAAGCATAGACCAATGTTCCCGCTTATCTAGACCAATGTTCCCAATAATCTTCTCCATCCATGTGCGGATTTTTTCCATCCATGTGTGGAGTCATTTTTATGTACATAGAAGCACGTGCAAATGTGTCCCACCAGTAGAAACAAAACCTAGCTGTGGACGCTCTACTAATCAGCGGGGTGGTATTTGAATCTCTTCTGAGTGATCACCCAAGCACTCAGCTTACAGGGAACACTGGCACAGTACCCTGGTTTAACTGTTGGCAGGGAAGAGACCTTGATTCTGGAACTCATTTTCTCCCTTGGTCTGCCAGAGACCAGATTTAAAAAACTTTAGAGTATGCCAGCAAGACCCAGTTGTTTTAATCAGGCTTTAATGATTTGGAAAGATAGGCAAATGTTGATTAGGATTCAGTAGTAGATGTCTGTGGAATATTCTACTAGTAATGGAGCTTTTTTGTTTGTTTGTTTGTTTGTTTTAACTGTAGTTTAATTTTTGCATGGGCTGAATCTATCAATTCAGACACTTAAGAAATTTAAGATCTGCACCATTAAAAATAGTTTTGAATCTCGAGAGGTTAAGTGTTTGAAACCATTATTTCATGGAACAGATATTTTCACAAGGAAGAGAGAATAGATTGCATTAGAATTGTTACTGATCCAAGTCTTGAGGTACAAGATGATCAAGGCTCACCACATGTTCCATCATCTAAAGCTGCTTTATGAAAACCTCTCATGTAAAGCCAGACCCTAGAAGCAACATCCTTGATGCAAGCCTGAATTCTCAATAGAAACCAAAATGCTATTTTGTACAAATCAGCTGATAACACGGTTTTTAATTTAGCCTCTAAAGGGGAAGTGGTCAGTTATTTTATGATGTCCGATACAGGACATAGAACTGTTATTTATAGTTACAATGTCTTCCTCCAGTTGAGGCTCAGAACAGCAGCTGCTGGTATCGAAAAGACAGGATTGGGGGGGGGGGGGGGGGGGAGCAGGGTAGTTCTTTCTTCCATATGCAGCTATAAGACCAAAGGTATAAGAACGTGGATTTTCCCTTACTGGGCACACAAGTAGTATGCAAAGGGGACTCTGCAACAGCAACTCACAACACTGTTTGCTAGTCTAGGGGCAGTCAGGGAACTTTCACCCGTTCATTCAACCCAGGTTGCCATTTCCCCTCCCTACCAATTAAGTCCTGTTTTTTGTACTCCATGCATGAATTGCTATATCAATCCATCAGACATTGTGGCTGATAGCCTCCTCTGAATGCCACTTAAAGCCTCCCAGTGAAGAGCTGGTTGAAAGCAAAGCATCACTCATTCCTCCAAGCAAATAAAAAGAACGTAGCCACACAGAGACTTGAAGCAAGACTCTTGAAAAGTAGAAAAAAGGAAGGCACTGAAAGAGAGAACATAAGAAATGAAACACACTCAGTCCTGTTCTGGTAATATAAGAGGCCAACAGAGCACTTAGCAAAGCTATCCAGCATATGAACAATTAATGCAGAACTACCGTGAAAAAAGTGACTTCAAACCCACTGTCACAAAACAGAACCAATATTCCTAGTAGAAATTCAGAACAGTCCAGTCATTGAACAGTTGGGACCAAAATATTATTGTATTTTTCCACTACTGGATAACACAATAGGACAGGAAGGGGACAAGAAATACTCGCCTTTTTCCACTGCACATCTTCTATCGAGGTACTCAGAGCATACTTACTTTCACCTTCAGCAATGGAGCCTTTTCTAGGCATCACAAAGACGCACAACCCATTGTTCCCAGAACAATCTTACAAGCTGCATTTCATCCATCTCTCTCATCTTGCTTGCCAAAAGGAAGGTAAGAACCATTAATCCAGCTGTACAGAAGGGGAAACTGGGACACAGTGCAGTTAAATTACTTGTCTAAGTCATAAGGAGGGTTAGTGGCCGAGCTGCCCACAGAACCTAGGTTCCAGGTCTATACCATCACCATCTGTACTGGAATGAGGACATGTTCACCACAAGTCAATTTATACCTAAAAAAGGGGAAAGGTCTTCATTTCATGAAGGAATTGTTCAAACAGATACACTGCAATCCAACAGAATAATACCATGTTTTCCCACACGAAATATGCACTTTTCAGGAAGAAGAGTGTCTATATCAAACAGCGTGACATACAAGGAAAAGAGCAACTATAGCTAAATGTTTTCCAATGAAAACCAAATAAACTGGAGCTCGTTTATTATTCTTACAGCAACTTTAAGAATTGATTCATTTTAGCAAGAAACTCCGGTATACATGTTCCATCCCATTCTCTATTGTGTGCTATCTCAAAGAACGATAGTGGATAACCTTCAAATATAACAGGTCACACATGATCTCGGAACAACAGTCTAGTAGGTGGCCTCAGGGCAGAACTCACATACAGAAGGGGCAGAACAATGTAGGCCTTCAATAATGAAGCAATCATTTATAAGCACCTTTTATCTGTTTATCTCCAAGGGCTTTACAGTGCTGTGTAAGTCACTACTAATCTTGAACACAGGTTCAAGGACTTTGGGTTAAAAACAAGACCACACAGAATAGTAGGGAGAACTGCACAGAATTAATGTGAGGAACAGCACAGGTTACCCCTCATCTTAACTACACAAGCAACAATGCAAATTGAGATGGAGGGTGTAGCGTAGAACCACCAAGGCCATCAGAGAAGACAATTATCAAGTCACTTGGATCTAAAGCCTAGGCTTATGGGGGTAGTCAAGTCAACTTCTCAACTAGTTTCATCCCCAACACTGCTGCCTCTATATCAGAGGCAGCGGGAAGAGGGGGAGCCAGCTTAAAAGATGGTTCCCCCCAGCACCATCTCTGTGATGCCACCTACCCCCCGCCACGCTGCTGCCTCTATCAGGCAGCAGTGCAGGGTGGGGGAGGCTGCTGTGAAGTAGAACATCAGAAGCCAGGGCTGGTCACAAACAGGGGCTGCTCTGGCAGCAGCCCCTGTCTCCTGGGGGTCCCAGTGGACAGGGGCTGCTGGACCCTGTGCAAGCCAGGAATGAGCAAGCCCAGCTCAGTCCTGGCTTGCACCAGGTCCAGGAGCTACCCCCGCAGTGCAGCTCTGCAGTTTCAATGAAGTAGTAGTCAGACTGTATTCACCAGAAAGCTTCACTGCAATTTCAAGAATTGGTGGGACCTTGGAACTATTTTTTAGCTTTATTACTACACGTGTGAGATTTGCATTTGAGCATGCAGCCTATAGACTGTGCATCTGACCATCACACAACTCATGCTCATGCGTTAGCTTCTGTGGGAGGAGGAAAAAGGGAAGAGAGTGAGTACTCTTTCACTCTCCACTTCCCTCCAACCCCCAAGTGAAAAATCTAGAAAAGCCCGCAAAGAAATAAAAATATTGTCTAACTCTGGGGCAGGCCACCATTCTGTGTACATCTACACAAAGCCCTTATGAGCCTGCCCTGTATGCTACAATATGTAGGAGACTTGATATTGGCACTCCCCAGTAGAGAAAATACATTATGCAATTTTTTTCTTTATCATGCAGAGTTGCAGAAACTCTGAGAGGAAGTAAACTTCTCCAGGGTAGTTCTGTTCTGAGCACTCATTTGCTTATGAACCGTATTTTAGTGAAAACAGAATAAAAGTTTGTTCTAGACACTTATAATGTGCGTGCTGTGTTTAAAAGCCTGATCCTGCCAATATTATTAGGCTTAGTACTTGCTACTGAGAGCAATACCATTAAAAACAAGGGTATTGCTCAAAATAGTAAGCATTATGCCCTAAGCACCTATTCCACTGAAAACAGCTGCATTTTGTCCATATCACTAAGGATTTAAGGCAGGGGTGGAAAACCTTTTTTTGAGTAAAAGGTCACTGACCCACAGAAAAAGTCAGGGGACGCATACAAGTGAGAAAGCAAAGTGAAAAGCCCTGGACTGAGAAGGAGAAAGACACTCCCTGACACACCAGAGCACAGGGGGCCCAGGCTAGTAGATTTTGTGTACTCCAGCACCGTGGGTGAGTGGCAGGTGGGACAGACACTTCAGCACAGGCCCCCCAATGTAGGGGGGAGGGTCCTGAATCTCAGGGGCTGGATCCAGGCAAGTCAGGGGCCGCATCGGGCCCCAAGGCCTGAGGTTCCCCACTCCTGATTTAAGGTAATGAAGGGGCCAAAGACTGACTTTTATAGAGGTTATGTGCAAAGAAAAACAATATTGGGCCTTTGGTGTGTCATGCTAGCCCACGCTCAAACCTCCCCTCCTCCCTCCCCCCCAAAAAAATGGAACAGATATTACTTCCAGTTTTCCTACTGTGTGTTTTTCACACCTACCTAGAGCATTCTTACAGGCACCATCAAATTTACAGTCACAGGATTTTTAAAATAATATATTTCACAGTTTCAGATTTGAATCTGAAATTTCAGTGTTGCAATTGCAGGGGTTCACAAGCTTACTGTTTGTGGAGGTGGCACTGCTACCCTTATTTCTGTGCTGCTGCTGGCTGTGGCGCTGCAGTCAGAGCTGGGTGGACAGAGAGTAAAAGCTGCTGGCTAGGGCTTTGTCTACACTGCTGGCTTTTGCTGGCAGAGCATGCAAATGAAGTGCTGATTAGCATTTTGTCACTTCACTTGCATAATCTGAAGGCTCTTGCACAAAAAGGGGTTTTTGCACAAAAAGGAAACGCCCACACTGCTTGTTTTTGCGCAAAAACAGGTCGAGTAGATTATGCAAATGAAGCACAACAAAATGCTAATCAGCACTTCATTTGCATACCCTCTGCTGGCAGTGTAGACATAGCCTAGGAGTCCAGCTCTGAAGGCAGAGCCACACCACCAGCAGCATCACAGGAAGATGGCATGGTATGGCCACCCTTATTTCTGCATTACTGTCTGCAGAGTTGCATCTTTAGCAACCACCACTCTCTAGCCATCCAGCTCTGAAGACAGCAATGCAGAAGGAAGAGTGGCATGATATGGTATTGCCACCTTACTTGTGCCCAGGTGCTGGTAGGGCGTTGCCTTCAGAGCTGGGTGGCCAGAGAATAGGCACCATTGGCCAGGTTCCCAGCTCTGAAGGCAGCACAGAAGTATAGCTATCCAAATCATGACTCCCTTGCAACTCCCTTTTGGGTCAGTACTCCTAGTTTGAGGAATGCTGGTCTCTCCCATAAAGACTGTATAGTATAGGATAAAAGCACACAGACAACCAGATTTCAGTCTATTACACATTTTTCATGATTAGCTGATAAGTGAAAGTGCTCAGAAGGAGCTAGCCCGCTGCGGCTCTGCAGTTTAAATGCAGTAAGAGCCGGTTATGTAGGCAGCCTGGCTCTTACTACATTTGAACTGCAGAGCTGCAGCGCGGGTTGCGCCTGGACCCAGCTCGCATCATGACCAGCAGCCCCTGTCTGCAGGGGGTCCCAGCTCCCACAGGGACCCCTAGCGCATAGAAGCTGCTATGGAGCAGCCTCTGTTCACAGCAGCCAGGCTGGCCGTGGACAGGGGCTGTTGCCAGAGCAGCTTATGTTCATGGCCAGATCCACTTGCCGCAGAGGCCGCTCTGGCAACAGCCCCTGTCCGCAGTGGCTGGCCACAAACAGAGGCTGCTTCACCGCAGCAGCTCCTGTCTGCAGTGGGTCCCAAAAATCCCTGCTGGGACTCCTGCAGCCAGGGGCTTCTGCCGGAGCAGCCTCCCACGCGCCTCCCGCACTGCTGCATCTGATAGAGGCAGCAGTGTGTGGGGGGTGAAGCAGCAATGCAGAGACTTTGCTGGAGGGAACCAGCTTTTAAGCCGGCTCGTCCCAATACCAGCTCCTGCTTCCCCCCACCATTCTGCCTAGGCTTATCGGGTAGTTGACTAATCGACTACTCTTTTACATCCCTAATTTATACACAAGTTTTTTTTTTTAATTATTTGTGTCACCCACTCAATCATTGATCAGAAGACATGTTCTGAACTGAAAACTTACAAATAAATCAAGTGTATTTGGTATGCATTGCAATTCCTAGTGACAATGGTATAAAATTCTGCTCAACGGAACATTATCAATTACTCATTCCTAAAGTCTCCTGTAGTGATAGCTCTGCACCTCTTTACAGGTCCATGCCTCTTTCCTTAGCAAGGGCATGTCTATATACCACAAACGTAAGTTGATTCTAAGTTGACATACAGCCTTTGCAGTAATTAAGTTGGCTGTATACGTCCACACCACACTGCTTGTGCCAATGGAGTGTATCCTCACTAGCAGCACTGCAGAGAGCAGTGCACTGTGGGTAGCTATCCTATAGTACAACTAGTCAGTCACTACTTTGTTTGATTTTAAACTAGAGCGTTTCAGATAAATTAGTGCATTTTTATCAGTTCTACTGCCTATAGTTAGAGACCTGCATAGATGCAAAATTTGTATCTGCAAAGATGAGCCACAGATATCTGCATCCATATCCATGGATGAGGCTGTGGATATAAAGTAGATGTCTGTGGATTTGCAGGGCCTTACCTATAGGCTGCTTTATTTCAGCTGTCTTCAACTCTTATTTTCTCATCTTTTCCAATTATTATGGGTTGTGCTATACACACTTCTGTAAATCAGGAATAGAAAACTTCAATAGAAATCTACCAGGCAAAATCAAAATGAAATGTTTATGGAGGTCCACCAGCCTGGTAAATAGACAACAGCTTTCCCAAACAATAGCTGAGTTGTCCCTTTCACTGCTATTCACCAGGTTCTAAAGAAAACAGTGAAACCAACCACAGTCCTGTTAATTTTACCCTTCAGCTGCTTGGAAAGACTCTCACCAGCAGCAGAAGTACTAGAGCCATTTGCATGCAAAATGGTAAGTGGACAGGAAAAAGGTTTCAGAGGGGTAGTTGTGTTAGTCTGTAACTTTAAAAACAATGACTTATGTGGCACCTTAGAGACTAACAAAAATACATAGAACCATGAGCTTTCATGGGTAAAACCCACTCCATCAGATGAGTTGGAGTTGACATTCAGTTCTCCCTTGGAAGATGATCTTTCTGTAACCCACATCCATTCAGTGTGACTCGCTGTCCCCATCTAGCGTTGGCTGGGCTACACATACTGAGCTTGATGATCCTGCTAGTAGATGCTCATGTTTTATGATTCAGAGATCAATCATTGCCACTGCCAACACACCCAGGGGAGTAGCATTAAAAGTGATGATTGTATGAGAATTCGAATCGGGTAGACTTGTGAAGTTTGGGAGGAACTTCCCCAAACCAGGGTATTACATTAAAAAAAGTTAAAAATATAAAAACAAATTTTGCAGCTGTGTTTGACCTACTTTCACCAGCCATTTATAGCTTTGCACTTACTCATGAGTCAATGAATGGATTTTCAAAGTCATGCTATTACTGTTTTTAAAATTTGTAAATATTATACAAGTCTGTTAAAGATTTTAATAATACATTTTACAAGAGGCTCAATATAGCCTTTAACCAAAACTTAACACAAAAACCCACACAAGAGTCAAACTAAAAGAAACCGATACAGAAATTCTACTGTACAGTAAGTCACAACAAAGGGCATTTTCATTCCTGTGACTTTTAATAGTAACAAGTTCTGCAGACATTTAGAACTGATGGGAAAAAAATCGTGGCTATTTTCCTTCCTCATCTGACAACCAGTTTGTGTGTGGGTTTACTCCATTCCCCATAAAGCAACATTGCAGAAGAACTGACAAGCTATGTGCCACCCTCATTCTCTGAGGATCTCCCATATTTTTCCACTATTAACTTTTCTCTCTCACAGGGCTGACCACACTTCTGGGTGCTAGTCAAGCAAGAGGACCAGAGAGGGCTTTGTAAATTATAGCCCCATTTACACCAAGAATATTTTCTATGCATTCCCCACCCACTGATTATATCAGTTCTGCTCCACTCCTGATTGCAGCTTTGGATGTCACAGACGGCTTGCCAACATTTTTAACACTGCACTGATCAAACCTCTTCTTAGCAGAGAGATATAAGGTGGTGTTAAGAACACGTATTGCCCAATCTGCACTAGGACACTGTTGCTAACAGAAGAGTTGAATCAATGTTGGCACCCATTAAAAGTTTTAGAAAATTTCCCTTTTGTAGACAGGGCCCTTAAGCTGTTGTCTCTATCAACTCCCTTGCTTCAAAAGAATACAGCTCATATCCTGAAGCAGCAGTTTTAATGCAGGCCTACAAGATAATTCAGAACAATCTGAAGAATATCTTCAGGAAGAGTATTGTCTTCAGACTGAGTCACAGCTAGGTTAGCTTCCTAAACTATCCCTTTCATATCCCACCAGCTACAGAACTCCT
This sequence comes from Pelodiscus sinensis, assembly GCF_049634645.1. Classification (NCBI taxonomy): domain Eukaryota; kingdom Metazoa; phylum Chordata; order Testudines; family Trionychidae; genus Pelodiscus; species Pelodiscus sinensis. Next base: position 12,305,161 of record NC_134735.1, read on the forward strand.
AAGCTAATGTCCTAGAAGAGACCAAGAATCAGTATTGAAGAACAGTGATAGAGATGTAGCCGTGTTAGTCTGGGGTAGCTGAAGCAAAATGCAGGACAATGTAGCACTTTAAAGACTAACAAGATGGTTTATTAGATGATGAGCTTTCGTGGGCCAGACCCACTTCCTCAGATCAAATAGTGGAAGAAAGTAGTCACAACCATATATACCAAAGGATACAATTAAAAAAAATGAACAAATATGAAAAGGACAAATCACAGACACTTACCTTCCGTCCCCCCCCCCCCTGCATCCCCCTCCTGTTCTGCAATGTGATTTGTCCTTTTCATATTTGTTCTTTTTTTTTTTTAATTGTATCCTTTGGTATATATGGTTGTGACTACTTTCTTCCACTATTTGATCTGAGGAAGTGGGTCTGGCCCACGAAAGCTCATCATCTAATAAACCATCTTGTTAGTCTTTAAAGTGCTACATTTTATTGAAGAACACACACACACAAAGACGGGGGGAAGGGCGGGCAGAAGAGAACTAATTCTTCCACCACCAAAATGCAGCCACCTCTGGGCTGAGAAGGCAGCAATCAGGCAGACAACAGCTTCATACCAATGTGCCACAATTCCACTCTCAAAAAACTCGCACCAACAAAAGCAGCCAGCTTCACAAAACAGGCAAAACTTTTTACACGCCCAAGCAGGCACGTCACCAGCTGTGTGGGCACCTTGGGGGAGAGGGGTGGGGGAGGAAGAAGGGTTCTTTGGAGAAAAACAAACAAACCCAGCCGTCAATCTTCCACCCAAGTCACCCTCCTCCGTCCAACAAACCCCCAAATCTGTTCACAGGCCTCTTCTCTCTACTTTCGGGTGCTACAGAAAAGCCTGTCGCCCCATTATCAACGCACGTCCTGTGCTAATCAGAGCTATACCGCAGGGATCCTGGCAGGCTCCACGGGCTCTCCCGCTCTTTGCCCTTCTCTGGCAGCCAAGCCCTTGAACAGCCCCCCCCCTTGGCGCCCCCCCCAGCTCAGGGGGTGCCCCCCACAGGGCCAGGCAGGGGCCCACACGCTTGGCAGTGAGGGAGACTCTGCTCCAGCGCCACCCCCAGGCAGGGAGATGGAGGCAGCCAGCCCCCCAGCCCCGAGCGGACAGGCCGAGCCCGCCCCCCAGGCCAGGCCTAGGCGGGGGGAGCCCCAGGCAGCGCCACCCATGGCTCATTATATGGCAGGAAGCAGGGCCCACCCCAGCCGCACGGCTCCCTATTTGGCAGGGGCCTGGCTGCTGCCCCCAGGTTCAGGGGCCAGCCAAGGAGACGGGCGTCGCTCCCTGCGCGCCCGCGCACTCACCCCGCTAGGCGGCCTCGCTTTCTGCTCCGGCTCCCTCCGCTCACTACCACCGAGGCGGGCCGCCCCTACCGTCCGCCATTCCACTCCGTGCCCTGACTGAAGCCCGCCCCGCCTCCCTCAGCACCGGTCCGCGACCCCATTGGCCCCCCGCCTCAGCCCTTCGGCAGCCGATTGGCCGCCTCGCCGCGTCCATCAAACTTGCTACGCAATTTGCGTATGCTCCCCAGCGCAGCACCAGGGCCCCACCCAAGCAAGCACCGCAAAGAGTCAACAAGGTGGAATGTGCCATATGAGCCGGGAGGGGAGAGGGCAGACACTATTTGGATTAAACGGAACAAGATTTTCTGGAGAGGCCAATCGATTATTTTGAATTATCACGGTACTGTCACTTTATTTCACGGGGATTAGGAGCGGCCGGAAAAGATTGTGCTTCCTATTTTGAGAACTGCTTGGCCTGCCCCTTCCTGGACTCCTCCTATTACTGCACTTGGACTTTGCCCTTCTTCTCTATGGTGTGAGACCCTCCAAGGAAGGTTCCACCTGGAGGAGTGGGGGTGTCATACCAGTATGACTGACCCATTTGTGAAATAGATATGGGGGGTGCACTTGGGGTGCATCTACACAACAGGGCTTAACTGGAAATAAGCTATGCAAATTGAGCTGCGTCACCTGCATAGCTTATTTCGAAACTGGGCGCATCCACACGGCACTTATTTTGAAATAGAGCACTCTTCCTCTGACTTCCCTTGCTCCTCCTACAATGAGGGTTACAGGAGTCGGAGTAAGAAATCCTCCAGCTTGCCAGTATTTCGACATTACTTTGAAATAACTGCCGGCTGTGTAGACACAGATTAAGTTATTTCAAAATAACACTAGCTATTTTGAAATAATGTTGCTGTGGAGACGTATCCTTGGGGTGCATTTACACCACACCCTTACCTCGAAATAAGCTACACAATTTGCATAGTGCAAATTGTGTAGCGTATTTAGCTTATTTTGATGTCATTTCAAAATAGCTTATTTCAAAATTTGGCGCTGTCTACACCATGCCAAATTTCAAAATAAGGCACCATTCCGAAATGTCCTTCACCCTTGTGCAATGAGGTTTTCAGGGACGTCGGAATAGCAAGCCCATTATATTTCAGGACAACAGGCTTGCTCTTAAGACGCGGAATAGCTATTTTGGGATACCAGCAGTGGGCAGAAAGGGAAGGGTAAGAAAGGACAGAGGAGAGAGGTCAGTAGTGTAGCTGTGGCTAATCTAATGCCACATCTCATTAGGGACATGGAGCTTAGGTTAGGTTAGCCACTTCATTTTGTCCATTACAACACTGATTGGGGGATGGGACAGACACGGATGGTAAAGGGTGGCAATGGCTGTTGTCTTTCATTGAAGACTATGGGGGACTCCCTTTTGCCCACCACCTGGTAATGGCCCTGCAGAGGGAGCAGGGAAAGACTGGGGCTGAGATAGGGCCCAGTTGAAGAGAGAGAAGAGATGGAGAGGGCAAGGGAGGCTGTAACGATGGGGAGAACCCAGGGAGAGGTAGTCAGGGAGAAGAGGCTGGCAGAGACAATGGATCAGGAGGCAGCCCTAGTAGAGGTAAGCAGAGATGAGGAAGCAGAAAGTGGAGGAGGACCTGTTGGGGCTGAAGAGGGTGAAGGAGAAGACAGATGTGATGGTAACAATAGGGGTGGCCATACAAGAGAGGGAAAGGACCTTGCTACTGACCCTTCTCGCTCCAGGGAGCGTGGTGGAGGCAGGAAGCTACAAGAACTAGAGGGGACCCTGGCAGAAGGGGATGGAGGAATTCTAAGGATGAGGTGTGGTGATGATGAGGAAGGCAACTGCTAAAAAAGAAAAGACTGCAGGATTTTGGGAGAGCCAAGGAGGTCACGGAGAAGACCCTGTTAATGGTGGGAAGGAGGTAGCCTCGGTTTGAGATAATCTGCCCCCTCAATTGCCCTTTACCTTGGGGAGCTTTCTCCACCTCCCTTCCTCACTCCCTATGGAAGAGCAGGGATATGGAGTTAGAGAGTTCAGATTGTGTTGCTACTAAACAGACAAAATCTAAGGAAATAGAAATATTTTGTAGCGGGCAGGAAGCCCTTTTTAAAATAACATCTTGTGTCCATGGTGGCATGATTTATTCCATATTCACAGGATCCTCATGTTTGGGATGCTCTCTCAATGCTGCATTACTGGCATTGCTTTTTGGGTGCAAGGCAAGACTTTTTGTTAAACCATTTTGGAGACCATAGCTTGACAGACTGAAATCCTGAAATATTTGGACTGTGCAAAGAAACTCGATACATCTGATCTAGTCCAGTTTTTGGCCCTGGTCCTGCAGGCTGATTCATGTGGATGAAACCACATTGACTTCAAGCCAGTTTGCTTGCAGCCACAGAGGTCTGTCTGTGCACATCTGATAGCAGGATTGGAGGCTTAGTCTCAGCTTCTAGCAGTTTCTGTTACATTGGTGCTGGGAGATTTTCTCTCTCCAGTAAAGCCCGGGAATTCATTTCTAATACTTTGCTAGTGGCAAAGGCAGCAAAGTCAAGTTAGCATCTCCTGGGAAGGACTAAACGATTCACCTGATTGTAACATATGTGAGTTGGGGAAAAAATTACCAATATAAAAACTGGAAAAAAAGTCGACAACGTAAGTAAGCTGTAAGCCTTCTAGAAGCAGATGTCTTCAACTCTGCAAAGACTTATGCGCATTCATCTTTTTGCATGTGAGCAGTCCCAGTAGAGCCAATGGGCATAAATTACTGAAGAGAATCAGGGTGAGAGTGGCGGGAGTACTGCACTGGGATTCTATTCCCAGGCTGCTGCTGGCTTGCTGGCAGGCCATGAGCAAGTCACTGCTTCTCTCTGTGCCTCTGTCTCCTCCCCCATCTATAGAATGGGGACAATGATGCTCCTGGCATTGGGAAAACACTTTGGCTGTGTCTACACTGGCATGAATTTCCAGAAATGCTTAAAACAGAATAGTTTTCGTTATAAGTATTTCCGGAAAAAGCACGTCTACATTGGCAGGCTGCTTTTCCGGAAAAGCCCTTTTTCCGGAAAAGCATCTGTGGCCAATGTAGACGCGCTTTTCCGGAAAAGAGCCCCGATCGCCATTTTCGCAATCGGGGCTTTTTTCCGGAAAAGACTACTGGGCTGTCTACACTGGCCCTTTTCCGGAACAGTGTTCTGGAATAAGGACTTATGCCCGAGCGGGAGCAGAATAGTTTTTCCAGAATAGCGGCTGATTTTGTACAGTAGAGCATCGTTGCTTTTCCGGAAATTCAAGGGCCAGTGTAGACAGCTCGCAGCTTATTCCGGAAAAGTGGCTGATTTTCCGGAATAAGTGGCCCAGTGTAGACACAGCCTTTGAGATCTAGGGCAGAAAAGTGGAATGAAGGAGGCAGTAATGTGAAGGAAGCGGTAATAAGTGTGCATCACTACTGGAAACACAGATATCCCCTTCTCTGTTCAGAAATGGCACCCTCAAAGGGAAAAGAAGAAATGGGAGCCAACAGCTTCCGTGTCACAAACGGCAGGTGTGAACAGTTGAATCAGAATTTTAAACATGTACAATAGATGCACCGGAGTGTGTTATTTAACTCTTCCCCCACCCACTCACTGCAATTGTTTCCCTGGCTATAGTTTTAAGTTTCTTCACTAATTGCTTGTTTTACTTAAAATACACAACTGGCTGGGGAAAAGTAATGGACCAACATGCAGTTAACACTATAAAAGACGTACATGTCTGTCCATTCAAAAGTACTAATCCAATTTTAAAATCAACTACACTTAATAAATTGCTGAATGCTAGCCCCTAGCTTCTGGTTGGTTGTTGGTTTTTTTTTTTTTTTTTTCAGTTTAGAATTGCTTTGGTGCTGACTTGTATCCTTTGCAAAATGCTGCTGCTGACCCAGTACTACCAGCTGACATCAATGCAGTCCTTCCTGAATGCAAGTTCTATCCTTGGGCCAGCTTTTCTGTTTCGCAGAGATTGTGCTCTGCAAACTGGGTGTGTTTCCTGATTCTCTTTTGACCCTGGTGCAGGTTAGAGCAACCTGGGAATTGCTGTAACCAGGACTAGTTTGGCAAGAGACCATCCCCTACTTCAGCAAAGCTGGAATGATTCGTGGTCCACCCACTCCTCCTTCCCTGTGCCTGCATGCTCTTCCTGGCCCCTGCAGGGAGGAGAGCATCGGAGCTGATTGTGCTTCTGGCTCAGCACCCACTCAGGACTCTCTCATCCCAAACTAGGGGGATGCAGCCAATCTCTATTCCCTTTGCATTGTACGAGCAGTACAGAGTGTAGCAGGAGAGAGAATGTGCCCCTTTGTTTTTCACACCACAGCTCTGTCTGAGACCCACTGCACACAGACATATATGATATGTGACTATTTCGCCGCATTTCTCGCCCATTCTGTCCCTCCTAGTGCACAGCCCCTTGGAAAGACAAGCCCTCTGCAGCAGTAGATCGATCCGCGGCTGAATGCTGCAGCAACTGGGGTAAACAAGCCAGTGTTCTTATCGCTCAAGAGCTCACCTATCGCCATCAGCACCCGCTACGGAACACCGCACCAACATTGCCCGGCACCCATCGCTAGCACCCCTGGGCCTGCATGCATCCCGCTTCCCTACGCCCTTGAAATAGTCAACCCTGGCAACCCGGTTCCACCCCCTCCTCCCACTTGGTCTTGCTCAAACAGCTACACCCTTTTCCTGGCAAAATCGCCCCTGCAAAGTTGAACTAATCAGGCATGCCCCACCCCTAGCCAACACCTCTCCATCTCTCTCTCCTGTGGTAACACACTTACACAGCTGTAACGCACAGACGTGGGCTCCATCTATAGGAAGGCATGAGAGGGTTCTCGCTTCCAGGTTTTCCATGCTGCCTTGAAGAGGATTTGCCTCCATCAATAGGTGTCACAGCCCCCAGGGAACCCTGTAATCTGTATCTGCACTGCAACCTTTATTGCTAGTCTGCGTGAGAGAGTCTCTTTATAACCCCTGAATTTCTGCTGAACTGCAATATCCCAAACAAAAGTGATTGATACCCCCTGACACTTGTTTCTCTATAAGGGCTGTGGTCGCCTGCCAATTGCCTTCCTGCATTTTCTGAATGTAAATGATTCTCCAGCTAAACTGCCATACAGACTGCCAAAGTGACCAGAAGAACAGCCCTACGCCAGCTGCAGCTGTGGCCATGCATCTTTTCAGCTATTTTGCTTGTGCTGTCTTTTTTTACAATGGGGGAAAAAAAAAAATCTAATGCTTATATAAGAGGCTCGGAACGCCAGCCAATGCTATGGGAAGATGTATTACAGGCTTTTCCACAACATGCTGCCCTAACGGTAGGGCCCTATCAAATTCACGGCCAGGAAAAATGTGTCACAGACTGTAAAATCTGGTCTCCCCTGGGAAATCTGGTCTTCAGTGTGCTATACAAATTTCATGGGGGAGACCAGAGTTTCTAAAATTAGGGGTACTGACCCAAAAGGGAGTTGCGGGGAGGGGGAGTCCTCAATGTTATTTTACGGTGGGTGTGATATTGCCACCCTTCTGCTCCGCTTTTAGATCTGGGTGGACAGAAAACAGTGGCTGTTGGCTAGGCACCCAGCTCCGAAAGCATAGCCCTGCCAGCAGCGGGGCACAGGTAAGCTGGCAGTACCATACCATGCCACCTGTACTTCAGCACTGCGGTCTTCAGAGCTGAGTGTAAAGGATCCAGCTCTGCAGACAGTAGCGCAGAAGTAAGGGTGACACTACCATGCCATCCTTAGTTCTGTGCAGCTGCTGGCAGTGGCTCTGCTGTCAGAGCTAGGCTCTTGGCCAGCAGCAGCTACTCTCCAGCCACCCAGGTCTGATGGCAGCACCACTGCCAGCAGCAGTACAGAAGGGTATCAGTACCACAACCCCCCTAAAATAACCCTGTGACACCCCCCCTCCACACACACAGCTCCTTTTTGGATCAGAACCCTCCCAGTTACAACACTATGAACTAGGGATGTGAACAGGTTAACTGGTAAGCATCACACTTAATGGATGATGTTTACCAATGATGGTTAACTGGAGGGAGCTGTAGCTGCCCCCCACCTGCCGTAGGCAGGGGGCTGCTTCAGGCCCGTGGGGCCTGCCATGGGCAGGGGTGCTCCAGCCTAGCCAGAGCATCCCCCATCTACAGTTGGCCCGGCCCAGGTGTGCTATGGTCAGGGGTACTCCAGCCCAGCTGAAGCAGCCCCTGGCTGCAGGGGGCAGGAGGGGGCTGCTCCAGCCCGCCTCCACTTAATCAATTAATAAGTTAAACTAAACATTTAACTGGTTAAAACTAATTAAATGGGATTTGACATCCCTTCTGTGAACTTTCAGACTTAAATATCTGAAATAATGAAATTTACAATTTTAAAAATCCCATGACTGTGAAATTGACCAAAATGGACCATGAATTTGGTAGGGCCGTGCCTATGGGTGAGCTTCAATCCTGCTCATCTGGCCCTTTCTATCCCAAAACCTGACCGTTCCTGGGCATGGCCTATGATGCTAAACTAAACCAGTGAATTGTGTTTGCTAATGGCTTTATGAACCATTGAAGGAGGCTACCAAATTACCAGAGGTCTTGTATCCAAAAGGTGTGTTGTGTCCATTGATTTCCTCCGACTACAGGAGGCTGGAATGAAGCCAGTACACACCATCCCTGTGACCTAACTCAAGTCTTGGAAAGAGGAAGCTAGTGCACTATGTCACAGTCCCATTAAACTTCCCTTTGCTACTATATTTCTCAAGCATGAACCGCATGATTGAACCATTCAGAACAGAGCAAGACACAGTCTCTGCCCCAAAGGTAAAGGAGCCTGACATGAGGTGTGGACTGACGCATCTGAGCTTAGAGCTGGGACACCTTGCAATTGTGGTTTGGTTCTGCAAATAAAATTATATCATGGCTTCATGCCCGACTTACATGCAGGCTCGTGTGTGCATCCCTGTATTTATTAATGTCCCTGGGGCCAAGGGCAGGAGAAAAAGAGACAAATCACAGCCCTAACCTGGAGGAAACCTGAAGGGTTGTGGATATGGTGCCAAGTAACCCAGGCAACGTTTAGGTCGCCCTTGTCCATGAAGAGTGAGTGGTGCGTTAGTGCTTTGTTGGTGGGGATGGATAAGAAACACTACAAAGAACAAGGCTCAGAACACATGGATTTGGGGGTTCACTGGGTATTCCTGACTGCCTTCCTCTTGTGCAGCATATCTGGGAGGACTGACTGGAAGTCAAGAGCCTAAATATCTTTGAGGCCCTGGATGTGGGATACTTCAGTGATTGGCACTATGCAAATACCTCAGCTTGGTGGAGTCCTAGCTCAGGCCCCGAGCTGGTTACGGACCATCTGTCTCTGCAGGCTGGGCAATAACTGTATGTCCCTGGTTCACAGGGCACTGAGCAGAGTTTATAAGCTTGGAAATCCTTGAGGGAAGGTGCTAGAGAAGGGCGAAGTGCTGTTGTTATGTGATGGAGCAAGCAAGAGAGGAGGTAGGGTCTGGCAACGTCCCACCGCCCAAAGCAAAGGAGCAGGCCCTTGGAATATCTGCTAGTCATTCTGCACTACTCCGATAAGGTATATGCGCCAACAGGCGGGTGCTTCCATTGAATCAAAAGAGCCCTGAGGGTCTGATGGAATCCATGACCTGACCTGGACACCGAAGAATATGAGAAGCTGTAACAACCGCGCAGGTAAGGTGTCAGCAAGTTTTCTCTTTAATGCTTACGTGCTTAGCTTTGGGATGGAGGGGCACGAGCAGCCCTGTGATTGTATTCTTCCCTTCCCCTCCCCTCCTCCACAGCTGGCTGTGTTTGTTTCTCCCAACAGGGACCCTAGCCCGTGCTGGTGGAGGGCAGTTACAGGAACACAGTGGTGCAGCTGACATTTACTAATCAGCTCTAACCTTAGATCCACACACACGCTGTCTCGCTTGCTGTCTTGTCTCCATGGAGACACTGCAACCTTTGCTCACTAGTTAATGGTATCTCAGAACACGAAACTCCCAACGCCGCACCCTTCCTCCCTACACCGCTCCTGCACGCCCTTCCTCCCTACACCTCCTCCCACACCCCCATCCTCCCTACACGCCCACCGCACACCCTTCTGCCCTACACCCCCTTTCTCCCTACACCCTCTCCCCCACCCCCATCCTTCCTACACGCCCACCGCACACCCTTCTGCCCTACACCCCCTCCCACACCCCCATCCTCCCTACACGCCCACCGCACACCCTTCTGCCCTACACCCCCTTTCTCCCTACACCCCCTCCCACACCCCCATCCTCCCTACACGCCCACCGCACACCCTTCCGCCCTACACCCTTTCTCCCTACACCCCCTCCCACACCCCCATCCTCCCTACACGCCCACCGCACACCCTTCCGCCCTACACCCTTTCTCCCTACACCCCCTCCCACACCCCCATCCTCCCTACACGCCCACCGCACACCCTTCTGCCCTACACCCCCTTTCTCCCTACACCCTCTCCCCCACCCCCATCCTTCCTACACGCCCACCGCACACCCTTCCGCCCTACACCCCCTTTCTCCCTACACCCTCTCCAATGCCCCCATCCTCCCTACACCCCCCCACCGCACACCCTTCCTCGCTACACCCCTTTCTCCCTACACCCCCTCCCACACACCTTTCCTCCCTACACCCCCTCCCACACACCCTTCCTTCCTACACCCTCTCCTGCACACGCAGAGGAAATGGGAACTTGCTCACCACAGGAAAAGCTGTCTCTTTCCTCCCAGACAATTTGCTCCTGAAGCAAGGGAGAAAGCTGTCCCTGTCTGCATTGCTAATAAAGAGGCAAACAGAACTTGGCCCTGCGTGTTCAACATGGGGACTAGTGTAGCAAGTTACCGGAGTCTCAGAACAGCCATATGGATGTCTTACTCTTAAGACCAACCAAGAAAACATTCTCAAGGGTTTTTTGTTATAACAGTGATAAGGACTCTGTCCACAGAGTCCCATGGTGTCCTTGGCAGGGTGCTGCATTGCTGGGCAGGGCAAAATTTGTGCAGTTCATGGCTCTCTGGTGAATTTTGTTCTCTCCTCCTTTCTGCGGTGGACACACACAATCGTCCAGCCCTTAGGGTCACCTGGGCTTGCTTATTTGACAGCAGATTTTGAGGTTGGTGCTGACTAAATCAGCCAAGCCTCCTGAGAGGTTATGGTGACCCAAGTGCCTGGGTTTCCTGAAGTTATAGTCACACACACACACACACACACACACACTGGGGAACTGCTACTGCAGCAGGAAAGTCAGAGCCCCACACACACACACACACACACACACACACACACACACACACACACACACACACACACACACACACACACACACACTGGGGAACTGCTAGAAAGTCAGAGCTCAAAGCAGGAACTCGGCTGCACACAACTTCCTGGGAAAAACACAGTGAATTCCAACCGCAGCGGGGGCTAAGAGCATGCTCCCTTCCCAGAAGTGCCCTGCTCTCATCTATTCTGTTCCGAAATTAGCATGGGAAAGATGCCCATTACCTGCTACCAGATAATGACTATGATTAGGCGGATCGCTACTGCCAGCCGAGATCTAAAGAGTTTGGTGCACTCCAGCAGAGTTTGCAGTTGCAAAAAACAATAGCAATAAAGGGTAAATAAATGACTAAAGAAAACAGTGTTGTCCACCAGGAGAGGATGCAGGCAGAAACAGCTCTAAAGTCATTTATAGAGCCATTTGCTGCTAGTGGGCAGAGCCCAGGGAGGAGTGAAACAAAGTAAGTGGATGCAAACTGCCCCAAACCTTTGTCCAGAATATGAACCTGAACTTTACTCCAGTGAATCCAAAAATCTAAATAGCCTCAGCCTCCCCCCTTCCCGCCTCCCCCCCCGTTTTTAAAAGCCATTTACAAATGTGCACTCCCTGGCTCTGGAGATGGGCAATGCCATCAGGACAGCCTAACCCCAGCAGGAGGAACAGCTGTCTCAGGAGAGAGCCAGCTCTCCTGGGTTCTCCAGCTCAGCTTTGGGGACAGCACGTGGGCGAAGCAGGCCTACGGGGCCAGAAGCACTACGTCACTCTGCTGCAAGTACGGAAGGCGCTGTCAGGACAGAGGTGCTCAGGTCCAACTGAATCCGAATGTGAATCGGGCACCGATGCCTTTATTCTTTATTCTGAAAATCCCAGCTGATCTGAGCAGCATCAGGCAGACAGGCTGCCGGTCCCGGCAACAGTTGCCGATTCCCTGCCTTTTGCTTCCAGTTGGCAAGTGTGCTCCATGCCTCCAGGTTAGAACGGCTCCCCCAACAACAGAGCATTGGCAGCTCATCTCCCTTCCTTCCTGGGCCGGCTGCGGCCTTTCCTGAGGCTTCAGGGAGCGGGAAGGGTGCAGGGAGATAATGAAAACAGCAGCCGGAAGCACTGCTCTACCTCCTCCCATGAGGCATCAGCTCAGCTTCTTATTATCTGCGCTGCCAGGATCCAACACGCTCCTTGCTTCATCAGGGAGACATGAGCCGGACACGCCGGTTCTTGCGAGTGCTCCCAGCCAGAGCAGTAGTTGGGCCTGTGGGACGAGGTATTTGGTTCGTCGGCGCCTTTGAGTCTCCGGGAGTGGTTTTTTGTCCCTGTTGCGGCATCCATCTGAGCAGCCTTAGAGTCACCGGCTTTGGGCCTCCCTTAGCGCTTTCTGGGTTCGTCTTCAGCCCTCACTTGGCTGCATTCCCCATCCCGAGGCACCAGGAATACAAATACCGCCAGGAGTTGGGACCTACCAAGCACCCCCACTCCAAGCTCGGCCAGGAGCCAGGTTTGAAAACACCCAGCCCTACCCTCCCAAAGGCCCATTCACTCAACCCTGCATGCCCCCTGTCAGTACCTCCAGTAGGTGTTGACCCAGCTCAGGGTGTAGGAGCTGCTGGCATTGAAAAGTGTTTTATGCAGGAAGAGCTGCGGCTTGCGCAGGTCCTTGAAGCTATGGAACAGCCGGAACCCTCTCTCCTCCAGTGCCTTCAGCAGGCTGTACCAGTACCGCACCACAGCTGCCTCGCTCCCGCTGACCTCAAAGCCGGGCCAGTGGAGGTGGAGGGCGAGGATCAGCTGGTGCACTGTGGCCACGGTGCCGTCCACAAGGATGCTCTCCAAAATCTTCCACTCGGCACTGGCCCAGTCCGCCTCCAACACGTCGATCTACTCCAGAGAAAAAGAACAAGTAAACTCAACTCCTCTAGTGAGCGCTGCCCCGGGACTGAGGCCGCCACGAGACGGGGCTAGGCTAGGGCTGGCCAATACGTCTGAAAACGAAACACCTGGACATGCCTGGGAGGGGTGAAAAAACGAGCCCGGCTGCTCTGAGCCAAGCGCTGCCAACATCCTGGTTCAAGGCTGTTTCCGAGAGCCAAGGGGTTAGCAGGCTGGAGAACGGGTCTGTGTGCAGCCAGAGGCCTGAGCCAAAGCTCCTATTGTCTTCCGCTCAGCCCCAGCGTGCAGTTGTTCTGAGAGGCCTCCCAGCGGCGGGTTAGCAAAGGGATGGATTAGAGCAGAGAGGCTCAGCCTTCTTCACGTGGCCCTTCAAAGCAAATTCTGCTCATGGACGCCTCCCCTCCCAGGCTCCCAGCTGGACCCTTCGCTTTCCTGATGGCAGCCGGAGAGCCCAGGAATGCCAGTGGGCGGCAAAAGGACAAGATGGAAGTAAATTCAGCTAAATGTGGCAGAGGTGGACTTGTTGGTAACACCCCCCTATTTTATCTCCGTGCTGTGGATTTCTGCTCCCTGGGAGCAAGCTACATGGATCTTTGGTCTGACCCAGTATGGCTGTTCTCGTGTTCTCAGCATTTACTAGGCACAAAGGATCAGATCCAAAAAGGAATTTAGGCTCTTCACTTCCAGCCCTGTTGCTGGAATGTTCAGAGGAACTGGGCTCCCAAACGCCATGAAAATTCAAGGGGCATTGGGCACCTGGTTCTTTGAAAAGTCTAGCTCTAAGCTCTCCTCAGGTCACCTTGTACATCAATTCTATCCTCTTGCATATTTGCATCCCTTCCCGTTTTGGTACCTTCCTCAGAATGGCTTGTGGATGGGTTTACACCAAGGAAGACATGAAGTAGTCACTTGAGGTGCAGAGAGGGGACTGGATTTTATCCATGGAGAGCTCTTTGAAACCCTCCGGATTATAGGCGACCCCCGATTTACGACCACCCAACTTACGACCCCCTGCATTTACGACGGCGTATGATGCAGACTCTATGCATCAGTACCCGTGCCAGCCAGCAGTGGGCGGTGTGAACTGGCACCCCGTCAGGCTGGGGCCTTGCCCGGGCCCTGATCAGCACCACTGCAGGCCTGGGACATTTGCACGGCCAGTCCCTAGCAACCGCCCTGCTCCGGCCCAGTGTGGCCTTGGCACGCTGGAGACTACAACTCCCAGGAGGCAAAGTGGGCGGCTGTTTCTCCCACCGCATGGCCTCATGGGAATCGCAGTGGGCGGGGCTGGGAGCTGTGGCTGACTCTGTTACAGTAGCGCCCCGCCTGGTTGTATTTTTAGGGTATGAAATGGGTTTCCAGGAATGGAACCTCCATTTATAACATTGTGCCTATGGGAAATAAGGGTTCGACTTACGACAGCTCGACTTATGATGGTTCTCCAGGGACCAATTAGGTCGTAAGTGAGGGGGTAGCCTCTACACAATCCAATAGAGTGTCTCGGTCTAAGACATCTAATGGGCGGATGGTGATGGGGGGCATGCAGGAATGGAGGGGCTGTGTTATCAGATGCCATTACCTTCTTGTGGCCAAAATCCCGCATAATCTGATTTAACCTCTTGGAAGGGCTCCTCCATCTCTGCGAGGAGGCAGCTGGGCGTTGCTCGTGCCAGTCCAGCCACAACGGATGATGCTGCACCTGTCCTTTATGCCAGTCTGTCTGCGTGTAGGGGGTCTGGCCAAAGCTGTGCACCTGGCACCTCATTTCGCTCATCCGCTGGCTGAACTCGAGGCTCCTTTTGACCATGCTACAAATGAAGGACGGGAGAGAAGCACTCCGCAAAGTTAGGCTGACCTGCAGCATACACGGCTGCAAGGCAAAGCAAGATGGGTAATGTTATGCAAACGGATGCAAAGGCACTCGGTCTGACTTTGCTCCCAGCCCTGTAGTTGCAGTTCCAAGTGGGCGTGTCTTCTTTACCCTTTGTTTTGCTCTTCAGATGCAACGTGTCACTGCACATTGCAAATGGGGTAGCTAAAGGGACTTGCAAAGGGGACAAATCTGAAGAAGCAAAAGGATTTGCAGCAGACAGCAAATCTTACAGGCTTTCCACAACTTTTGCCCTGGTCGGCACATGCTGGTGTGAAATCGTGTACAGCAGTGATTCCCAGAAACCATACCAGTTTAGCAAGTTAAGTTCTTAACTGAACCAGTCAGTGCCTACTGTGCACAGGATCACAGAACACTAGAACTGGAAGGGACATCAAGAGGTCATCAGGTCCAGGCCTCAGAACTCATGGCAGGACCAACCACCATCCAGATCAGGGGCGGACAATAAAATGGCAGCAGTTCACCACGGTTAGCCCTGGTGGATTGCTGCCACTATATTTACCTGCACTTCCACAGGTATAGGTGATGGCAGCTCCCATTGTCAGGGAATGGTGATCTGCGGCCAATAGGAGCTGTGATACCCCATACCTGTGGACGCACAGGTAAATATGGTGATGTGGGTGCCCGCCAGGGGCTAAATCTGGCAGACAGGATCTGGCCCGTGGACTGGTATTTGCCCGCCCCTGATCTAAGTCTTCCCTGAGAGATGTTTAACTAACCTGCTCTTAAATATCTCCAATGACAGAGATTCCACAACCTCCCTAAGCAATTTATTCCAGTTAGGAAGTTTTTCCTAACGTCCAACCTAAACCTGCCCTGCTGCAATTTAAACCCATTGTTTCTTGTCCTGTCATCAGAGGTCAAAGAGAATGGTTTTTTTTTCCTGTTCATCTTGTTACTTTTAGGTACTTGAAAGCTGCTTCCATGTCCCCTCTCAGTCTTCTCTTTTCCAAACTAAACAAGCCCAATTCTTTCAGTCTTCCCTCACAGGTCATGTTTCTAGACCTTTAATCATTTTGTTGCTCTTCTCTGGCCCTTATCCAATTCCTCCACAACTTTCCTGAAATGTGGTGCCCAGAACTGGACACAAGACTCCAATTGAGGCCTAATCAGCACAGAGTTGAGCGGAAGAATAATTTCTTGTATCCTGCTTACAACACTCCTGTTACTGCATCCCATAATGTTTGAGGGTTGGGTTTTTTTTTTTTTTTTTTTTGGCAACAGTGTCACACTGTTGACTCATATTTAGCTTGTGGCCTACTATGACCCCGAGATCCCTTTCTGCAGTACACCTATCTAGACAGTCACTTCCCATTTTGTAAATGTGAAACTGACTGTTCCTCCCTAAGTGGAGTACTTTGAGTACTTTGCATTTGTCCTTACTGAACTTCATCCCATTTACTCAGACCATTTCAGATCATTTTGAATTATGACCCTATCCTCCATGCAACCCCTCCCAGCTTGGTTTCATCCTCAGACTTTATAAATGTACTCTCTGTGCCATTATCTAAATCACAGGTGAAGACATTGAAGAGAAACTGATCCCTGTGGACCCCCACTTGTTATGCCCTTCCAGCAAAGCTGGCCCACGCTACGGGCTGACAGGGCTACCGCCTGGGGTGCCCCGTTGTAGGGGGCGCTGCGAGGGGCTGATGGACCAGAGAAAGGGAAAGCAGGTTACATCAGAGTACCTGGCCCAGTTAAGGGTGGGAAGGGAGGTCCAGAGCACTGTTTGTACCAGCATGGCACCCCGTCACTGTGTTGTGCGCTGCTGTGGATTCAAAGCCTCTGTTTTACAGGTCTCAGGTTCAGATACCAGCTCAAACACTATCCCAGCAGGCCTGGGAACTCCAAGTCAGCAACAGTCGTTGGTCACAGCTACTCAGGTGGACACGGACTAGAGCAGCTTCTTCCTCATCTGCAGCTGCAACCTGCCCAAGCTACTCAAGTTAGATGGGAATGAAGCCTGGAGACAAGGAGTTCCACGCAGGCCTTTGGGGCATGGTGACAGTGTTGGCTCCAGGCCCTGTGGCTAGTCATGACTCAGGCTGCCAGAATGCACCCAAGAGCCAAGCGGATGGTGTTCACCGCAGCATCTGACTCATGTGCACATAACAGACTTGCAGACAGGGAAGTGGACAGCTCCCAGGACTGGTGATGACTCATGGGGCTATTAACCTCTTGGTGGCCAGTCCCAGGTAACTAGCAGCTGAAAAGTCACTATCTTCAGGCTGGGCACTGGCCTGTGTGAAATGGGATGCTCGCTGATCCTTTTCCATGTGTACCGTGGGAGCTGCTCCTTCCTCTGATGGATCTGGTTCTGGCCACTACTGGAGATGGGATGCTTATTTAGTGCAGGTCTGATCTGGCCTGGCAAATCCCGGTAGAGAAGTTTCCAGCACACACAATATCCCCACCACAATCAGCCCTTCTGTTGGCTGTGTGAACCAGGCCAGGGCTGAGCAGGCCAATGAAGCCGAATTAGTCTCCCACGCCTGCAGAGGAGTCCAGCCGGAGCTGGGATGAGCACATTTGGTGGGTACAATGTACAGAAAAGCTTGCCTGGCAGCCAGCTGTGCCATCACTGTTCTTTGACGCCCGGGGCCTTTGCTTGGTTCAGGCTCATAAAACTGTTGCCATAACCAACACCTAGGTCTAGAAAAGCAGCCTAAGACAGAAGGTTCGCTCAGGAGGCCTCTGTCCCGAGGGACCCAGGACAGCGAGGGAAGATTTATATCTTCTGGAAGGTTTTCCCCTGCCTAGACCTCCTTCCTGTCCTACCTCTGTACCGCCTCAGGCTTCCTGAGGCCCTCCACAGGTGAGCAGGGTCACAGAGCAGAGCCGATTGGGAAAACAGCCTGAGACCCCTTTCTGAACATTTCTGTAGCTTTTTTCAGAACTTGGATGAAATTTTTCAAACACTGAAAAGCGTCAGACGGGAAAAAACAAACAGGGGTGGGGGGGGTTGGATGAAATGTGAATTCTCCACAAAAAAATGTCAAAATGAAAAACTCCAAATCCAAACTATGGTGACCAGCCCTCCAGTGGAGTAAGTATCAGTCCTGCCCCCAGACTGATCCTTCCTCAGCCGCCCTTCCCGTCTCTGTCTCTCCACCCCTGGGAAGCCCATCCACAGTGCTCACCTGAAGGTATAAACCAGGCACTTCTCCTGCGGCAGCTTCAGCCAAGCAGCAGGCATGTGATCTAGGCACACGCCCCACGCCCCGGCAGGGCTGGCTGCGAACGTCTGGACCCCCACTCGACTCAGAGCTCTGGAGCAAGGCAGCTGCAGAGGAAGGGAGAACAAAATCAGCCCCTTTGCTGCAGGAGTGGATTGAGTTCGTCACCAGGGACTTGGGAGGCATTTGGCCCTCGGAAGCTTTGTTTTCCCGTCATCCCGATCACAACTCAGCTGCCATCCCCTGCTTGGGCTGGTGGCAGCCACTGCTCATCAGCCAGTAGACAGAGGCAGTTCTTCCCCCACCCCACTCCCCGTACCTGCTGCTTCGTTTCTTTGCCAACAAGCCAGCCCAGCCCCCCCCCCCCCCAGCAGTTCAGGATCCTCCAGACCCATGAATGCCCCTTCCTCCCCCCCCCCCCCCAGTGATTCCTCCCAGTCCCTAACGGCATCACAGTAATCCCCCTTTCCCCCTGCCTAGGCCTCCTTCCTGTCCTACCTCTGTACCACCTCCAGACCTCACCAGGCACTCACCACTGCCAGGGGATGGGACTCTGGATGCAGAATGGGATTTTATCTTCCACACCCCGCAGATCCTGCCCTTCTGCAAGCCACTGGGCCGCTCCTCTCGCCTATAGGCAAGCTGGAACCCAGTCGGCAGGCGCCAGAAATGAGGGCGGAAAAGGAAAGAGCAGAGCAGCCACTGGACGTTGGGGGAGGCAGCAGTTGGGGAGAGGCAGAACTCCGATGCAGGGCACTGCCTCTCCAGACAAGCATCTTACCTGGCTGAAATCCAGGCTCTTTCCCAGGCAGGGGCTGTCCGTTCTCCTCCCTCTCCTCCCCCTCCCCACGCACTCTGATTCTCACCTCTGGGCTGTGTTGTGTAACCAGGGGCAGGCATGGGGACGGTGGGTTGCACTCCGGGGCCTACCTGGGGGGTGCTGATGTACGCAAGGAACCGCTGGGCTTCGCTTTGGAGGGACTCGCTGCCATCAGCCCAGGGCTGCAGGGCCACATGCTGCTGGGTTTTCTGAGGTCACAGAGATAAAATGCACAATGAGTCCAGTGCTGGGAGTGCTGAGGCATGCTGGGAAACGAACCAGCCTCAGCTCCTGAGTGTCTAAGAAGATTCAGATGTGTTGGAGGAAGCTGCCAAGGCACTGAAGGGTTTAATAGCCCAGAAACAGGCTCAGCACGGCAGCACCCCAGCGCCCGGACAGCCAGAGGACGTCCGCTGCTGAAGTGCTAATGCTCCGGGCTGTGCTTTTATCAGCTGCACAAGGCTGGGCAGCACGCAGAGGGGAAACCTCCAAGGACAGCCAAGGGGCTGCAGTCCTCTACTCTGGGTCACTGCTGACCCCACTGGGCTGCAGGGAGCAATGGGTAGTTAAGCCATTAGGGGGCGCTCTGTCCTAGGAATCACTGCTGACCCCAGTGCAGTGCTAGGGGGCGCTGTGCTGCAGGGAGCAATGGGTAGATAAGCCATTAGGGGGCGCTCTGTCCTAGGAATCACTGCTGACCCCAGTGTAGTGCTAGGGGGCGCTGTGCTGCAGGGAGCAATGGGTAGATAAGCCATTAGGGGGCGCTCTGTCCTAGGAATCACTGCTGACCCCAGTGTAGTGCTAGGGGGCGCTGTGCTGCAGGGAGCAATAGGTAGATAAGCCATTAGGGGGCGCTCTCTCCTAGGAATCACTGCTGACCCCAGTGTAGTGCTAGGGGGCGCTGTGCTGCAGGGAGCAATAGATAGATAAGCCATTAGGGGGCGCTCTCTCCTAGGAATCACTGCTCACCCCAGTGTAGTGCTAGGGGGTGCTGTGCTGCAGGGAGCAATGGGTAGATAAGCCATTAGGGGGCGCTCTCTCCTAGGAGTCACTGCAGAGTCTAATGCCCCAGTGCAGTGCTGGGGGGTGCAGTGCTGTAAGGGGTCAGTAAGCCATTAGGGGGCGCTCTCTCCTCTGAGTCAGAATGAATCCAATTGACCCAGGCAGTACTAGCAGGTTCTGTGCTGCTGGATGGGACATTTCTGGTGGCTGAAGAGTGGCGCTGAGGCCCTGGAGGCTCAAGACACTATAAGCTCTTCAGACACATGTCACGGAAGAAGGGCGTGAAGCCACCCTGTGTCCCGGCCATACTCCAACTCAGGTAACTGCACTTCACCTGCCTAAAAATCTCCCTGCCGTTTTACCTGGAGAGGATATTTTAATCTTTCCTTGCTACAATGTCCTTGTGTGGTCCTGCTGGAGGAGAATTGGCTGCTGCACTCTACCCCAGACCTGGCTGCCCTTTGCCAGGGGATGAAGCAATCCTTTTATAATCAGGGCTGGATCCTACCACCTCCTGCACTGGAGGCCAAATGGGCACATAGGGCCCAAGCCATGCTCCCACTGAAAGCAGTGGCAAAATTCCCGTTTACATCAATGGCTTGGGACTGGCAGTGGAATATTTTCCACGTGGTAGCAATAGCCAACCCGGGCCACAGGAGAGCTCTGCCGACATGAGAGCTCCCACCTCACCTGCCAGTAGGAGTGCAGTGCACAGCTTAGGGGAAACACCCAGACCCCCCTGCCCACCTGAGGGGCTGGCACATATGCTGCAATGAGCAGGAACAAGACAATGGGCTCCAACCACGGACCCTCCCCCCCCCCCGAGAGAGAGAGAGGCTCC
Organism: Pelodiscus sinensis; assembly: GCF_049634645.1. NCBI lineage: Eukaryota > Metazoa > Chordata > Testudines > Trionychidae > Pelodiscus > Pelodiscus sinensis. The sequence continues at coordinate 12,325,461 of NC_134735.1, forward strand.
AGAGTTCACAGCAGTAGCAGCACCATCACTAATCATGCCACCGGGGCGGAGGACAGTGTCAGGAGACATTGCTGCAGCTGGCCAGGGTACCCCACTGCATGGGGGCGTTCCTGTTGGATCTCTATCCGCAGCGCTGCTGGGGCAGACTGACCTTTGCTGCTAACTGGAGAGACTTTGCATTTCTAGTGTCTCTCACCTGAGGGACACCACACTGTTTACAAACTTTACTTAACCATGTCTCCCCCCCCCCCCCGAGTTCTCATTATCCCCATTTTCAAAGTGGAGAAACCAAGACCCAGAGAAGGGGAATAAATTGCCCTAAGGTCACCTCACAAGTCGGTGGCAGAGCCTGGCATAGACCCCCTCCCCCCGCCAGCCATCTCCGACTCCTAGGGAACACTGTCTCCTGAACAAGCCCTGAAGCTCTCTCCCTCCCAGCATGGGTGGAGAGGTGCAATGCGGGGGAGACAATGGCCCCCTTTCCGCAGGCAGGAGGCTCTGAGGGAAAGTCAGCTACAGCAGGAAAATGGCTCTGCCTTATCAGCATGATCAGCAATAGGCCTGCAAACAGCCCAGAGCTTCCTGCGGCAGCTCCTGGACAGACAGGCCGTTAATTATGGCCAGAGCCAGCCTCAAGCACAGGCAAACTAATGACCACCTAGGGCCCCACAGCCCAAGCAAGCTGCATCCAGCTCTCAGGTTGGCCCAGCCTCCCTCTGCAGCGGTAGGACCCGCAGAGTCAGTCCCACTGTTATGAGGCACAAAGGACTCTTGGCTTTAACTGGGGTGGGGGGTCCCTTGCTCATGGCTCTGCCCTCCCAGCAATCCCTCAAAGAGCTGCCAGTTCCCCAGGGTGGTACTGCCTGGCAGACCTGATCCTCATCCGCCTCGGGGCGAGGGGGGCTCCGGGAGGTGGTAAGTAGGAGTGTGGTGCTGGGGGGGTTGGGGTGAGGGGCTGATGTTGAGAAGGAGGTGTGCGTCCTGGTGCGGGGCTGGAAGAGAGAGGTGGGTATCGGGGAAGGGTGAAGATGGTGGAATGCTCGGGGTCGGGGAACAGAAAAGTGAGGGGTAGAGTGGGGGTGATGGAGGAGAGATGGAGATGGGGGCACCTCTGGGGGCTGGTGGGGAGGAGGAGGTGAGGGTGCGGCACCGCTGGGGAGAGGTAGCATAGGAGAGGTGGGGATGCGGGCACCCCAGGAGCAGGTGGGAGGAGGTAGCAGAGGTGGGGGCACTGCTGGGGGGATGTAGCATAGGAGAGGTGGGGGTGGGGCACTGCTGGGGGGATGTAGCGTAGGAGACATTGGGGTGGGGCACTGCTGGGGGATGTAGCGTAGGAGAGGTGGGGGCGGGGCACTGCTGGGGGGATGTAGCGTAGGAGAGGTGGGGGTGGGGCACTGCTGGGGGGATGTAGCGTAGGAGAGGGGGGGTGGGACACTGCTGGGGGATGTAGCGTAGGAGAGGGGGGGTGGGGCACTGCTGGGGGATGTAGCGTAGGAGACATTGGGGTGGGGCACTGCTGGGGGATGTAGCGTAGGAGAGGTGGGGGGGACACTGCTGGGGGTCAGAGAGGTGGGGGGGCACTGCTGGGGGATGTAGCGTAGGAGAGGTGGGATGGGGGCACCCCAGACTGCTGGGGGCAGGTAGCAGAGCAGCAGCGACCTGGCCTGGCACCGCAGGCCCTTTAGGACTCCACCGGTCCCCGTTTGGCTGGACAGGAAGTGCCCTGGGTCCCCTGAAGGGAGGCTGTGATTCATGGGGCTAATATCTCCCTTTGATTCTCTAGACACAAAGGGGCTGGGCCCAGCCGAGCTCAGCAGCCTTTGGGATCAAAGGGCAGGAGAGGGGCACCTGAGCGCTCGGCAGGCGAGAGGGGCACCGACCCGCCGGCTGGAACCTCCCCCCGCAGCCGGGGGGGGGCTGGGGGCTGGACACTGAGCACTGCCTGCTGGAGCCGCCCGGGCTGCCAAATGAGCTGGGGGGAGGCTAATCTCCGCTCTGATTAGGCTGAATTCCCAGCAATGGAGGTTTCTCCTTTTTTCTCCCCCCTCCGTGATAACAAATAATAATATAATCCCCTTAATCCCTTCCCCGAGGAGCCAGCATTCCGCGCAGAGACAGGAAGCACAGAGCTTCTGCCACCGCTGATAACTCCGACAATCTGGCCGATGGAAAATGCTGTCCTTGGGTTGCATTTACTCCCCGGCTGAAGATCTTTGCCCTTCCCTCTCTGAGGACTCCCCAAGGCCCCCTCTCCACACGTCCCCAGCCCCTCCCTCACCACATGTTCATCAGGTTGTTCCCGGTCCCTTTCTCCCTCATGGGAGGCCCTGCCCAAGCTGCCTGGAACCAGAGCCAGAATGGTATTTACCAGTTCTGTGTCTGGGCCCTGACTACCCATTGACATAGCACTTTCGCCTACTCACTCCCAGCTGTCACTGGCTTCTGCTGGCAAGACAGACCTTGGGGCAGCACAGTGGACAGCAGGAGGCTAGCAGGGCTGTACCAGATTTAAAACAAACCAAAGGAAGTTTTTCTTCATGTGGCGCACAGTCAACTTGTGGAACTCCTCGCCAGAGGATGTTGTGAAGATCAGGACTTTAACAGGGTTCAAAAAAGAATTAGATCAATTCATGGAGGAGAGATCCATTCATGGCTATTAGCCAGGATGGGCAGGGATGGTGTCCCCAGCCTCTGTTTGTCAGAGGCTGGAAATGGATGACAGGAGAGGGCTCACTTGATGGTTATCTGTTCTGTCACTCCCTCTGGGGCATCTAGCATTGGCCCCTGTCAAAAGACAGGACACTGGGCCAGATGGATCTTTGGTCTTATGTCCCCTCACTGGACACAGCAGCCACCTTGGAGTCAGCCCTGCCATTTCCCACCACTCAGCGACACAAGCAAAACCCATATGGTACCGGCCAAGGCCCCTCTACTACACACACCCAACTGCAGCCTAGCACACAAACCCATACGCCCTGATTCCAGAGCCCCCTTTGTGTCCCATCTGCCCCACAACCACGAAGAGCTCAACGCAGTGCCCCGCTCGCCTCACTAGGATCACGCTCCCCCCAGAGCCAGGAGCTCCGACTCTTCAGTCCTCTACTCGAATCTCGAAATCGCACTCCTGCCTCAAGCCAGGAATAGAACCCAGGCATCCTGACTTCTTCCCTCCCTTCCTCCCTATCAGTTCTGGTGTCTGGATTTTGTTTGAGACAGTGGCTGCGTACAGCATTGAGCGCGCACGCAGCACGTAAATACCACCCTCCTCCCCCATAAAACAACCTTCACTTTTATTCCCTCGCTTTCCTTTTCCCTTGCTTTGCTGATCTCAGCTCCGCCGGTCTCCAAAACAGCTTTCAAAGTTACTGGAGGGTGGAGACCTCTGGAAGCTGCCCCCAGCTGTGTCAGCTTTCGGTTTCCCTCCCTCCGATGCTAACAACACGACAGCGAGGGCCACGTTTCCAAAGCCTCACACAAAGGAAGAGCAGTGCCAAACGCAGCTTCGCAGCAACTGCACCCCCCACCCCCACCTTGGCGCACACGCTCACTTGCTCTTGCAAACCAGATGCCCAGTGCGCACAGGCAGGCACATGGTGCGGGCGTGTTTTGCACAGCGCTCCTGCTAGGCAGGGCTTGGTGCATTCGGCCCTGGTTAGTTCAAAAGGTGCCAGGCTTAAAGGAAGGGGCTTAAACGGCTCCAGGGAACAGGAACAGGCTATTGAGGTGGCTGGTTTAATAACAAGCAAAAGCAGCTGTGCGTGAAAGTCACTGTCCTCTTTGGTGGCACATGAAGTGACCTTGCCGAGCCTTTGTCCAGTGTCTGCCAGGGAACATGTACCTCCTAACGCTGGGAGGCCTGGCTGAAAGCTCTTGGTCTCAGGACTGGAGGCTAACGGAGTCCTAGAAAAGGGTTCTCCCTCCTGGGTGTGACATTCCTGGCTGTGTGGGGGGGAGTGTGTGCTGCTGGGGATGGGTGACCCCCTGGGAAGAGCAGAGGAGGTTGGACATGGCACCTGCAGGGAGAATTCCCACCCTGGCAACGGGAAGAGCCCAAGGTTTGGAAGAACCTGAGGCTGTTCCCATTTCATTTACACAGGCACAGGCACCCCCCCTCCCCCCACATGGGCAAGGCCCCGGCTTGTTTTTAGCCCTCCTAGCCTATCACTCAGGAAGCCAAGGAGAGGTCATGGCATTGCACCACCTCTCCGGAACGCTGTCCCCTCCCCCGCAGATACCAGGGCACTTCCTCCTCTCTGAAAATCGCCCTCAAAAGCGACTCTGGGATTTAAAAACAAAGGGAAATGCTTCCGCTAGCAGCACATACGCGGGCCACAGGAAGCCCTGCCACAGGGGGGTGGCTGAGGTGAAGACTTGGGCGGGGCGCACAAGGGGAAGGACAGCTTTACAGCTCGTCACAGGGCCCGGATGGCGTGAGAGGGCTGGGCATCAGCAGACTCAGTCTATGCACCGCTATGCAACTGGCATGCTGGGCAAGGCAGTGCCGCTCCTCTGTGCCTCGGTTTCCCCATCCATAAACCTGGAATAGGAATTCTCTAGGCCATGGAGCATTCTCACCTGGAATTCTCTGTAGAATGGGCAGCTCCTGAAGTCTACAGCTAACTTTCTACTCAGATAACGCTCCCTGTGACATCAGTGGGAAGTTGCATGCACAAGGCAAAACTTGAAACCTTTCAGGCTCCACCCGCTGATGAACCACGGTGCCAGATTTGGTGGATCACAGCTCTGATCTGGCACCACGCCTTCCTTTTCTCTTCAGCCTGTGATTCACATGCAAAGTGTCTGGTGGTACCAAGTATACAGGATGCAAGGTAGGAGTAATGGCTGTGTTTTCCAAAGCCATTCATTTGAACGAGAATCGGGCGGCCAAATCTCTGTGGCAGCTTTGAAACTTTCGGCCGGCATCTATTGGGATTACACGCGAGGTTGCATGTAGCATTATGAACTGGCTACAGTGTTTGGACACCCTCTACTGGCTGAAATCAGAAACACTAAACGGTGTCATAGTCTCTATACTGATAACAATTAATGAAGATCCTCCAATCCCAATCGGCGTTAGACGCAGAAGGGGTTGAATTCTATCTTCAATGCTCCTGCAAAGTGCTGAGTTGCCCAGGTGTGGCTCAGAGACAGCTGCAAAGTCCTACGTGACTGTGGTTTTGTGTGTATATCACTCCCTCCCTCGTGCCCAGGGTGTGCAAAATCTCAGAACAGCATGTGTTCATACATGTTGGAACACCCAGGCACAACAGGGTGTCTCAGGACACAGCAGCCTCCACTCTGAATTCCTTCACTGAGGCGGAAGTTAGACCTTGGACATGGCTTGAATGCTGTTTTATGTTTAATTCCCCTCGTCTTGTTTAACAGTAATCTTCAATAAAAGCCTTCAACTGGCATCACATCCAGTGCAGGGGCTGTGGGGTGAGGCAGTCGCTTTAGCAGCGGAAACCTATCCATCCCCTCTCTGCTGCTGTTGATACAGTACCAGTCTGAACCCGCGGATAGTTAGCCTGAAGCTCTCAGCCGGCACTGGTACAGACACGGCTGGTGGTTTTAGATGTCTGGATGACGCAGACAAGAACAGTCAGATGGAGAGGCTGCAAAACCCACACAAAAAGCCTCCCCCAGCCTTCCAGTCACAGCAACAACCCGGTTCATCCCTCTACTCCCACTGGGTCCCCTGCCACCAGTGGCCAAGTATGTGTGACTAGCCCTTGTAACAGAGGACCCTGTGTGTAACAAGGTGTGTGGGGATGTGTGTGTTGGACTCTATGTATAACAAGGTGTGTGTGTGGGGGGGGGACCCTGTGTGTAACAAGGGGTGTGTGTGTGTATGTGTGTGTGTGTTGGATCCTGTGTGTACAAGGGGTGTGGGGATGTGTGTTGGACCCTATGTTTAACAAGGTGTGTGTGTGTGGGACCCTGTGTGTAACAAGGGGTGTGTGTGTGTGTGTGTGTGTGTGTTGGATCCTGTGTGTACAAGGGGTGTGGGGATGTGTGTTGGACCCTATGTTTAACAAGGTGTGTGTGTGTGGGACCCTGTGTGTAACAAGGGGTGTGTGTGTGTGTGTGTGTTGGACCCTGTGTGTAACAAGGGGTGTGGGGATGTGTGTTGGACCCTACGTTTAACAAGGTGTGTGTGTGTTGAACCCTGTGTGTAACAAGAGGTGTGGGTGTGTGTTACTCTCTTCAACAGAAGACAGTGCTAGCACGTCTCCAGGAGCGGTTGCCTGGTGTGGGTAATATGGGATTGTGAGATTGCGTGTGTGCACATGACTGCAGATTGGTCCGTGGACCGGGAGTGTGTGTGAGTCAGGACTGCTGTGTCGCTTCAACTCTGCCCTCCCTGCAGTCATCCCATGAATTTCCACCCTAATTAACCTGCTGGAACTCTTTCAGAATCCTTTTCCCCTTATGGACAATTTCTGGGTTTCTGTGACTTTTCTCAGCCTTTCACGCTCTGAATGGATCAGGCTGCTCACTCTAGCAGGTCTGGACTGGGGGGGGGAGGGGTAAGGTGCAAAGGCACCCTCCATGGTCCCCCAAGCAAGCATGCTCCCGCAGACCAGAGGAAGGCAGGAACGGTGGGTTGCCTGAGCCTCTCTCCCCCATACTCTGCTCACCCAGGGGAAAGCTAGGGCTGATCTCCCTGCTTACTTGGAGGACCTCGAGGGTTGATTTCACACCCTTGTGGTCCACATTTACCAAAAAAAGCACCCCCCACAGAAATTCCTGCATACGGGCCTCCTAGGGTGGAGGGGATGGGCTTCCTGGAGGAGCAGAGTGTGGGGAGGAGGAGAGGCAAATTCCTTCTTCGTTCCCAAGGGAACAGAAAAGTTTGAATCATGGAAAACTTGCACCCCCCCTCCCCGTTTGGCTCTACGCACCCTCCAGCCAGAAGCTCTGCAGCAAACCTGATAAGCCTCATTATAGAGAAGCTCTGCCCGTTACAAAGGAAGCAAAATTCCTAGTCTCAGCAGAAAGAGGCCTTGCACCAAACCAGGACAGATCACAGACCCCCCTACGGAAGGCAACTAAACCAGCCCCAAACGTGTCTTTCCATCCTGGCGGTTGGTTCCTGCTTGCTGCAATGCCAGCAAGTAAGTCAGCACATGTGCAAGGATCCACCCGGCCCCATCCAGCAAACCTTCCTGAAGGCAGCTGCAATTTCATCCGAGTCTCATGGCCAGCGTGCAAACACATCTCTGCACAGGTCGGGGGGCTGCAGAAGCAGACCTCAGGTTGAGGCCATTCCAAGCCCACCCCCCAAATAGAAGGCCAGGATACAGAGCGGCACAGACTCCCAGCCAACCCCTTCCTCCCCTGCTGCCCATGGAGATGCCAGTAATCACTGAAGTATAAAATCCAGGCTGGGGCTGATTAACCTCAAGGCCACTCATTAACCAGTCCCATTGCAGCTAGCCCTTCGCATAGGAGCTCTGGTCCCTGGAGCGGTGCCAGTCCATCACCCCCTGACTCCTTTTGGCTTGGGCCCTTCCCCGCATTAAATGCAGCCCCTTCCCCAGGTACCTCTGAATCCCGTTCATCAGAAGCAGCAAGCAAAGGGAGAGAAGAGAAGGAGATTTAGTGGGGCCCGTGCAGCTCTCCCCAAAGCAGCCAGCCACCCTCCCTCCCCCTCCCCGGGGGGCCAGCGTGAGCCTGGCAGGGGAAGGGCGCCAGGAAAAGGAAACAGGCTCTTTGCGATCCAGGGGAGGAAGAGAAAAGGGCAGAAAGGCAGGAGGGGAGGGGGCGGGGGGGGGGGGGAGGAGGAGAGCCAGGCAGGAGAAGGTTCGTCTAGTTAAGTGCTTGTGAAGGAGGCTAGACTCCAGGGTTGCCAACTCTCCCGACCGGACCCATTTGCGGCAAAGCCGTCCGGCCCGGGAGAGCTGGGGAGCCCCAGACACCCCGGGGCTAGGGGGGGGGTAGGACGCGGGGGGGGGGGGGCATTTCCTTACGGGCTGTCCGAGGGTCTCGTTCTCATCCTGGTAGCGCTGCAGGGAGCCCGGGCTGTGCCCGGCCGCGGCTCCCGTCCCCTCGTGGCGGGGGGCGGCGCTGCCGGGGGCGGGCCCCCCCCGGATGGTGATGATGGTGAAGGGCCCCGGCTCGGGCCCCGGGCGGCCGCAGCGCAGCAGGATCTGGCCCAGGCTCAGCACCCAGCAGCCCAGCAGCAGCAGCCGCAGCGCCGAGCCGCCTCCCATGGCTCCCGCGGCCGCCGCCGGCTCCTCCACCTGCGGCCCCGGGACCCGCCGCGGAGGAGGGGCGGCCCCGCTCCGCGCCCGCCGCCGGCGTTTTCCTGGGCTCGGGCTCCCGGGGGGCAGCTTGACCCGGCTCGGGCTCTGCCCAAGCGGTCCCACGCGGGGAGCCCCCCACAGCCTGCCCGCCCCTGCCAAAGGCTCAAACCCACCCGGGACCGCCCCATGCCCTGCATGGCCACGCTGCGCCTGTGCCAGGAACCCAAAATCCGCCCCGTGCCTTGCCCGGGCCATGTGCCTCAACCCCTGCCAGGTGCCCAGCCCCACCCCTTGCCCTGCATGGCCATGCCTGTGCTAGGATCTCAACCCCTCCTCCTTGTCCTTCATGGCCATGCTGCTCCTGTGCCAGGAACCCAAAACCACCCCATGGCTGCCCCATGCCATGTTTGTGTCCTTCATGTCCATTCCACGCTCATGCCAGCTGCCCCAATCCCACCCCATGCTCTGCTAATGCCAGCCCCATGCCACGTGCCCAAATCCACCCCATCCTCTGCCATGTGCATGCTGCACATGTGCCAGAAACCCCAAACACCCCCCCCCACTGCTCTCCCCATAGCTGTCCCGTGCCATATGCACCAACCCCATGCCCTGCATGTCTATTCCACACCCATGCCAGGTGCCCAAACTCAACCATCACCTGTGTGTCCATTTCACACCCATACCAAGTCCCCAGATCCAACCCAAGTATGGGCATATGCAGCTCCAAGCTGTTTCACGTCTATGCTAGATGGTGCTGGGCAAAGCCATGATGGTCTGTGATATAATTTGACAGCCCAGTCCCTACTGTTTTCTGTCCCCTGGCAATGCTGCCAAGTGGGCGTTTCAGGAGGCCCTTGCTCATGGGGCTCCTATCCCAGCAGAGACACATGGAAATGCTGGTGGCCTTTTTACTGCCATTCTGTGTGGTATCTGGACTGTTGGATACCCCCGCCCTTCGCACTACTTCAGGGCTATTCAACACGTGGCTTGTGGGTCACATGTGGCCCACGGCGCCGGGCTACCTACTTGCCTCATTGCTGGAGCTCCAGCGGCAGCACCGGGCTGAGCACTGAGCTGCACGGTTTTGAGCCAGGCCACGTGCGCGTCAACATGTGTTTTAGTAGTTAAATTGCTGAACTGTCATTGCTCATTAAAAGTGCTGTCATATGGGTGGAAATTGGGTAAATATTGCATTTTATTAATATCAGCAGATCTGACTTAAATGGGGCCTGCATGTTGTGTAGTCTTGCCTTAATCTTTGTGTTCATGCCCGTCAGTATCAAAGAAGCTATTTGCATATATTTGCAACTGCGCTTAAGTTGCGGCCCTCTGCATGTGCTGTGGGTATCATTGTGGCCCCTGGGGCTTTCAAAGTTGAGTAGCCCTGCACTACTGGATCAGTGCTTGTACTCTCTGTGACATGCTGTACTTTGAGGGAGCACCCTGTAACCCCCATAGTCCTCATCTGTATATAACTGTGATCTTGTATACAAAGTATGTCATGTGAGGTGTCAAAGGAGAGATTATGATTGGCTGAAGCCCGCAATGGTACTCTCTAAATATATAGGACAAGAAACAATGGGCTTAAATTGCGGCAAGGGAGGTTTAGGTTGGACATTAGAAAAAACTTCCTAACTGCCAGGGTGATTAAACACTGGAATAAGTTACCTGGGGAGGTTGTGGAATCTCCATCTCTGGAGATATTTAATAGCAGGTTAGATAGACATCTACCAGGCATGACCTAGATGGTGCTTGGTTTTGCTATGAATGCAGGGGACTGGACTTGACCTCTCAAGGTCCCTTCCAGTTCTAATAGTCTATGATTCTATGCAGTTGTAAATTATGAGATTGTTTTGGATGGTTGTCACTAAAACATGTTGTAAGTTGGGGAATCAGCCAGATATTAGATGCCCAAGACAACAGCAAGGAAAATAACCACCTTTTGGGTGGGTATCAAACAACCATCAAGAACCAGTGTCCAGAAAGGGAGCTACAATGCAATGACACATCTGCATAAGGCCACACCAAGGGAATTGCTCAGCCTCACCCGGGGACTCAGCAATGCCCACCAGACATGCCAGGACTTGTGTTCCTCAAGCACATGGGACTGAGAGAGTAAAATCGAACACAGGGTACTCACGTTTTGCCTTTCTCCTGCCCCCACCTATGCTGCAAGCAAGAAGGACACTGAGGCTACATCTAGACTGCAGGCTTCTTGCACAAGAAGCTTTTTGCAAAAGAAATCTGCAAAAACTTCTTGCGCAAAAGCGTGTCCACACTGCAAAAGCGCATTGGAAAAGCGATATGCTTTCGTGTAAGAGAGCGTCCATACTTCATGGATGCGCTCTCGCAAGAAAGCTCTGATTGCCATAACAGAATGGCCATCAGGGCACCTGTGCGTCTTTCGATAGGCTGTTTTTGAGCAAAAAATCCCTGTTTCCCGTCCACACACACCTTTTTGCGCAAGAGCTCTTGCACAAAAAGGCTTATTCCTCGAAGAAAGAGGAATACCTGTACTGCAAAACACCCTCTCTTCTTCTGATTTACTGTAAATTTTCTTGCGCAAAAATGCGCTTGCAGTGTGGATGCTCCACGAGTTTTTGTGCAAAAATTCTGCAGTATAGATGTAGCCCAAGAAGAAGACAACAGAAGAGACTGGTCTAGGTTTAAGGGTCAAACCTGTATATTAAAGACTGCAGTATCCAGTAGGGCGAGAAAAACTACTTCCTGTAGTTGTAGCCCAGTCAAATAAAGTTGAGAGTTTAGGCTACATGCTTATATTTTCTTTTGGTAACTACTCTCACTTTTTGCTTATCATTTATAACCATTTAAAAGCTCTTTTGTAGTCAATAAACTCGTTTTAGTGTTTACTTTTACCCAGTGGTTTGCCTGCTAAATCTGCTCAGGTTTACAAAGGCTGGTATATATCCACTTTCCATTGATGAAGCAGTGAACCAATTAATACGTTTGCATTGCTTATCTTGAGCAGTGCAAGATGATGTATTCCTGAGAAGCCAGGCCGGGAGCTTCACGGATCTGGCTGTTGCCCGGCTCTGTGTGATTCATGAGCAGCTCTGGGTATGGGGTTCCACGTGCTGTTATGCTGAGTGATAACCAGGCCTGGAGGGGTTTGCTGCTTGGCACTAGCAAAGCATTATGAGAGACAGCCCAGATTAGTGATCTTAGGGGACACAGCGATCCCACAGTCCCAGGGTGTCCCCCAGGGATCCTGTCATAGTCTCCCACTTCAGTGTGGTGGAATCTTTCCTACAGAGCGTGAGTCAGTGAGGCACCAAGCGGGGGAAGGAGAGTGTATACTAAACTTCAGGCCTTGCAGCAATGGAGGGAGGGGGGGCACTTACATGGATTTGCCAAGGACCCACATTTCTCAGGACAGCAGCCTATGCCATGGACAATTGCACTGCCATGCCTAGCCCCTATCATGGCCAATCAGTGGTTATTCCTTACCCCATCCATATCCTGTAGGGCCCATCCCATCCCGTACAAAGCTCACACTCTATATAGTTCATACTGTGCCACCCCCCCATTACCAAACATAGATTGATTTCTCATGGGTCCATCACCGCGGTATCTGAGCATCTGACCACACCAGCACAAGGCCTTCTCAAAGCCTTGTTCATGCTTAGGAGAGTAGTGCCATCTCCCACTGATCCAGCTCATCACAAAGCTAACCTGCTTGGGCCTGAAGAAATGCCGCAGGGTCATTTCCCTACATGGTCTCTTGCCTTATGGAGAGGTAGTGTGGTCTAGTGGACAGATCATCGCACTGGGAGTCAAGAGACCTGTCACAACTGCAACATAGGCAGTCTGATCTAGTGGCCAAAGCAGAGGTCAGGTCAGAGTCCAAGCCAGGCCAGAGGGCAAACCGAGAGTTGAAAGGTAGGAAGTGTCAAGATACCCAGAGATCAGAAGCAGAAGATAAACTCAAGAGCAGAACCGCAGATTGATAATGAGCTGGGCTAGGGATGTTAAATATCGGTTAATTGAATAGTCGATTATCCTCATGAACTTTTATCGGTTAGTCGACTATTCTATAGTTCCCTGTCTGGGAGGGAGGGGGGGTCTGAGCTCCTGGACCCAGCATGAGCTGGAACTGAACCAGGCTGCCTGCCCACCTGGCTCCTAATACGCTAAATGCAAGTCGGGACTGAGCTGGGCTGCTGGCCACCCTGCTAAAAAATGTACTGGCAAGGGGTGGGGGGGAAATGCGTGTAGTCTATAGCAGTAACCTATAAGCTTTTGCTTATCAGTTAATCAACTATACTGTTACATCCCATGGCAGGGTAGGGCAGGATGCCAGCAAGTCAAGCCAATGGGGCAGGAGCCAGGAGGCTCATACCCCAAAGCAAAGCGAATCTCACTTCCTTAGACAGCTCCCGATGACTGTGCTGGGTTAAAATAGAGGTTGTGGACCAATCAGGGCCCCCAGCTTTCTACCAATCAGCTCCCAGGACTGGGATCTGCTCTGAGTTCATTTCCTATTCCAGCAGTAGCTAGCTAGTCCCAGACTGAAGCCTGCTAGCGGAGTATAGTAAAGCAGGGTTTAAGCCCCATAGTCCCTGGCTTCAAATGTTAGCTCTGTTGTGTGACTTCAGACCAGTCACTTGCCTTTTTGCTATCTTGCCTATTTATAGAATGTAAGCATGGGGGTGGGGAAGGGGGCAGGAGAGACTTTTACCATGTACAGCGCCTAGCACAATGGTTTGGGCGGATAAGCATCATTCAACTACAAGTAACTATGATAACGGTTTGGTTCTCAGCTCCCCTCCCTCCCCCAATGTTCCAAGACAGACAGGCTGTGTCTAGACTGGCCAGTTTTTCCGGAAAATCAGCTGCTTTTCCGGAAAAACTTGCCAGCTGTCTACACTGGTCGCTTGAATTTCCGCAAAAGCACTGACTTCCTACTGTAAGAAATCAGTGCTTTTTGCGGAAATACGATGCTGCTCCCATTCGGGCAAAAGTCCCTTTTGCGCAAAATTTTCGCGCAAAATTTTTGCGCAAAAGGGCCAATGTAGACAGCTGAGATTTGTTTTGCGCAAAAAAGCCCCAATTGCAAAAATGGCGATTGGGGCTTTTTTGCACAAAAGCGCGTCTAGTTTGGCCACGGACGCTTTTCCACAAAAAGTGCTTTTGCGGAAAAGTGTCCGTGCCAATCTAGACGCTCTGTTTCGAAAATGCTTTTAACGGAAAACTTTTCCGTTAAAAGCATTTCCGGAAAATCATGCCAATCTAGACGTAGCCACAGTTTTCAAAGACATCAACATAACCCCAGCTTGAATCTGGACTCACTGCTCTCACAGGGTATGTCTACACTACCCCGCTAGTTCGAACTAGCGGGGTAATGTAGGCATACTGCACTTGCAAATGAAGCCCGGGATTTGAATTTCCCGGGCTTCATTTGCATAAGCGGGGAGCCACCATTTTTAAAACCCCGCTGGTTCAAACCCCGTGCAGCGCGGCTACACGGGGCACGAACTAGGTAGTTCGAACTAGACTTCCTAGTTCGAACTTCCATTACTCCTTGTGAAATGAGGAGTAACGGTAGTTCGAACTAGGAAGCCTAGTTCGAACTACCTAGTTCGTGCCCCGTGTAGCCGCGCTGCACGGGGTTCGAACCAGCGGGGTTTTAAAAATGGCGGCTCCCCGCTTATGCAAATGAAGCCCGGGAAATTCAAATCCCGGGCTTCATTTGCAAGTGCGGTATGCCTACATTACCCTCCTAGTTCGAACTAGGAGGGTAGTGTAGACATACCCATAGAGATCAATATTCTATTTTTAAATGATGCTATTCCTATTCATTCATGCATCTGCCACATGTGACTCTTTCAACATCCAAAAATCTAAAGCTGTTTTCAAGTAGCCCCTGCTTAAATCTTTGTATTCCATTACACATGTCTAGGAGCGGCGCTGCTAGGCGAGACTGGATTACGCTGATAAAAAGACATAATGACCAAACCAATCAGCAAAGCTTTTTTTGCAGCCACATGACTGGTGCATGCTGCTTTGTGGATTTCACCAAGTCTTAAAAATCAAGCTGTGGTTCAAGAAAATCAGCTCAGGCGTTTGAACATTTTTGACCATTTAAAGTTAGAAGAATTCTGCTGTGAAATCAGCCCTTTTAAATGCTCGCAGCTTTAAAAGGGCAGTGGCAATAAGCGGCCCGTGGGCTGGGTTAGCCCTGGTGAACTGGCAGATGCTTTATTTACCTTTGCAGCCACGGCTACAGCCACTCGCATCTCCTATTGGCTGCAGTTCATTGTTCCTGGCCAATGGGAGCTGCAGGAAGCACCATAGCCTGGGCCACGGCTTCCCGCAGCGCCCAAGAGCCAGGAACAGGGAGCCACGAGCAGCCGGACCTGTGGATGCATCTGGTGGCAGGCCAGGGGCTAACCCTGGTGAACCACGTCCAACCTGTGGGCTGCTTATTGCCCACCCCTGCTTTAAAAGTACAATAATAAGCATCTTCACACTTGGTTTAAGTCTCAGATCTCAATGAGGTCTACACAACACACCAAGACCGCAGAGCCTAGCATTGGTCTTTCTCTCTCTCATGGTACGTGAGATTGTTCATTGGCACATAGGAAGGATTCTTCTCCCCCCCCCCCCCAACACTAGTAGGTAAGATACAGCTGAATGAATTTGTCTGAAACGTTGCAAAAATAATAACAAAGGGTAACCTTGGGGCTGAGCCCGAGCGTGGGACACTTCAGTACAATAGGAATGCTTTCCTTGAGAAAATTAGGCCTGACTGAAAAGAGCAGTTTAAAAGGAAATGAGAACTTAACCTTAACTCCTACAGCATAGGACTCTGTTACAAGGGCAGAGAGGGCCTCCTGAGCCCTCAGAAAGCCAGTAAATCAGGGTAGGATCTGCCATCTTTTTAATCAAATTCACAATTAGCCATTATTAGACACCAGGGCCCAAGGCACAATAGCTCTGCACCCTGTGCAGACATTTACATCAGTGCAAAGGGAGTGTGAAAATGCTACCAGTTCAAAATGCTGTAACGTTTATGCACCATCTTTACACTAGTGCACCAAGCGATGCACTGAAGCCAACAAGGCAGGGGTAGGAACAGAGAGCAGCAGAGCATAGAGCTGGGGGCCAGGAATGCCAGAGTTCTCCTGACAGTGACTCAGTGTGAAACCTTGGGCAAGGTCTGGCTACCCCATGCCTCAGTTTCCCCATACATAAAATGAGATTTGAATGACACTTAGCTACGTCCTGGAGGGGAGGGGAGTTGGTTAACATTCTCCATGTACTTTGAAGGACAAAAACATTTGCGCAGTGCTAAGTGATAGCAGTGAGAGCCCCAGCCTGCAGGGCCATCTCTACCAATACACAAAATATGCAGCTGTCTAGGGCACCAAAAAATTTGGGGCACCAAATTGCCCTAAATTTCGCAGTGCCCTAGGCAGCTGCATATGCAGCCATGCCAGCTCCAGCAGCCAGCCCCACCCCTAGCCGGCCCGTCCATGGACTGCTGTTCCTAGGGAGGATGCAGAGGCTGGGACAACCCCCTTGCTCTGCCTCTTCCCACCCTTGCTCTGCCCGATCTCCCAAGCTCCCTCCCCAAGCAATGTGGTCTGGGGCATTAACAGGAGCCTGGCGCTGGCAGCCGGGGTGGGCTCTGCCCCCGCACTCATCAGCAGATGTGGGAAGCAGAGTGACTCGCTCCAGCCTGCTCTGCCCGGTCGGTGCCCAGCTCTGCTTCCCTCCACTGCTGGTGAGTGCGGGCCCCCCCCGGCCCTGCCCCGAGGGACATGGCTGGGAGCTAGGGGAGCGCAGCAGGCTGGTGTTAGGTCTGCTCGCCGGCGCCAGTGAGTGGACCCCTCCTGCCTTCCTACCCAGCGCCTGCCCCCCACAGCCCAGAACACAACTTCTCTCCTCCCCGGTAGGCCCTCCCGGGGGGAGTGGGGGGGCGGGTGCAGATGCTTGGGCTGCATAGGTGCTCGGGAAAGGCCTGCCAGCCTGTCTGCAGTCACGCCTCTCCCCCAGGGCCCTGCACGCCAGCTGGGCCTGCCCCCCAGCGCCTCCAGGCTGAGTGGAGTGTCCTCCACTCCCACTGATTTCAGCAGGGCAGAGGGGCCAAGCCCCTTCCAGGAGGTGGCCAGCGTCCAGGCTGTGGCCAGGCTGTGCATAGGGAGCAATGGCCTGGAGGTTCAGGCAGCCTCCTTCCTGCCAAGCTCTGAACCAACGTGCGTGCAGGGGGGGGGGAGCTGCCTCTGCCTCCCCCTTCCTCTCTGCCCTCTCTCCCTTTTGTCTCTGCCGTTTGCAAAAGGCTCTGGAGTGGGGGGAGGCCAGGGCCTTGCTCCAGCTCCATGCGAAGGCGAAGGAAAAGCCTTGGCGCCGTGTAAACACCAGCTGTGTCAAGAGTGAGCGGCTCCTTCTAGGTCAACAGACAGCTGAGTTGTTGCCTGGCAACGGCCCTGCTCCTCTTCCTCGCCGGCCTCGCTGGGTGGCGCACGGCTCCGCACAGCGCCGCGCGCAGGCCAGGGGCTGCTCGCCACAGGAGAGGCCAGTCCCAGCAGCCGGCCGCCAGGGAGGGGCCAGCTGGGGGCCAGGCCGGCAGTGCGGTGGCAACCACTTCAGAGCCTCTCCGGGTTGAGCCCAGTGGTCTCGTCGGACGGCTGGGCCTGGGATGGGATGTCAAGGATGCTCTGGGGCATGTTGCTGATGCACCATCTTCCGGCTCAGAGGCCTCCCTCCATCCTCGACCGAGCCCTGCTGAGACCCGGCTTACACCGTGACAAGCACTTTCCAGCTTCCTAGTTCAGGGAAAACTCTGCCTCGTTCAAACACGGCCATTGGAGCTCTCTGTGTGTGGCGGGGGGGCTTTAAACCGCTTCCCCCAAACACCTGGACATAGCTGGCACCTCCAAAGCTTGGCAGAAGCCATCGGCCCCCTCTCTGGATTGGGACGCAGCCCACACATCCCTGGGGAGCCAGTACCTTTGGTCTCCTTGCTGGCTCCACGTGGCTCTTTCGCATCCCCATGCACAGAGGCAGAGAAGGCCCGGGCAGATTGTGGCATGTCCGTGGTACTGGGCCTTGCACCCCTCTCCCAGCAAGGACATTAAGGCCTGCTGTTGCCGTCTGCAGCGGCCTCCCCCCTCAGCTCACGGCAAGAACTTAGTGGGGCTCGTCCCTTGTTGAGTCCTGCCTCTCGTTCCCTCATGTGACCGTACATTTCGGCAGTTCTGTCGGTCCATTCGGAGGCTCCTCCTTGCATGAAGAGCCCTAACACCCCTGCTCCCACCCCAAAGATGTCTTGCAATAAGCAAATCTGCATTTGAGCCTTCATTCTGTCTACACCCATGGTGAGGTGGTTGCTAGGGAGACCCCACCCTCTGTGGGCGCCTGCAAAGCCTCCGGGCCTGGGCCTTTGGGCACGGTCGGCGGCAGGGGCCGTACAGTGAAGTGGAAAAGGCTTGTGTGGAAGCTGCACCAGGCAGGGGCCGTCACCAGGGCGCAGCCTCCCGCGGCTGCACATCCGGGGACCAGCGGTGAAGGCAGGAGAGGCCTGCGGGCAGCTGGTGGGAACGGCTGCTGCCTTCTCTAGGCTGTGCGTGTCTCACCAGGCAGGCTCCCACCAGCTGCAGTTGTGGCCCCATCCTGGACCTTTCCAAGCCACGGCAGATCAGTTGTGGCGAGGGCTCAGGCCCTGTAGCTCTGGGGGAGCAGCCCTCGGCCCTGCTGGCCTATTTGCCTTGCTGGCCAGGGAGCAGTTTGCTGTTGCGGGGGAGGCAAATGCGACGGCAGGCACAGAACGCGGAGCCTCGCTCAATCCTCCTCGGCGTCCCTCCCACCCCCTTCACACATGGCGTCTCCCAGCAGGCCTGGATCGGGGACTGTGGCCCTTTAACCGCCCCTCCGCATCTGCCTTGGCCAGGGGAAAATAGGCACGCTGGCCCTTTAAATGAGACCCCACTAGGTCAGGCTCTGAAGTGACAGATTGGCAGGTGGCTCTGGTGTGGGGCGGGTGCTGATTTGTTTCCAGAGGCTTGTTTGATTTGGCCGAGATGGCTCAGGAGGGAAGGCAGGAACTTGGGAGGTTCTTTCGCCTTCAGAAGAGATGTGGGGGAGGGTGGCCTTTCCCTTGGGGGGGGGGAGGCAAGGCTGGCAGAAGGGGGGGCCGAGACGAAGAGGGGGAGCTGGAGAGGCTGGTGTACCAAAGGGGGATTTGGCAGAAACCCGCTCCAAAAAAAGGGGGGGGGGGAAGTGGGGTTTGCATGGGAGAGTCCCAGCCCCCCTTCTCTCCTGGCACTGTGCAGACGTCTTTCAAGCCTTTCCTAGTCGCTAAGGCAGCTCTCACTCCCCCCCCCCCAGTCCATCAGTACGGATCATGTGTTTTTCTCCATGGCAACCTCCTCCCTCCTCCCCCCCCCTCGCCCCCAAACAATGCAAAAAGCACTTAGCTGCAGTAGCCATGACCCTGCGGCTATTGCTAACCTCTTCCCACCCACAGGTAGCTGGCGCGCTTTGCCAAGCTCTCCTGCCCGCAGGCCCCGAGGCCGGCTCCCTCCCTGCCGACCGGCAGTGGGACGCTGCAGGGTCTAGCTTCCCGTTCCTGGAACTTGTGCGCCAGGCTCCCTTTCTGGCATGGGCGTTTTTCCCATCCGCCTCTCTCGCTCAACCTGTCCGCAGCCCAAAGTCAATACGCCCTCCCCCTCCCTCTCCCTTTGCTGGCAGGGGACAAGCCACGCTGAGCTACCTGTCAAGTGCCCAGGTGTCATGGCAGGGGGAGCCCCCTTTGCCCTGCTGGGCATGCTGGCACCGGAAGCCCTCCCTGACACGGCCAGAAGAGAGCACGCCGGCTCGGAGCCGCGCTCCCTGGGAGGAGAGCAGGCCGGGTGCTGTTCAAGGGGCCCACGGTCACATTGGGCAAGGGCAGCCCGTGCCTGCTGCCTAGCCATGCCACCAGCTGCAGATCTGGGGAAGGGAGCTTGTCCCCGGGTCTGCTCCCTGTCTGGGGCACACAGATTGGCTGCTTCCAGGGCTTTGTGCCCAGGACTCAGATCCAGCCCCCTCCCCGCGGCTCATTCCAGCTAGCGCCTGCTGAAATCATTGGACACCAAGGCCCTCGGTCGCTTGCAAGTGTTTAGTGGAATCACGCACGGTGGGGCTGCTTCTACTGCAATCAATGGGAGATTTGCCATTAACAGAGGAGCAGGGCTAGGCCCACAGCAGGGCACACCCCTTCCTCTTCTGCTCAGCTGTTCCCCCACAACCACAAAAGCCTCCTCTCATAACCCCTTCCCCCCCGGCCTCGCCTCCCACTCAGGGCAGAACACCTCTGCACTCCACTGCACCCCCTGGCCGCCGCCCTTCACTCATTGCAGGGGCCAGCCCTTGTCTAGCCCGAAATCTGCTGCCTCACCTCTGTTACTGCAACCGATTTGCATCAGCTGTGCTGCGTCAGGGAGGACCCAGCTGTTCCCAGATTCTGTGGTGATAAGCGCTTTACAGGCCAGCGCTGCCACAAAACAATGTGATTTGTGCTCCTGGAACGGAGCCACCCCTGCTGCAGCTGCAGCCCATCGGCCTGCTGCAGCCATCACTCTCCTCTGCCCCTCGCTTTTGGGGACAAGAGGGAGGCACAAAAACAACACGTTTAACCCCCAAGCCACCTTCCAGCAGCAGACCTCAAAGCACTTTGCAACTGCTAAAAACCCCCATGTGATAGTATCAGTGGCAATGAAGGTGAAGAGGGGAGGGGAGGTTGCTATTTCCAAGGCTCACAATTTCTATTCTTCTCCCTTGGCCCAAACCATTTTGTTAGCGTTTAACCTTCATTCTTCCTTAAACCTCTCCATTTACAGCCCTTGTGCTCATGGAGAAAGCTTTTCAAATGAGCCCCCATGGAGGGCCGTGTTTCTGTGCCTGCAGATAGACAAACCAGAATGATAGCTGGGAAAGGTTTGGATTTCCCATTCATCTGAATGGGGTGTTGACTCTGAAACATAATGATAACTGGCTGCCAACACCCTTGTCTATTTCACTGCCTATCTAAGGGCATGTCTACACTAGCTCGTTAATTCGAGCTAGGTAGGCAAATCAGGCAACCGGAGTTGCAAATGAAGCCCGGGATTTAAACATCCCGGGCTTTATTTGTATGTTCCCATCCGGCCACCATTTTTAAATCCCCCTTAGTTCAAACGAACTGCCCGCGGCTACATGCGGCAGTTTAAAGTTAATCCGAACTAAATCCTTAGTTCGGATTAACTGTTACTCCTCGTGGAATGACGTGTAACAGTTAATCCGAACTAAGGATTTAGTTCGGATTAACTTTATACTGCCACGTGTAGCCGCGGGCAGTTCGTTCGAACTAAGGGGGATTTAAAAATGGCGGCCGGATGGGAACATGCAAATAAAGCCCGGGATGTTTAAATCCCGGGCTTCATTTGCAACTCCGGTTGCCTGATTTGCCTACTTAGCTCGAATTAACGAGCTAGTGTAGACATACCCTAACTGATGAGTTTGGTTAGTGTCTGGATAAGAACAGACCTCAGATACAGCAAAGAGCTATTAGGCCTCGTTATGCTCTCCTTGCCAGTGCAGGGTTAGTCCTGGCACTAGAGTCTCCCATCTAGTTTTAACGATCCCAAGCAATGTGGCTTCTTCCTCGTCCGCTGGGAGATTATTCTACTTCCTATTGGGCCCCTCCCTCACTGTTAGGCCCTGGATTTTGCAGGCCACATTTTCCTTCTCTGAATTCCACCCTGTTACTCATTCAATGTCAGGCTGAACGTGAGGAGGCAGCTGTTACCAAGGGAGGGGGGCAAAGTAGCTTCGAGCCTCTTAGGTTGATCCCATGGCGGTGGGGCCACAGCAGACTCCTACCACTTACCTCCTCCAGTACCGCAGCTCCTGATTTGTCTCATTCAGGAAAACCCAAAGGGGCGGAGTTGACCGACTCCCCCCCCCCAAGCTCACACAGGATGAGCTGGGATTAAAACCCAACACCCCCCAGCCACTTTGCCAGTCCTGCTTGCCATGCGCCTGCTATAATGGATGATGCCTTATGCTAGATCAGGCTGGACGTGCCAGGCTCTGCAGGGAGACAAACACTCACCCATCACCTCCTTCCCTGTTCTGCAGCTGTCACCTCCCTCTCGCAGCCCGGTGGCCCCAGTCCACTGCTATTTTTGTCTCCCCTTCTCCCTCCTGGAACCTGCTTCTCCCCCTTCCGCAGCAAGGTCAGGGCATTAGCAGAGCTACTCCTGAGCTGCACCCGCACAGGGGCAGGAATTTGGCCCTAGCGAGGCACCGGGTTGCTAAACAGCTGTGGTTTCTGTCGTCCTTCACTGCAGGCTTTTCACCCGCTCTGCTGGCCCTAGGGAGCAGAGCTACTGGGACTGCAGCCTGCCTGCCAGGGACACTAGCTGTACCCATGCCTACTCTAAGGAACAGAGGCACTGGGCAACCCCTGCCTCCCCCTGGATCTTGCATGGCCAACCTCAAGCATTCACACGGCAGCCCCTGCCCCCTCACCCGTCAAACCATGAGGCTGAGTTAAAAATCACGAGGTCTTTGAAACATGAGACGCGGTGGGGTCGTTTCCTTTGCCTCTCCCAGAGCGTCACGTTTCCCAGCTTTGCTTTGCACCGCCCCGGCTTGAAATGTACTCCCCCCCCCCCCCGGGAAGCTGAGATTCTTGTGTCACGCCCTGACGCCAAGACCTAGGGCTTGAATTAAAACGCCTGCTACCAGGCGCATCGGCTACACAGCCCATCTGTAAACGCTCACTGGCCTCCTAACCCACATCTCTGGCCTTCCCCACTGCAGCACCGGGATAGTCCCTGCTGAGTCCCGACGTCCCTGTTTCTGCGGTGGGTCCCTCCTGCCCATAGGTTTGGACGCAGGAAGCGAGCAGCACCCAGCTGCCTCCTCCCCCCTTGGTTCCTAACATCTGTCCCTGCCTGTGTTGCTAGCACTAACACCCCTCCCCCCCTTTTGGACCAGGGCGGGTTTGAAAGGCCGACACAACAGGGGCCAGGAGGCTGGGGAGGAAAGAGATAAAGCTGAAGCCATTTAGCAGCTAAAGAGCAGGCGCCTTCCCCCTGCCAGTGGCACGTTTGCAAAGCCAGGCCAGGTTAACAAGCAAGGAATTCAGCCCTTGCTCAAGGCTCAGGCTAAGTCCCACTTCAGCCTCTCCAACCCGCTGCTCCTCGTGGGCTCCACGTTTCCACCAGCGATTCATCTGCCACATAGAGGCAGCTTCTGCCTTGCAGACGGGCGCCCCGGAGCACATGCTATTTGGTTTTGATCAGCTGCAGGCGTTGCTTTCTCCTTCCCCGGTTGGAGGGGAAAGGCCAAACTCCTGCACCCTGACAGGGACGGCTCCAGGCTCACGCGGGCCTTGACCGAGTTAGATTTCAGACTGGCTTTCCCGCAACAGTACAGGCGTAATGCCACCCTGAGCTTGGCTGGTCACAGGGTGGTAAACAGGCCTGGGTCCCACACCAGTGGCTGGGACACGGCTACGCCATCTCCTAGCATAGACCCCTGGCATGCCCCGAAGGCGCGTCCACACTGGCAGCTTCGCGCTAGCCGAGCTCTAGCCGGCGTGCGGAGTGGACGTTGTGGCAGCAGGGGAGGCTCAGGCCAGACACCCAACGTGGCGTCACCTCACTCCCTGGGGTCCACGCTGCTATTTGAAGCGCGCTCACGTGGGCTGCGCTAGCGCCCCTCTGGCTAGCCCCGGCCCCTCCCAGCTGCAGGGCAGACAGACCCGCGGGGGCTGGCCGCGCAAATGCCAGTCCTGACAGTGTTGTGTGCAAAGCCTGGAACCGTGAATCACATTCCCTTGCCTGCTGCCTGTCACTCAGGATCCTGGTTATTTCCAGCAGGCGGCTTTAAACTCCCATTAGCTCCGGATCTAGCCTGGTAAGCAACACCCATCCCCCTCCCCCGCCAACACCCAACCCCCCAGCTAATGCATAATCACAGCATCTCATGCCACACCAGCTAATCCATTGCAGAGCTCCAGCCCCCCCCCCCACGCACACCAGGAGGAGGGCGGGGAGACAGGCTCCATTAAACCCCCCCCAATCATCCTCTCCAACAACCGTTAACAGAAGCAAAAAGAAGCCTCATCACTCAATATATAGGTTTCTTTTAATATAAAAAAGTGCCTATTAAAAATTCCTTCCTAAATACACACAAAGACCAGTCGAGTGGGAAAGCGAAAGGGACTTTTGGGGTGGACGAAGGGTAGGGAGTCAAAGGGCCTTGTCAAAGAAATCATAAAGCAAGAGGAGCTCATGGTCTTTAATGAATGGATGCTCAGAGCAGGCGCTCCGCCTGAAAGTGACCAGAGTTCTGGTTTATTTCATACAAGCACTACGCAGGATAGATCAGTAACGGACAACACAGGAGGGCTTTTTTTTTTGTTTGTTTTTTTTGTTTTTGTTTTTTGCACAATCCACAAAGCTGTACATAGTTTCCAAACCCTGGGAAAGGGAGAGGGGGCGGGATAAACAGGATAAAGAGGGGCAAAAATAAAAAGTCACCCACCCACCGACACGCACACACACACGCACGCACACACACACACCCTGAGCTCATCACAGGCGCAGCTGGGTAAGCATGAAGGAAGGAATACTGGTGTAGCTAACAAGTGGCAAACAAGAACTCAAGACAACTCCTTCACCCTGGCCCCGCACCCCCCTCCCCTGATGTCCCCCCAACAAGCAACCCCCCTCCCCCACAAAGAGGGTGTTTATTTTTAAACCTTTTTCTTCCTTTTTTTAATACAAATTTGGATCTTTGGGTGTGTACTGCCAAAAATTATTATTAATAATAATAAAAATAAAAATAAAGTCGTAGTCATTGTCATAAAAAAGGCAACTGAAACCCACGGAACCCATGCGGAATTTGCACATCACAAAACCACAGCAGATGTACAGAATGCAATATACAAGACACGATTTATAATAAAACATTATATACAATAAATAGGTTATTGTTACTTTTTTTTGTCGATCGATCTGTAAATAAATTTTCTCAGTGCATACTGGTGGGTTTTTGCTTCTTTCTCCTGCATATTTGCCTTGCAACTTTTTTTTAATTATTTATTTTTAATTTTTTTTGTGTGTGTGTGTGGATTTTTTGTCTTTGATTTTTGTTTTGTTTTTTTTTTAAACATTTTTCTTTTCTTCAAAAGTATATACAATTGCTGGTTTTGTGCAGAAAAAAATAGACACCCCTCTGCTTCCAAACAGAGGTGAGACCAGGGGCATCTCTGCTTCCAAAGAGAGTGAGACTGAGGAAGAAAGTCAGGGGGAGGGGGACTGGAGGGGAAGAGAGGCAGCTAACCCCGGGCGGAGACCAGGCGGCTGAAAGGTGGTGTGATGCTTTTCACTCTTGTCGCTGGGATGTCGGTGCACGTGGATGCTTTGGGCGTGGGGGATGCATGCCATCTTCCCACGCCCCTGCCAAAAAAAGAAAAACAAATCCAAATCTGCCCAGAGCAGTTGGTGTAGTGAACTCATGGCTGGGATGAGACAGGGTGGGGTCTTCTCATTTGTTTATATAAGCTGCACAAGACAAACAAAGAGGAAATTAATGTCAGACCCCTGCCTCCACCCATTCACCCCTATAAAACCAACACCCATGACAGGCTGCAATCTCCCAGGAGCCGGGTCTGAGCCGACACCCACTGCAACCAACCAGTGTGGGGGGGAGGGGGGGAAGGGAGGTCTTGCCCCTGGGGCAGGACTTCTGTTGTCTAGCATAATGGGGGTGTATGTCAAATACTGCCGAAGGGATTTAGGAGCCTAAAGACGCAGCAAGGCAGGTCGCGTCCGCCACAACAGGCCGCTGCTCAGACACAGTGGGGGAGAGGCCGCACAAGAACCAGCAGAGACTCACAGAAGGGCACCGTGGTGGGAGTCACCAAAGCCCCGCAGTGCCCAACTCTTCCGCATCATTCGGTGTCTAAAGACCTTTGAACCTCACCCCGAGCCCCGGGCTGAGATTCCTGGGCATTGCTCTAGGTACTGTGCACACACCGAGGCCAGGCCCGTGACTTAGGAGTGTCACCCCCCCACCCCCGCCTTTCCTCTGCACGCGACGTAGACTAGAATTCCACTGTCCATGTCGCCCCCCCCCCGCCTCTGGAGGGCGTCTGTCCAGTGCCTGCAGGAGAGCCCCTGGAGTGAGCACCTGTAGCATTCGTGTAGACAAACCCCTGGGAGGAGAAAGTCCCTGCCGCAAGGTGCTGTCGTGTGGTCTCTTTCCAGGGTGGGGAACTGGTCGCATGCACAAGGTCCCATGGGAATGGAGTTTCACCCTAGCCCAACGCTTCCTCCACAGGTCCCCTCCCCCCCCCCCGCCTCTCAGCTGGTGGCACCTGGGATGGTCCCGGCCTCATCACCACTCCACCTCTGCTCTCTGAGCTTGGGTCTGCTCGTGGTTACTCTGGCGTGACCTAGTGGAGTCACAGTCAAACCCATGTCAGCAAGAGGGGATCAGGCCTAGTAGAGTCTGAGCTGAAGAGACTTTGGTGCTGAGGTCCTGCTAGCCAAGTGGACAGGTTACAGTGGCACCATCTTGTCAAGGTCTTACAGGTAGAACCATTGGACTTTGTGGTTCATGCTGCACGTGCAAAGTCTTCCCTGCTCAGAGGTACAGGGTGAACCTCTCAAGTCCAACATCCTTGGGACCTGACTGGTGCCGAACTGGGGAATTTGCTGGACCAGGGGAGGTCAATATTGTCTAGCGGCATTGCCAACCCTTCTACTGCTTGCTAGGCTCTTAGAAGACATTTAGGGTAAATTCGAGCTAAATAACAGCACGGAACACTGAGCCGGGGCTGGTGGCTGTCAACAAACTTTATAGGGCTGCGGGAAACTCGGCCACACCCGTGATAAGTGGCCATCTGGCTCACTGCACTCGTGCCGGACCACAGATGTTGCTGAACCAGAGAGTGCCAGCCCAGAGCGGTTCAACCTGCCTGTGCAACTTGGGCAAGTTTGAACACAGTCCCGCTATTTTCTCATTGGCAGCCACACTAGCATAGGGTACAAATTCCCAGGACTCCTACTCCTCCTAGTACAGGCCATAAACTGGTGGGGGTCAGGCAGGGATTTTATCCATGGAATAGGACGGCAAAAGAGCACAAAGGGAACCTCCTGGCTTCTCTGGCCAGTATCTGGCTGCTCCTCGCCATCGTCAGAGCGGCGACCCACCAGCTCAACCATGGGTCTGGGTTTGGTTTGACGCCTGTAATGAGATCCAGGTTGGCCCCGTTTCACAGCTCCAACTGGACCAAGCTTGCTGCAAACTGGGGGGGTTGGCGGGGTGCTGAGGTTTGGAGACTTTTGGGCATCTAGATCAGCAAGACCTATTGCAGCCAAAAGGGAGCCTGGCCCAGTGCACAGGACATGGAGAGAAGAGCAGGGGCCCAGCGTAGGAACCAGACCTGTACAAAATCCATTGCATGAATTGATACAGTAAACGCTCCAAGGGCCAGAGTCTGCGCCGGGTCACACTGGTGTAAATCCAGAGTAACTCCACTGACTTCACCGGATTGGCCCTGTGCCGTCAGTGCGCCTTACAGCCATGCTGGGCTGGCTGGCCAAAGCAAAGCAGGATGGCCCAGCTCTGGAAGGCAGGAGAGAGATCCAGGGCATGGAGGAAGGTGCAGGCGAAACCCTTCGGGTCAGCTCTGGAGCCCATTCGGCCACCGAGGACAGGAAAACACAGGGAGCTCAGGCCTGAGCCAAGAGCAGTTGTCATAGATACGGTAGCTGGGAGCTGGGCTTGGCTTAGCGCGGGCAGCTGTTAAAGTCACCCACAGCAGAGCTGCTCTGGAGGGGTCCTAAGGAAATCGCATACAATGAGCACCAGTCTTCAGGGCCTCGCCTGCTCCCCAGCGGCTCCGCCAGGCCCCGAGAGGCGTGTTCTGGGCTTCGGCCGCTCCCACCAAACTCCAGCGGCCGTCCGGCCGAGGTTCCCTGCTGCTCGGCCCAGGCCAGGCCAAAGGGGCCACATGTTGCTCCCCCCGGGCGTCGCTGCTGAAATCAGCAGCGTGGACGCCATATTGACCCTCCTGAGCAACCGCTGCCCATCAGGGCCTGGCTCCCTCACCAAAGCCAAGCCCTCTTGGCTGGTCTTACAGCACCAGCCCTCCCTTCCCCACAGGCCAGATCCTCTGCCCAACCCCTTCCTCCAGGCTGCCTCTTCTGCCCACCCCCAAGGGTCCGTCTCCCCTTCAATGCAGTCTCCCTCCGCTGGCTCGGAAACGGGGACACGCCTGCTCCCAGAGATAATGGCAAGGAGGTTCCCATCTCCCTGGAGCTGGACAGTAATGCCGGCCTGGCCGTCGCCCTCCCTTGGGCCCCACAGCTGAGTGGCACCGGACTGACAGTCCGAGGGCTCCGGTGTTTCTACGGAGCCTACAGCCGAGGCAATGTCTCCATCCCATGCTGGAGAGGGCGGGGAGATTTCTCAGAGCCGCTCTGCACCTTGCAGCATCAACCCCTGGGCACGAGAGGCTGGAGGTTCAGGTGAGCTCAGGGCAGTTTCGTACCAGCTGGGGAGGCAGAGGATGAGGCACCGGGCTGGGAGTCAGGAGAAAATGGATTCTGGTCTCTGCTCTGCCTTAGAAACCCTTCTCCTTTCCCCCCGCCCCAGTCACCCATGTCTACTCTGGGGCTGGGCCTGGCTCTCGCTGGGGGAACGTACAGCGCCAAGCACAATGGGGCTATGATCTCGGCCGGGCCTCTAGGTGTGATAATTGCTCAGTGCCCAGCAGCTCCCACCCGCGGTGGGGCGGGAACCCCCATTGTTGGGTCTGTCTACACTACCCCGCTAGTTCGAACTAGGAGGGTAATGTAGGCATACCGCACTTGCAAATGAAGCCCGGGATTTGAATTTCCCGGGCTTCATTTGCATAAGCGGGGAGCCGCCATTTTTAGAACCCCGCTGGTTCGAACCCCGTGCAGCGTGGCTACACGGGGCTACACGTGCTGTCATTCCACGAGGTGTACTGGTAGTTCGGATTAGGAAGCCTAGTTCGAACTACCTAGTTCGAGCCCCGTGTAGCCGCGCTGCACGGGGTTCGAACCAGCGGGGTTTTAAAAATGGCGGCTCCCCGCTTATGCAAATGAAGCCCGGGAAATTCAAATCCCGGGCTTCATTTGCAAGTGCGGTATGCCTACATTACCCCGCTAGTTCGAACTAGGAGGGTAGTGTAGACATACCCATTCTCGGCGGCGCAGGTGGGGGAATCGCGGGAGGCGCGGCACACGTCTGGAATGCTGGTGCCTGTGGAGACGCTGGCCCGCGGGGAGAAGGCAAAAAGAAATCAACAGATGTCACTCCCACTTCTGGGGAAAGGCCTCGCCGTACCGAGACCTTGTCAAAGGAGAGTCCCTTCCTGAAACTGAACAAGCCAGCGAGAACCCAACCTGGCATGCAGTGAGCCCTGAATCCTTAGGGTGCTGCACCCAGGGGAACACCTCCTGCAAGGCTCAGGGGTCCCACAGGCCAAGACAATGGGCAGGCACAGCCAGTGGCTTTGGAGGCAGGGGGCTGGGATGGAAATGGAGGGGTGGGATGCGGTGGATCCAGGCTCTGTCCATTGCGCACCCCTGAATGGGTGCAGCAGGCCCAGCGTGAGGCCCATGACATGGACGAGTGGCTGAAGCAAGGGAAACCGAGGCAGCAGGCTTTGCCAGACGATCCAGACCATGGTTCTGACCAAGCAGAGGTCCCACCCTTGCTCTACCGCCGGCTGAGAAGGGCTGGTAGCTCCTGGCCAGAGGCCTCCCAGCCGAGGGAAGGTTGAGAAGCCTAAAGGCCAGGAAAAGCAGCCGAGTTCTGCCCATGCACCGAAACGGCAAAGGCGCCCGTTGGGGGCTGGAGGGGCCATGGAGACGGGTGTGAATCAGGAACGACGCTGAGATCGGGGCAGGGCCACGGGTGGGCGGGCGGAGACGCTGGCCCGGCTAGGAGGGAGGCCCCTGCTCTAGGTGGCTGCCATTCGAACGTGGGCTGCGGGGTGGGGCGTGTTATGGCTCTTCGGTGACCCCGATGAAGGCACAAATCCCAAAGCCAGCAGCCTCCTGCCACGAGCACAGGCCTTGGAGACAGGCTCTGCCCGCAGCAGCAGCCAGCGACTGGTGCTGCAGACAGGGCCTCCCAGCCCCACAAGGCACCTGGCCAAGTATGGCATCCCTCCGACAGCCCTGCCGTCTGCACGGGCAGCGGCGCTGCCATTCGCCGCGTCACCCCTTCCACGAGCCGGCCACCAGCGGCTGCCCTTCTAGGACAAGCGCACAGACCCCCCCGCTCCGCCCCCAGGACTCATCGCCGGGGGAGCGCTGTTCTCCGCGCCCTGCCATCCCTGGGGCCACCGCCGTGACCTCATGTCACCCCAGCACAGTGCAAGATCTGGGGGGATGGCCCCCCACTCCGTGGGGTGAAGAGGGCAGGAAAGGGCTGCGTGCCCCGCCCTATACAGAGCGTGAGGGAGCCGGCTCCCAGAGTCTTCCATCCCTGCCTGGAGACGCACGTGTCCGGGCTCCTCCCAGACCAGCCTCGCCGCGAACAGGGCCTGGGAACATTTCACACGTCCGGCTGGGGGCGAGCTGCTCACCGCGCACCAGCGACCTCCCAGAGCAGGGGGGCTAAGGGCAGAGCAGGGCCCACTCAGGCCAAGCTGACATCCGGGCCTAGCTCGCCCGCCTCATCGGCCCCACGCTGGCTGAGGGGGCTGCTGGGAGAGGGAAGGCGAGCGGAATGGGGGAGAGGAGAAAGAGTGGAACGCAGCGCCGCTCAGATCCTCCCTCACACAGCCAAGGCCAGTCCCCGCCCAGCGAGGGGGGAGTCTGGTGCCACGGTTCCACGCGTGCAAGCGAGGGGGGAGTCTGGCGCCACGGTTCCACGCGTGCAAGCGAGGGGGGAGTCTGGCGCCACGGTTCCACGCGTGCAAGCGAGGGGAGAGTCTGGCACCACGGTTCCACGCGTGCAAGCGAGGGGAGAGTCTGGCGCCACGGTTCCACGCGTGCAAGCGAGGGGAGAGTCTGGCGCCACGGTTCCACGCGTGCAAGCGAGGGGAGAGTCTGGCGCCACGGTTCCACGCGTGCAAGCGAGGGGAGAGTCTGGCGCCACGGTTCCACGCGTGCAAGCGAGGGGAGAGTCTGGCGCCACGGTTCCACGCGTGCGAGCGAGGGGAGAGTCTGGCGCCACGGTTCCACGCGTGCGAGCGAGGGGAGAGTCTGGCGCCACGGTTCCACGCGTGCAAGCGAGGGGAGAGTCTGGCGCCACGGTTCCACGCATGAGACACACACGGAGACCAGGAACCGTGTGGGCAGCAGCATCCTCACTGCACTGCAGCTTCCCCACCCTCACTGCTCACAAGCTACACGGCGGCTTGCACCCCTCCCCTCTCCCCACTGATCTCAGCGATTTCCAAAGGGACCCCTCCCCCCGCAGCCTGCCACAGCCCTTCCTCCAGGCACAGCTTTCTTTTTCCCGTACGAAACGCAGAGCGACTCGACCAATGGTCTTCCCCTGATCTGCTCTGGCTACCACACAGAGGCGCTCCCCATCCCCGAAGAGGCTACCCCGTCAGCATAACCTTCTCAGCCCTACGCTGGGATAACAGCACAGAGCTGGCTGGCCCCGGCTGTTGTTGAAGAGGCCATGGGGCAGGGTGCCCCTCTCTAACCCCTCCCCGCAGCACGCAGAAGCGGGCTGGGGGTCAGAAAAGACAAAGCAGCGGGAGGTGAGATCCTGCTCCGTTACTTACCGAGCAATAGGTGCGTCTCCAAGATCCACTGGCGGAGGAGATTTTAATATCTAGATATATATTTGGCTCTCCAAAAAAAAAAAAAAAAAAAAAAATCAAGCAACAAAAGTACCCCCAAAAACAAACACACCGGGGAACAAAAAACAAAAGAAACCCTCCAAAACAGCAAGCGTGGCGGAAGAGGGGATGTAGCCAAGTCCTCAGTCGGCATCCGTGAGTTTTTCGTTCCAGTTCACAGGTCTGATTTATTTTTGTAGAAAAACCAACCAAACCAACCAACACACAAGCCCAGCTCCCCCAGCCCTTCCCGGTGCTGTCCCAAGTTGTGTTCCGCTGCCTTCCCTCTGTCAGCTCACACGCATGCAGGCGGGGGTGGGAAGGAGACGGCTGCGGTCCGATTGTCTTTCTGCTAGAGGCTGCGGGGCAGGAGGCATTGGGTGGGGAGGGAGAGGGGACGCGACAACACGGCTCAGTCCAAAAATCACAGCCACGTTGTTCGGAGATGGAGCGCGTTCTTATTTTTTTAAAAAAACAGGGGTTCTCTCTTCCTCTTCTCCGCTTTCTTTTTTTTTCTTTTTTCTCTTTTTTTTTTTTTTAGAAAAGCAAACAAACAAACAAACAGTTCTCGATCTCAGTTAAATACAGAACTTGAAAAGTGTTCCAGAAAAAGTGCTGGCTAAATTAGCTCTGAAAAAGAAAGAAACAGAAGAGTGGGCTGAGAAGAGAACAAGACAAACACGGCCTATCACCTGGGGGATTCCCGCTGATGCACATTACGGTCCCACCTAGACGTCACAGGAGAAATCAGACCCCAATGCGAGGTGCTGTATATGGGGAGACACAGCCCCTCCCCCAAAGAGGCAGTTTTAATAGCAATCCAGACAAAGGGCCTGATTCCTGTTTACACTCAGGTCCCTTCACAAGGCCCTGGGAGCGCAAAGGGGCCTTAAAGTCCATGAGAATGTAAACGGCTCTAGAAGCAGGCTCCCAGGCTGGAGGAAGGCAATGCTATTCGCCCCGCTTTGCAGGCGCCCATGGAGACAGGCAGTGAAACAAGTGGCCTGGTTTGCAAATGAGCTCAGAACTCTGGCTCGACGCGGCACGGCGAGCCTGGTGCATTCGGAGATTATTCGTGTGCTTGAATGGGAGCTGGGCTCCTTTCCAACTGCGGCCTAAGGGATGTGCCAAAGGTCGCCCAGGTTGTCTGTGGCAGAGCCTGGCATGGACCCAGCTCTCCTAGGTCCCACAGAAACAGCCCTTCCCCCACCCTCTGGCTTTCCCCTGGCTCTAGTGGTCACTCCCGATTTACCCCTGCCTTGTGTGGAGAGAGAGGAGGTTGATGTTTGCACAGAGTCTCCCTGTTCCACATGATCCCCCTGACAGGGGAGATCCAGCCCACATGTCTTCCATACCCGGGACCAAGTCTTGCTAGTTACAGCCACGAAGAGCCGTTGATGCCAATGGGCCTTTTGCAACAACCTGGGCTATGGCCCAGCCCATCTAGTCAGCGTAATCCGGTTCCAGGCTATTTGCCATGCTGGGTTACGCCTACAGGTCAGTGACCTCCAGTGTCCTGCCTCTGGCCAATCTAAGGACAAACGATCCCCATCAGCCCTCGTGCAACGCTCCACGTGGGAGGCAGTCCCGCTGTGGGTGCCTGGGAGCGAGCGGTTGGATGATCTCAGCCTGCACAGCTGGGCCTTGTGCACAGGGCACAGGGCACGTCTGGGTGCAAACGGACGTGCTGGGAAAGGGACCAAACAGCCCTGTGGGGAGGGGAGAGGGGGGGATTAGGGAGCTCGCCAAGCCCTCCGCGGCTTAGTGCCACAGAAAGTCGGGGACTAAGGGACTAGGGATGTGAATGACTAGTCGACTATCCAATAGCAAATGCCTATCCAATAGTCAACACACTAGTCGACTAGTTGCTTCCCCCCTTGCTGCCTCTATCAGAAAGAGGCAGCAAGTGGGGGAAGAGAAGAAGGTGTTTCAAAGCGGCAGTGCTGCGTGGAGCCCATGGTCAGTTGACCCCCTGCAGCACTGCCACTTTGAAATGCCGTAGGGAGCACCGGCCCCATGCTCCCCGCAGCACTTTCACCTTTGACGTGCAGCAAAGACCTGGGGCTGTTGCTACACTTCAAAGGCAGAGGCGCCCTCATCGACGAATGGAATAGTGACTGCAAAATGCATCGACTATTCGATTAGCCAATGAATCGCCATTTAACGTGCCAAGGTGGGACCCTTTGTCGCAGCCCACACAGAACCCTCAGAGCCCACGACGGAGCCCGGAGACACTGGGCGCGTCACGCGCACTGCAGTTAAACCCACGGGCCTCCTCGCGACCCAAGCGATAGCGTGTGGCTGAACTACAATCTAGCAGCCACAGGCTGGAATCAGCCAGCCAGGGTAGCGGGCCCCTAACAGCACCCTGGGTCCAAGTCTGGGGACCAGAATTTCCCACTGCAGATGTCCCCACCACAGCTGGGTGTGTGTCCTGGTACATGTGCTTAGCCACTGGCTGGCAAACCCAGGGAGGCAGGATGCCCACATCCCAGTTACACAAAAGTGGGACCAGTCCACGAAGCAGCAGTTATGGCCTGACATCTCTGACACCCACCATGCTGGAGAGACAGTCCTCTCCCTGCACCCTGGCCCTCCAGGGACGCGTCTCCTCTACGTGCTGCAGCGAGACGCACAGAGCGTCAGGGTGTCACCGCCTCGGCTGTGCACGCACGCGGGACGTGTATGTGCAGAAAGGTGAACACGTGAGACGCACCGGTTCCCTCTGGGCATTCGTGCAGGGCCCCCGAGCCTTCCTGGGGAGATCCGCTCTCCAGCCCAGGCTAGCACCCCCCTTCCCCCTCCATTCATGGCTCCATTCATCGTCCGGGCGGCTTCCGCCTCCATTCCTTTCCCCCTCCAACTTTAACTTCACCCTCCCAACGTGGCGCCCTGGCCTGCATCCCTGGGCATTAGGGGCCGAGCTCGGAGCCTCCCCGCCCCCCCAACCCGCCCCAGAACCTACCCTGTAACAAAACCTCGTTGTCCGGTTGGCACTTTAGATGACACTACAATGAGGTGACTGTAAAAGTGTCCTCGGGGTGTTGCTCTACCATTGGACCCAAAAACCCGCTCTTCTGGGCCGCGGCCATGATGGGATGCCCTTGGGGCGGGAAACTCGGGTACCTGTAGTTGTCCTGCAGCGGCAGCATAGAGTCTCTGGGTACTGGGGAGATATTCAAGTCATTCATCAAGGGGCAAGCGTACGCCCCCCGGTGGTGGACCCTGGCCATCTCGAGGGGCTCCTTCTCGCCCTTGGAGGTGTTGGTGTTGCTGGGGTTGCCCAGGTGGGGGTTGAGGCAGGAGGCATCAGCTCTCCCCATGAAGTCCAGCAGCAGGCCGGCCCCGGGCTTGTTGTCATAGGGGGGACTCCTGGTGCTGGAGGTGGGCGAGTACCAGTAGCTGGGGGTTTTGCAGCTGGGGGAGTCGTAGTGGGGCTGAGGCATGGCGAGGTCTCGGCAGGCCATGTGCGCGGGGTGGGGCAGGCCGCTGCCTGGCATGCTGTGCTTCAGCGACTCGCAGGCCGGCAGCTTGCGGAGGTCGCTCGGCCGCAGGTCCTCCTTGAAGGCCAGGGTCGGGGAGCAGTTGGGCGAGAAGGCTTTCTGCAGGCTGGCTTCGAACACAGGCTGCTGGGCGGAGGCGGCCAGCTGGTGCGGCAGGGCGGGGAAGGGTTTGCTCTCCAAGTCCGTCTGGCCCAGGCCGGGGGAGTCGCTCTGAAAGCCTTGGACGAAGGTCCCGTCGGAAGGGGTGGAGGGGTTCATGGAGTAGGGCCCCGCGTAGTCGCCCGGCTCTCGCTCGCCGAGCCCGAAGCCCCGGGACTGGGAGGGGAGCGGGGACATGCTGCTGTCGCCGCTGTAATAATCCAGCCCCAAGTCCGTGCTCTCTTGAAATAGTGCGTTGACCTGCTGGGCTTTGGTGGGGAACTTGGCCTTGCCCGGGCCCCGCTCCTTCTTGGAGGCACAGGCCCCGCGGGAACCTCGCGGCTGCCTGGGCCCCGTGCTCCTCTTGGAGGGATACACCGAGGAGGAGGAGGAGGAGGAGGAGAAGTTCAGGTGGGAGGCGTCGAACATGTCCACCTTCTTCCGCCGTCCCCGCCCGGGCTTGGAGCTGCTCTGGAACAAGACGCTCTGGTTCCAGTTGTAACCTGGGGCCGAGGAGGCCTCGTTCCAGTCCATCATGAGCTTCTCCAGGCTGGACAGGCTGGACTGGCCTTCGCTGGAGGACGCCTCGCTGTTGGCCCGCCTGTAGCCGGCCGGCTGGTTGAACTGGGTGCTGTCGGAGGAGGACTCGGAGAAGGTCTCCGAGACCGTCTGCTGCTTGGCCTTCTGGGGGGTGTAGTTGGAGATGTCCAGGATGACGTTGGGCTCGTTGATGTGGCACTCGAAGCCTGGGTTATAGAGCTGGCTGAAGGCCTCGGAGCTCCAGTCCAGCCCGCTGTATCCTTGTCGGAAAGTCCACTGGGCAGCGGTGGGGAACTGCCGGCAATTCTCGGATGAGGGCTGGAAAGAAGCCGAACCTTTGGGGACCATGTAGCCGCCGGGGGACACGGTGCTGGCCCGGCTGTCGCATCTTAGGGGGGTGTGTGAGGAGCCGGAGAACTGGCTCGGCTCGGAGCTGGTGAAGAAAGAGGCCTTGCTGAGTGGCAGGCTGGGTCCCACTGTCTGCTGGGCATAGCCGGCGCTGTGGGCGCTGCTGGGGGACGAAGGGAGGCTGTTCCCGCTGCCGTAGGCGAAGCTGCAGTCCTTGTTGTTGGGACAGTCTTGGGCAGTGGGGTACTGCTTCCCTGGCTGGAACACGCTGGAGGGCGTCACGCTCTGCCCAGAGCTGTAGCTGCCGTACTGGGCATAGCTGGCGGTGGCGGTGGGGTGAGCTGTGGGCGATCTGGAGACGGCCGAGGGCGGCACCAGCTTCTGGAAAGCATCAGCCCCGCGGCACTCGGAGGCGGCTTGGGAGACCCCGTAGCCGGCTGCCCGGCTGTGGGAGAAGGACTGCCGGCTCGGCATGACCGTGTGGAATTGTGCCTCAGTGGTGGCAGCCGGCGTGACTTTGGTGCTCCTGCCTTGGTAGGAGGCCAGGCCCCGCTGGCTGGGCAGGGCGCTGGGCGGGGCCGTGTAGGTGGCTGAGGACTTCCGTGACTCGGACCGTGAAGCTGACAGGGCGAAGTCCAGCAGGTCCGAGGAGTCGTCCGAATCCAGCAAGGAGCGGAAGTAGCCAGTGAAGAGGTTGTGCCTCTCCTGGTTGACCTCAGTCTGGGAGGATGGGTTGTTCCCAGTAAAGAAGCTGGCCCGGCTGGAAGAGCTGGACTCCAGCGCGGAGGAGAGGAACGCCCTGGACTCTGCCCCTTGGTAGCTGCAGTTCCTGCTAGCCTGGCTGGAGATGTGGCCGTGGTGAGGCGCCCACGGACTCCCCTTGTCCCCAGCCCACTCTGAGGCGCCGTCGCTGAAGTTCTGGCCGGGGTTCTGCTCGGGGAAGAGCACCCCGTTCTTGCGAGTGCGCCTCTTTCGCTTGGGCTTGCCTCCGGGGTCCGGCTCCGGCCGGCCCCTCTTGCGCGGGTGGACGGGATCGGCGTGCATGGCTGCCGGGCCCTTCTTCTTCTTCCCAATGCCCTCGAAGAAGTCGCTGAAGGAACAGCGGGACGAGCGGGCGCCATGGCCTCCTCCCCGGCCACCAAAGCCCCCCGCCTTGCCCCCGCGCCGGCGGAAGCCCTGCACCCGGTGCAGGAAGTGGGAGATGCTTTGGGTGTCGGGGGCCTGGTGGATGGACTCGGGCTCGCTGGGGGTCCAGCAGCGTGGAGGGGAGCAGCGCCCCGAGCACTGGCTCTGCCGGTTCAGGAAGGCCAGTTTGGCCAGCACGTCCGAGTAGTCAGCCTTGCTGTCGTTGGTGTCTGCGATGTAGGAGGGCTGGGGCGAGGCCAGCTTCTGCTTCCTCCTCCGCCTCTTCTTCACCTCGGGGGTGGGCTCCTTGGGCTTGCCTGGCCCCAGCAGCAAGTTTTTGGGGGGCCTCCCCCGTTTGCGCTTCAGAATGATGGGCATCTCCCCCGGGGGGAAAACCACCACCACATTGCGGCCGTTGTTCTTCATCTTCAGCAGCGGGGTGGGCTCCAGGGACGTGCGGGCCGTCGGCTCCTTGCCCTCCAAACTCAGGTTGCTGGTGAGGGAGGAGACCTTGTAGGTGGTCTTGTTCCTCCTCCCCAAGGAGACAGGGATCTTAGCCATCTTCACCACCATCCTGCGCACTCCACGGCATTTGCCCTTCTTGGACTGCAGGGCGGCCGTCTGGCCCTCCTCGGCCTCCGGGGCGGGAGCTGCCAGCAGGCCGGGGATGCTGGGCTCGGCCGGCCCTGTCGGTACCTCGGCCGGCATGGCCAGGGGAAAGACTCGGCTCTCGGTGGAGACATCCACCCTCCGGCCCCGCCCCGCCCGCCGCCGCCGCCCGAGAATCTTTGGTTTGTCT
The DNA here is from genome assembly GCF_049634645.1 of Pelodiscus sinensis. NCBI lineage: Eukaryota > Metazoa > Chordata > Testudines > Trionychidae > Pelodiscus > Pelodiscus sinensis. Next base: position 12,363,003 of record NC_134735.1, read on the forward strand.
GTTCTGCGCAGCGCGTACTTCCGGTGGTCGGCCCCGCCCCTTCCGCCGCCCCGCCCGCCGCCCCGCCTCATCACCTCCCCCAGCTGGCAGCTGCTGAGGCGGGGCTGGAGCGGGTGGGCTCCCAGGGGCTCGGCTGCCATGAGCTGGGACTGGGGCTCTAACAACTTGGGCAGGGGCCCCAGGGACTGAGGGTCTAGCAACTGGGCCTCGGGATCGAGCAGCTGGGCTTGGGAGTCTAAGAGCTGGGGGTCCAGTGATTCGGGGAGAGTATCCAGGCCCTGGAGACCCAGAGGCTCGGAGAGTGGCTCCAGAGACTGCAGCTCCAGAGACTCGGACAAAGGCTCTAGGGCCTGCAGCTCCAGCGACTCGGACAAGGGCTCTAGCGACTGGAGTCCCAGCGACTCGGGCAGCGGCTCTAGCGTCTGCAGCTCCAGGGGCTCCGTCAGAGGCTCCAAAGTCTGGGAATCGAGCAGCCGAGGCTGGGACTCAAGAGTCTGAGGATCTAGTAACTGGGACTGGGAATCCAGCTCCTGGGCTGATAGCAACTGGGGCTGGGACTCCAGCAAGGGGGCCCCCGGGCAGGCCAAGGAGGCCAGTTCGCTCAGTATGTCTGCGTCGGCCAGCTCCGAGTAATCCGTGGCATCTGGCTCGGAGCAGCTGGCTTCTTCTGGGTTGCCGGGTGGCTTTGAAGCCGGGGCAATGCCGCTCTGGCATCCCAGCTGCTGGGGGCTTTCCCTGTCCCCCTCCATCTCCTCCTCACAGGGGCCAGGGCGAGTCTGCCTGGGCGGCTCGGGTTTGGCATGGTACAGAGCCACCCTCTCCTCCGGGCTGCGAATGCTGTTGGCCAGGGTGGCTGAGGAGAAGAAGCTGTACTGGAGATCTCGGTCCCCGGCGCTGGCCAGCGGCCGGCTCTCCTCGCCGGAGGCCGGGGGATGGCTGAGCCGCAGGCTGCCACAGTCCAGGTGGAGGCCGCTATTCCGTAAGTCCTCGGAGAGCCGGTTGAGGTCCTTCATGATGTCGATTAGCTGCACCACCGGGTGGAGGTTGATCGTCCCGTTGCCACACTTGCTCTTCAGCAGCGAGACGATGTTGGCGACGTTGCAGCGGCCGGAGGCCAGCGTGGCATTGGAGAAGGTCTTGGGGGCGCGGTCGTGGGTGGCTGTCTCATCCAGGCCCCCCCCCAGGACGTGGGGGTCGCTGGCGCAGCCCAGAGGGTTGGCCGATGAGAAGTCCTCGCCCTTGGTGGTGCCCAGGGTGTGGTGGCTCTGGCACCGGTCAGCCGGGTCCCCATGGAGCAGCGAGCCAGACTGGTGCTCTCGGCCCAATGCTGGGCACGAACCCTCAGGGAAGCTCAGCACGCTGCAGGATAAGGCCTTCTCTGCCGGGCACGCTGCTGGCCTCTGCCCAGGATGCCCTGTCTGGTAGAACTTAGCCTCGCGGACGTAGTCAGGGGAGCTGCGGATGGCACCAGACGTCACCACTGGGCCAGGGGGCTTCACGCGCATCCTGAACTCCTCCTCCCCCGGGTGCCTCTTGGTGGAGCAGTTGCTGACATGGGTGTCGGGGAAGCCGATGCATGGACCTGAAACAGAAGCAAAGTCAGGCTCGTGACGCAGGGCAGGCCTGGGCCAGCTAGTTGGGCACCCAGTCGGCTGCCAAGGGAGGGGGGAATGCTCTAGAGCAGGGGTGGGGAACCTCTTTTGGGCGGGGGCCGCTGACCCACAGAAAAATCAGCCGGGGGCCGCACACAAGCGAGAAGCAAGTTGGGCAGTGAAGCGAGGCGGCTCCCGACTGAGGAGAGAGACACTCGCCACATTCCCCTCGCACTCCAGAGCCTCGGGGGGCCCAGGCTAGTAGAGTTTGGGTGCTCCAGCCCCATGGAGCACGGCAGGGAGGCTGGAACAGCAGCACAGGCTCCCCAGTGCAGAGGGGCTGGACCCAGGCAAGCCGGGGGCTGCATGTGGCCCCTAGGCCGTAGGTTCCCCAGCCCTGCTCTAGAAAGTGGCCCAGTGAGGCTGCCTGGCGATGGCTGGAAGAGACAGGACCCAGTTCACCTAGACCCTCTGCTGGCACTTGTCCAGCCTGTTCCCAGAGCCCTTCCCCAGTGCGGATTCCACAAGCTGCCTAGGGAACCTGTTCCAGAGCCCCCCCTGCTCCCCTCCTGGCTGAGAGCTGGAAAGCTTCTCCCACAAGCTGCGCTAGATCCCTCAGACAGCAAACAAAACCCATTCTTCTGGCCCGCGCCCTGGCGGATGTGGAGATCGATCCATCCAGCCGCCTCTTTACAGGCACCGCTGACGTGTCTGCAGAGACGCCTGCTTCCCGCCCAGCTCTGCCTCCCTACGCCAAACTAGCCCAGCTCTTCCTCCTAGTCGTGTTTTCTACCCCCTGGGTTTCGGGCTCCCAGGCCCCACGGTCCCATTGATCGTCAGCATCACCCTAGGTATGGGTGAGACAGGGCCTCCCTCTGCCCCCGGGTGTTTCCGCTAGGATGGGATCACCAGGCAATGCTGCTATGCTGGTCTGGCAGGGAGCCCCGGCTTTGGCCCTGGGCCCCAAAGGTTGGGCGCTGGCCCTCCCCCACACATGCAGAGGGCAAATCTTCCACTGCCAATGGCAAACGCAATGCTGCCCCCACCATCCCTCCACACAGGAGCCGCAGCCGATGCCCCTAGCGAAATCCCTTCCCCACCCCCCTACCCAATTCCACAGCACTGTCCAAGGAATCCCTGGGCCCCCGACCCTCAGAGCTCCCTGCCCCAGCCCTGGTACAGGCTCTGCCCAGAAAGCCCCCATGGGCCTGTCGTACCCGCCGCTCCCTGGGGAAAGCCGTGCCCAGGGGGGTAGGGGAACAGGGGCCAAGGCCTCAGATTCTCCCCCTCCTCCCAGCTCCCCGTGCAGGGCCTGAGCCGGGCGAAAGGCTCCGGGCCCACGGGAATGACACTTACCCTCAGCCTTGCTGCTCCGGCTGTTACACTTGAGCTCTCTGCAAAGGGAAGAGAAGAGGCGTTTAGCCTGGAGAGCGGGGCCTTCCCTACCCAGCCTGGCACTTAGATCATGCTCAGGGAGCCCAGCCCCCGGTCGGCACCTGCCCCAGTGTTCCCTGTCCACCCGCGATGGGCAGCCTAGGCCGGGGAGCGGGCCCAGTGAGGGGCCCTCCTCCGTCTCCATGGGCTGCAGGATTGTCGTAGCCAAGCAGGTCTCCCCGGATGGGGTAGTTCTAGCCACCCTAGAATACACTGAACGCAGCAGCGCCGGGATCGGCGGCAGGAGCGCCCGGCGCTCGTGCTCAGAGCGGGGTGCCATCAGCACGCACCTCGCTTCCCGTGGCCCGGCTTTACGTGCGCGTCATGTTAGTCGTCCCGGACGACACGGACGGAAACCAGCGGAATCCGGCAACCAAAACGTCTGGTGGGCCACACATAAAATCCGGATGGGCCGCAGGCTGCCCACCACGGCTGTCAGCTGGGGTATGTCTATACTGTCACCCTAGTTCGAACTAGGGTGGCAGTGTAGACATACCTCTGGGCACTTGTGCGGCCGCTGAGGAGAGATGCCAGTGCTGCCCAGCGGATTAGCAGCGCCCTCACAGCAGGGTTTGTGTTTCTATTGATGGTGCACATCCGCCCCCGCCTCAGGGCACATAAGCCATTTATTCCGCACCAAGGGTATGTCTACACTACCCTCCTAGTTCGAACTAGCGGGGTAATGTAGGCATACCGCACTTGCAAATGAAGCCCGGGATTTGAATTTCCCGGGCTTGATTTGCATAAGCGGGGAGCCGCCATTTTTAAAACCCTCACGAGGAGTAACGGTAGTTCGGACTAGGAAGCCTAGTTCGAACTACCTAGTTCGTGCCCCGTGTAGCCGCGTGGCACGGGGTTCGAACGAGCAGGGATTTAAGAATGGCGGCGCCCAGTTTATGCAAATGAAGCCCGGGAAATTCAAATCCCGGGCTTCATTTGCAAGTGCGGTATGCCTACATTACCCCGCTAGTTCGAACTAGCAGGGTAGTGTAGACATACCCTCTGAGCTCCCCCAAGGCTGGCATGGTCTGTAGATTTCTAATGTGCCCGTCACTGTGGTATCGGGGCACAGCAAGATTCCATGGTGGGCACTGCACACAGGGAAACCCGCGGGAGCGGCATGTGCTTCCGGCAGGGCTGGACTTGGCCCAAAGCTTGAGACAAGGGCTGAAGGTGTGTGGCTAAGCCTGTCATTCGACGCCAGCAGTTCGGTCTCAGGCTGACCCCTGGCTGGCCCCCACGGGGGCCGCGCCCTTCTGCTGCAACCCAGCAGGGCAAAGCGGACGCAGAAGCAGGGGGCTGGGGCTCCGTGCACTCTCTTAAAACACCAATAATGAAACAGACCTGTGTCTGGATCTGCCCCGGGCCTCGCACACCTGAGCTAGGGGCCGAGGGGTCTGCCCAGGGCCTCGCACACCTGATCTAGGGGCTGACGGGTCTGGCCAGGGCCTCGCACACCTGAGCTAGGGGCTGACGGGTCTGCCCCGGGCCTCGCACACCTGAGCTAGGGGCCGAGGGGTCTGCCCCGGACCTCGCACACCTGAGCTAGGGGCCGAGGGGTCTGCCCAGGGCCTCGCACACGTGAGCTAGGGGCTGAGGGGTCTGCCCAGGGCCTCGCACACGTGAGCTAGGGGCCGAGGGGTCTGCCCAGGGCCTCGCACACGTGAGCTAGGGGCCGAGGGGTCTGCCCAGAGCCTCGCACGCCTGAGCTAGGGGCTGAGGGGTCTGCCCAGGGCCTCGCACACCTGAGCTAGGGGCTGAGGGGTCTGCCCAGAGCCTCACACCCCTGAGCTAGGGGCCGAGGAGTCTGCCCAGAGCCTCACACGCCTGAGCTAGGGGCCGAGGGGTCTGCCCAGAGCCTTGCACACCTGAGCTAGGGGCCGAGGGGTCTGCCCAGAGCCTCACACGCCTGAGCTAGGGGCCGAGGGGTCTGCCCAGAGCCTTGCACACCTGAGCTAGGGGCCGAGGGGTCTGCCCTGGGCCTCATACGCCAGTACCTTAGGCTGGGGTTCGGCCCCAGCCTTTGCCGCCTGCCCCATGGGCTGGGATGCTGCCTCTGGACTTTGCACACCTGCTCCCCAGACCAAGGACCTTGCGTACATTTGCCAGCCTGCTCCATCAGCCTCCTGCCCCTGCCCAAGGCTGAGCACCAGGCAGCCCACGCCAGGGAAAGGGCTTTGCGGACGTTCCACCGCTAGGTGTCCCCTGTGAGCTACGCATCCTCCTCCAAGTGTCTGTGCATATTGACCCGCTCAGCCTGTGCACTCCTGGATTCTCCCCCCCCCCCCCGCCCACCTCCCCTTCCCCGTCAGCAGAACGACTCCCACCTCCTGCTCAAAGTTTGCAACCTGCGCTCCTTGTGGCCGGACAGAAAGCCCCTTTGTGTTTCCCTTTGTGCGGGGCCGGCCATCCCCTGCCTTGCCTTGCACTCAGCCGCCGGGAGCGGAGAGCAAGCACCTGGCACTCTGGTTTGGAAATGGATCAATTACAGCGTGGTGGCCCCCTCCCCCTCCCAGTCTGCACGGAAGGAAGGAAGGAAGGAAGGGGACGAGAGAGAGAAAAGTTCTTTGTTCCCAGCTTTGTCGGAGGAGGGATGGGACCGGAGCAGAGATGCCCCCCGGCCCTGGCTCCCCCGTGACCCCAGGCAGCGAGAGGCGGCCTCGTCACTTCACGGGGCACGGCTTTGGCTGGGCCAAGGCCTGGCTCCTGGCGCACAGGGCTGGGGACCCTTGTCAGCAGCCCAAGGCGAAGAGCGAGATCCCCATGGAACATCCCCCGCCTCGATGGGCAGCCTGTACAGCGATGGGGGCGCTCACCCCACCCCGGAGCAAAACTCCACCCTCCACTCCCATCCATCACTCCTCTGCACAGCTGGGACCCGGCCCCCCCATAGGGCCAACCTCTCCCTGGAGGGTTGCCCCTGTTCCTTGAAGTGCTGGGGTTCAGAGGCTTCCTACGCCCATGCAGGGCTCTGCAGCCGCTTCCCCAGAGGCGGTCGGCAGCTAGGTCGAGGGAAGAGCCCTGGGCATCCTGGCCACCGCACGGCATCTCAGGGGCGGGGGATTTTCCACAGCCCGGAGCAAGGTGGCCAGGCGTTTTAGGTGCTGACCAGGCCTGCGCTGCCTGGTGCCAGGCTAGCCAGACCCACAGCACCCAGAGAGCTGTGAGGCTCCCCCATTCGGCCCAGTGGGGCACGAACATCAGCACGGTAGCCTTTTAACCCCAGCAGACTCAAACACACAGCTCCCCCTCCCCCCCCCGCACCCGCACTGCAGCACGGAGGCTGGGGAGGGACCCGGCCGGGACGCCGGCTGCTCCCAGAGCGGGCCCAGCTGTTCTGGCTCCCTTGCTTTAAACAGGGTAACTAATGAGGAGCGGCTGGCTCTTCCCCAGCGGAATGGGGCAGGGGTGTACCCCCTCCCCCAGCACCAAACAGAAACCCGTTGGCCAAACATAAGCACCTCCGCAGGAGGCTGAGACGCCCCAGGGCCAAGTTCTGCCCCCTCCCTGCAGGTCTCATCCCCCCTGTGCCTCCTTCCTTCTTGCTCCGGGTTTAGCCTTCTCCTCCTCTGCCTCCCTGGCCCCTTCCCGGCTTTCACACGCGGCGCTCGAAGGCTCTGCCTCCTGCCCTGCTCCGAACCCCTCCACCCCAGCCGCTCCAGCGCGGCTCTCCGAGGGCGCCGCTCATGGAAAGTTGCTGCAGGAAGTGACCTCAGCGTTTTGGCAGGCCCGGCTGGGCACTGCCGTGCGCTAGGCCCGGCTGGGCGCCGCGCCAGGCTGTCCAGCACCCCCTGCGTCCCCTCTGCGGACTGGGACGGTAGACCCCGTCTCTGCCCCGCCTGCCCCCGCTCCAGGATTTCAGCCCCATTACGGGTCCCTCCTTTTCAGCCTCTGCCCCGTGGCTCTGGCTCCTGGCGCCTGCCTTTCACACACCGGCAGGGGCCCTGGCTCCCCTTCCTCTCCCACCCCCTCCCCCTGAGGACACCCGGTGCTTACAGCTGCCGTTTCCAGGCAACACTTGGCCAGATGTGGAGTGAGAAGGGTCAGGATCCCATGGAAAAGCACCAGCGCCAGCAGGGATCAAACGCAGTGCCTGCCTGTCATTATGTGCAGGGTGGGAGGAGAGGCAGTGCGGGCTAGTGGCTGCAGCGGCGGGGAGACGGGTACCCCAGGAGGCCTGAGTTCTGCTCGGGGCTCGCTGGGTGACCTTGGGCCAGTCACTTTCCTGCCTCAATTTCCCCTTGGGTACTGAGCAGCCTCTCTAGGGCACAACTGGCCTGCTGCTGAGAACAGAGGGGGCAGGGACAGGCGGCAGAGGGGAGGCTCTGGGCATTGGGCGCTGGGGGGCTGGCAGAGGTGCTAGGCGGGTTATTTCACTCGCTTTGGGCAGCTCGAGCAAAGCTTCGTGGCACCAGGTGAATATTCCCAGGCCAGTTCTCTGGCAGCATGTGGCCCGGGGCCTGTGCTCCCCCAGCGTGTGAAAGGGGCCGGCTCCCTGGGGAGTCTGAGGTGACCGGCACCGCTGCCAGCCTGGCCAGGGAACCTGGGCTGTACAGCGGGAGGGGCAGCACTATCTTATGGTGGGCTAGCTTGAGCGCTAGGCAAGCTTTCCGTACCTAGCTGTGCCACAGTGATAGTCCTACACCCCCCCGCTATGCCAGCCCTGGACTCTGCCGATGCCCCTCAGGCCCACCCTATGCCCCCCATGCCAGCCCTGGGCTCCCCCACAGCTCTGCCGATGCCCCTCAGGCCCACCCTATGCCCCCCATGCCAGCCCTGGGCTCCCCCACAGCTCTGCCGATGCCCCTCAGGCCCACCCTATGCCCCCCATGCCAGCCCTGGGCTCCCCCACAGCTCTGCCGATGCCCCTCAGGCCCACCCTATGCCCCCCATGCCAGCCCTGGGCTCCCCCACAGCTCTGCCGATGCCCCTCAGTCCCACCCTATGTCCCCCCTGCTATGCCAGCCCTGGGCTCCCCCCTCAGCTCTGCCGATGCCCCTCAGTCTCATCCTTTCCCCCCCCCGGCATTATGCCAGCCCTGGGCTCCCCCCACAGCTCTGACAATGCCCCTCAGTCCCACCCTATGTTCCCCCTGCTATGCCAGCCCTGGGCTCCCCCACAGCTCTGCCGATGCCCCTCAGGCCCACCCTGCAGCCCCTCCCCCTCCCCTCTTGCTATGTCAGCCCTGGTTTCGCCATTCAGCACACAAAGCTCAGGCAGCCAGAAACACTGAGGTGCCCCCCTACTGGGGGGGGGGTCTGGCACAGAGGTGAGTCCAGCCCAGAACTGACCATTTGTCAGCCCCACGCTGGGCGCTCTGATGACTGGAGCTGGGTCCCAACTTTGGCTCAGGAGGGTTTGCAGACCTGCCCCTGTCCGCTCTGCCCATCCTTCGCCCTGAGTGCCAGGCCAGGGCGAAGCGCCCGGGCGCCGCCCACCCCTCGCCAGCTGCAGCAGAGACAGACGCTCGCTGCGGGGCAAAGGCAGGTGCTCCAGGGGAGGCAGCGCTGGCAGGCCCAGCCCGGATTCAGCTGCTGGGGGTGGGAGGGAGAGCAGAGGGGAGAAGCACAAAGGCCCCATTCAACCCTGGGCACAGCCCCTCTGCAGCCCGCCTGCTCAGCCAAAGGGGCAGAAACACGGGCAGGGCTTCCCTGTGTGGGCAGCACAACCCATCCGCAGGGCTCCCCGCATTTCAGACGGCTCCGTCCTCTGGTCCCCTGGGAAAAATAAAACATAGAGCGACTCCCCCTTTCCCGGTAGGTAACATGGGGCCATTCTCCCTCCCTTATAGATAACAGAGGGCTGCTCCTTCATCTCCTGTAGACACTACAAGACTGCACCCACATCCCCTATAGATAACATGGGACTGCCTCCGTCCCCTATAGATAACAAAGGGCTGTCCCCCCCCCCCAGTAGATAACATAGGGCTGCTCCTTCATCTCCTATAGACAATACAAGACTGCACCCTATAACACGGGACTGCCTCCGTCCCCTATAGATAACACAGGGCTGTTTCCCCTCCCTTATAGATAACCTGGGGCTGCTCCCTCATCTCCTGTAGACAATACAAGACTGCACCCACATCCCCTATAGATAACGTATGGTTGTTCCCCATCCCCTGTAGACAATACAAGACTGCTCCCCCTCCCTTATAGATCACATGAGGCCACTCCCCATCCCTTATAGATAACATGAGGCTGCCCCCTCTCCCCCAGATGACACAGAGCTGCCCCCTCCCTCGCAGACCCAGCGGGACCGCCCGGGGCCCGTTACCTTGGCCGCGCGTGCTTGCAATGCAGATTCACTTTGAAGTTCCTCTCGCCGCCCTCTGTCTCGCTGTTGGGCTGGCGCAGCCCGGAGCCCTGGGCGCGCTGGAACCACTCGGCTGGCGGGCTGGCTCCGTTTTCCAGGCCGATGGGCTGGCAGGCGAGGGAGCTCCCATCTGTCAGAGAGGAGCAGACAGACCCGGGCGCATGAGCAGAGGGGCTGGGGGGAACGCAGGGTCTAGGGCAGGGGAACTTGGGAGGGGAGGGGGGTTGGTTCCAGCCACAGGTGATGAGGCCCAGAAATGCCCTCTCTGTGGGGGAGGGGTGGAGTGCAGGGCGCAACGGGGCAGCCGCTCTCACCCCCCCCCCCCGCGCGCCAGCCCCCGCATGGCAGGCCCTGGGGAGGCTGCCCGGAGCGGCTGGCAAAGGGGGCTTATGCCAGCCGCTGCACAGCGCCCAGCGTGGTACTCTGCTCCCCCGTGCCCCACGCTGGCATCTTAAACACAGGCTCCCACAGGGCTATTCAGGCTGCGCGCGCGTGTGAGGGAGCGGGTACCGAGAGCAGCCCAGGCATTCACGCCTACCCATCTGTCTGCCACCGCGTGTCTCAGCCTCGCTCTCCCCCGCCGCAGCGCACGGACAGGTGAGCGCGGGCTCCCTTTGCCTGCCGACGGAGAGCCACGGTGCCCCCCCCCACGCCCCTCTTCCCACAGGTCACTCCTTGCGCAGCGCTCCGCACACAGGCCTCAGCCTGGATGGAAACACGGATGTGGCTTGGCCGTGGCTGGCTCCCAGACACAGGGCCCCGGCCTGTCCCCCCCTCCCCTCTTCCCGGGGCAGCAGTTGCGGGCCACGTGCTGACATTTCCAGGGCTCTTCCATGAGGAAAAAGCTTTCCCTGCCCAGCCACCTCTCATCAGTTCAGCCACGTCCCCATCTCGCTCTTTCTTGGCTTCTCTGGCTCATGTCTGTTTGTCCGTCTCACTCAGGATCTACCAGAGCCCCGGAGGAAATCAGCCAAGCTCTGAGCTCTGCATTAGCAAAGCCCTTCCCTCTGGTTCCCTCTGCCTCTGGGTGTGCTGCTGGGTTGTGGTTTTCACTCTTTGTGTGTTGGTGCGGGTGCCTGTGTCCGTCGCTGTGTGTGTATGTCTCTGTCTCGCCTGGACAGTGTTGCGCATTCTCTTTGTGAGACTGTGCAGCTGTGTGGTGTCTCTACTGGCCTCTCCTGGGTTGTGTGCGCTTGTCTTTGTGTGTCTCCGTCTCTCTTCCTCTGGAAGGGCGGATTTGTGTGTCTCCTCCACCGAGTGTGGGTGTAGCCATATCTTTGTGTGTCTGCGGATACCTCTCCCATGTGTGTCTGCTCCCCACCCTGAGCCTGTGCGACTGTCCCTCTTCCGGTCTGCCTGTGAAATCTCCTCACACACTCAGCGCCATCCAGCCTGTTCCTGCTGCCTGCATTAGCCTGACAACTTATCAACAAGGCTGGGAAGGAGAATTCAAACCTGTCACTTACCCAGGCCACATCTCTTCCCCTCCCCATCCTTTGGTCTCCTGGCTGGCACGGAAATGCAGGCAGCTTTGCCTCCAGCCCTGCAGAGAGCTGCTGCCGCTGCTGTCCTGGACGGTGTAGAGTTACACCGAGGGGCAACGCGGAGCAGCAAAATATGCACTAGAAAGACCGGTCTAGTCTCTCATGCAGCTGCTAATGTGCCCGGAGCCGGGAGCTGCCGGAGGAGGCGGGCAGGAAGCGCACAGATGACTTTCCAGAACAGCCCCCAGGATACACCCCTCCCCCCCACACACATGCTGCTTTCCCTTTTAAGTCAAGCGAGACGTGGAGAGACTGAAAACCAGTCAGGTACTGGGAGCCTGCCCTGCTGGGTCTGGGCTGGGGCCACGGCCTTGTCTGAGTGACTCCCGAGAGGCTACTTCGGGTTCAAGGCAGTTCCTCCAGCTTTCCGTGGGTCGGAATCAGGGCAGGTTCAGGCCACGCACCCCTGTCACAAGGCTGCACTTGGAGCAACACCCTTGCGCGCACACACGCACCCCAAGAGACGCACACACCGCTCCGGAGCCAGACAGTCCCCGACACACACACAGCTCCAGCCAGCTCTCGCCGGGCTCCTCTCTGGCTGTAACAAGACCACGCTTGCTCAGGGTTATTCAAGCCTCTTAAGGACGAGGCACGGCCCTGAGCAGCTGCAGAGCAGACAGCGGGGAGGCAGGAGGTGACTGGCCCCCCAAAGACAGGGGCTGGAGCACACAGCTCTGGGCTAGCCATGGGATGGGATATGGGGGCCTGCAACATCTGGGGGACCCAGCTGCTGCAGGGCATGACCTGGCTCGCCTGGCCCAGCCAGAGGCTGCGTCTTGCTCCCGCCACCCCTGCCCAGGGGCTTTTCCAAATGCACCAGGGGATGCCGTTCCCAGGGTAGGCAGAGGCGGAACCGCAGCAGCCCCTGGCGAGCCATACACCTGGCTCGGGTGCAGAGCCCTACGCTAGGCACCGCAGTGCGGCACAGCCAAGCTCCCATCAGAGCCACCCACCCGGGGAAGCTGCCACCTTGCCCCACGGGCTCAGCCCAGGGGCTGGAGGGCAGAAGGCGTGTCCCCTGGGTGGCACAACAGGAAGGTTTGCCCATGCAGATAACCCCGGCATGCTCCCAGCAAGTCTGGTGTGAGGAGTGACTCCTCCGCATTCCACTGGGGGGGGGGGGACTCCGGATTCCCACCCACCCACCTGGACAGCGGGGCCTGCTGAGACTGGAATGTGGGGGGAGGGCTACGGCCCCCAGCATAGACCTGTGATTCTCCCCCCTGGGTTACGTAATGGGCACTAGGCGACACAGCCTGCCACCTGATCGCCTGCCACAGACCGCCCCAGGGACACACCCAGAGGGAGCTGTGGGGAGGGAGGTGTCTCCTCACTGCATGTGCCATGGGGGGGGCGCTCCCCCCCCAGCTGCATCCTGGCAAAGGCCAGCCCCCTTGGCTGGGGCGTGCTGAGTGCTCCCAGACACAGCCCAGAGCGGGGTGGGAGCGGGCGAGGGGGAAGGGGCCGTTCGGCGGATGCGCTCTACACAATGTTCACTTTCACCTCCTCTGCTCCGCCTCAGGCAGCTGCCACATGTTCTGCATTAGGAGCTCTGGACTTCACCATTCCCGGCTTGTTAGCCAGGGGGATTTTTTCCCCCTCTCTCTCTCGCTGGTTACAAAACATGACTGGAGACCACACAAGAGAGAAGATGCGCGGGCAGAGAGCGCGAGGGATGTGTGGCGGGGTGGGGGGGAGAGGCCTGGAGAAGCGGGAGCCACAGGAGAGAGACAGAGCGGGAGGAGCAGTGCACAGGGCGTGTGTGTGCGCCAGAGAGATTGCAGTCACCTCTGTTTTCCACCTCCTGACCCCTGGAGCCTCCGCAAGATAACAGCCCCCGAAGAGTGCTGACTTGCCTTTCAGAAATCCAATATCCTCCCCGACTACCTGGCTTGCCAGCTCCCTCCCCCCCCCCCCAGCCCAGGATTAATCCTGCTGCTGAAAATCTTTAATTAGTTTAACAGTTTCAGGCTTCCTGGTGGCAGGAAGCTGAGACACAGACTCCCCCAGCCTGCCCCTCTCCTCGGGACCTCCTGGGAGGCTGCCCAGTGCCCTCTGCCCCACCTCGGAGGGATGTGGGCCAGAGGGGGCTCCCTCCGACGCTCGTCTCCCACCCTCGCAGCTGGAGGAGGTGACTCCGGGAAGGACACAGCCTCTTTCAAGGTGTTTAATTCCGTCTGGGGCTGAGCTGAGGGTGGGGGCAGGCAGCTGTGATCAGGCCAACCTGGAACGGCCCTGAGCCCAGCAGGCAGACAGGGCGGCCAGGGCCACGTGCCAAGGGGGAGAGCTAGCACAGGGCTTGTTTGCTCCAGGGAAACAAGACAGGGAGTCTCCAGTCAGCACCAGCCCCCAGCCCGGCCCAGAGGGGTCCGGGAAAGGTTTTCCTGAACCACTGGCCAGCGGCGCCCGAGGGAGAGCTGTGTCGTCTCCTCAGCCCAGCTAAAAGCCAGGCCCTTCCCCCAGCACCGCGGGCAGCGTCCCATGGGGAAGGACTCGCCGGGCGCAGCCGTGGGAGGAGCTAACGCCGGAGAGGAGCTGGAGGAGGGAGTGCCCCGCGGGACACAGACCAGCCTTGGCACCGAGGCCCGGCGGGGCCATCTGGATTCCAAGGTGATGGGCAGACAAACAGCCGTCACGCAGCCGCCGCGCAGACTGGCACGCAGGAGACATTTGCCAGGGCTGCTAACGCCTTCCCTGCGCGCCATAAACAAGGAGGGGCCCTGTGGCACCTCAAAGACCGACACGTTTATTAGCGCTAAGCTTCCCTGGGCTGCCGCGGGGCTCCTCCTTGGCTCTGCTGAGACAGACGGACAGGGCCGCCTCTCGGGAACGAAGCGGGATGTTGCGGGGAAACAGCGCCCCATGCTGGCCCCATGGGTGCAGCCCCCGACCCTTCCCTAGCCGCCAGTTGGATTTGTCCTTGGCTCTCTACCCCCAATGGCCCATCGGTTCTGGGGACCAGGCTGGGAGAGGGGGTTGGAGCTCTCTCACTCACAGCCTGCTCCCTCCTTGCTCTTCCTGCCCCTCGGCCGAGCCCCCACTGTCCCTGCTCCTCTCCCGCCCGCCCCAAATGCCCTCACAGCCAGCCCTGGGCGCACGGACTCCTAGCTTCCAGGCTCCCCCAACCTCCCCACGCTCTGCTCCTCGCCTGTACTCTGCAGGGGGCCAGTGGGGCCCTTCTGGCCTCAAACGCGACAGGAGTCTGAATGCTAAGAGCCCCCCCCTCCGTCCCCCGTGGCCCTGTGCTGCCCCCTCAACCTGCTCCGCCGGCACCCCTTAGCTGCTGCAAAGATGGGCCCTGGGGCTTTGCAGACCACGTGCACAGCGGGGTCCCTGCCGGGGAGAGGCCCGCCTCTGCTAGCTCTGGGAAAGCCATCACCGCCCTCCCCGCGCACATACCACCAGGGCTCCCGTCCTCCTCCCCTGCCCCCGCCCAGGCTCCCAATGGCGGGTCAGCCTCATCGCAGCTGGGGAAAACAGGGCAGCGAGGGGAAGGGCCCGATGCCAAGGCAAACGGAGGCAAGCAGCCCAGCCCAGCAGGCCTGGATTCCCAGGCCTGTGTGCCCCACGGCAGCAGGGGGGCCCACATGGAAGGACTCAGAGCAGAGTGGATGGGGTGGAGGCGAGGCGAGGCGGGAGGGTGGCGGCTGCGGAGGAGGGAGAGAGGAAGAGGCAGTGGGGAGAATCCCACGGGCAGGAAGGCACAAGTGACCCTGGGGTTTCCCGGGGAAAGTTCCAACTTGAACCAACTCCCTCTCCAATGGCTGCTTCATATCAACAGAGACCAGAACAGCGTAGCCCCCCGGGGCCGCCCCTCGGAGCTCTGCACGGAGTGGGGGGAAGTGCTTAGATCTCTCCCACCTCTTCCCTCTCCTCCCAGGCCCCCCCCCAACCGGGCAGGGCTATTGAGTTTAATTAGAGACACAAAGTGCAGATGAAAACGGCACAGATGGGGGCTAGCCAGGTCCGGCCCCTGCCTCAGGCTGCAGGGCTGTGAGAAGAAACAAATCCCCATTCTCAGAGCAACAGGGAAATGGAAACGCCAAAGAGAAACAAACCCAGAGTTCTTTGAGCAAGCTCCAAAGAAATCCCCGGCCCCGGGGCAGAGGCACTCCCAGCTCTGACGCTCTTACGCCAGGGAGGAATCTGTCCCGGGCCACCTCTTTCGCTCTCCTGCCTTTGCCCATTTCGGCTGCCGAAAGGAAGAACGGTGGGAACTCGGACTGGGCAGGCCTTGCTACCACCTTCCGTGGGAACCTCCATGTCGTGGCTCCCTCTCCGTACAAGGGGGTGACTTTCAACTGGAAAGAGCCCGTCTCACACACTGTGTCTGTGCAGCACCTGGCACAACAGGCCCCTGATCTCATCGGGGCCCTGGCTAATACCCTCGAGCGACGAGATCCAAAAAGCAAGTGGCGGCACATGGAAAATGCAGAGTCCTTCGAAGCCAGGGGCTTTGCGAATGAGAGCGGAGGGCTTCATCTGCAAACCTGAAACTCCACCAAGGACCCCTCCCCCTCTTTTCCCCTCTCTGGTGAGACAGCTGACAGGGTGACGGGCCTAGGGCCGAAGGCAGGGGGTCGGTGCAGCCCCAAGCCTCCTGTCTTCAAAAGCCTGGCTGCAGGTACAGATGAAGTTCAGAGGCCTGCCTGCGACGGACGGGCGCTGGATTCAGAGCTTTGCTGGCTGCCCGGCCCTGCAGCAGGGTTTCCAAAGGAGATGAAATGTGCACAGCTTCGGCTGCTCGAACCCCCCAGCACCGCCTGTCCATGCTACTGCGCATGAGGCTCCTCTAACGCCAGCTCCGGCGGGCTGCACTGGTGAAGAGCTGGTACGGATTGACAACTGCAGCCTTTTATCACAATGGGTCTGGGATGGGGCGGTACCTCGACATAACAATGGCAACCCCTGGCTCCTCCCCCCCCCCCCCCCCGCAAACAGCTGCCCCAAGCGAGAGCAGAGCCTTCAGAAGAGAAATTTGTCCATACAGCTTTGTCAGTGCGCGAGAATCCTGACCTGAGAAAGAGCCCCGCTCCCGGCTCTACTGCTCTTAGCTTCTCTGCCCCATCTCGGCCAACTCCCCTCTGTCCTGACCCCCTCCTGCAGCCCAGTGCCGCTTCCTGCAGCCCCTCCATTACTCGGTGCTCCTGGGATAGCCCACAGCCTCCCAGGCGCCCTGTACTTTTCAGCGGGGCAGTGACTCATACTGAACAGCGGCAGTAGCAGCAGCACAGCCAATCCCACCATTAAAAAATCGTACGTCGGGCCTCCCTCGGTCACAGGGCTGCCTTAAAACATCCCCAGGCGTGGTGGTGACCATTTATATTTGTCTTGGAGGTTCCCCAGCGAGAAACGTCTCCCTGCCTCTCAATGAAATGGAGTCTCGCACAGAAACCCCTGGACTCCAGGAGCTGGGGCCTTAGGAAACAACAGAACTACTGCAAGGCTGGTGAGCAAGCCCCACCGGCTGGCAACCCGGCCCCAGACGGGCTGGGTGAAGATTTAGGGAGAAGTGGAGCGATTTTATCCGGTTCATTCCAGCTGGACTTTGGGGAGGTGAAACCCCCGAGGACAAGGAGGGGGTGTGTGCGTGAGAAGGGCGTTGTTTGACCTTAACGGTAACCATCACCCTGCAGAGAAGACCCACCCTCTCCCCTCCGCCCCCCGTGCGCCCATCACTATGCGCGACACTCAATCCTTCCCTTCCCCTCACCGCTGACTCCTTTGATTTTGCATGTATAATGAGGAGATGGAACAGATGGCCAGAGTGTTTTATGGGAGGTAACGGGTCCAGCTGACTTACCTCTGCTGCCAGGTTTCCTCTAGCCCCACTGGAGCCGGAGCGCTAGGTCATCTGAGCAGAGTCGCCCGCGGTTCCGCAGCGCTCTGCTGCCGGGAGAGGAATCGGGTGGCGAGCTGGAGAAGTTTTCTCCAGCAGAGATGGCCGCAACCCAGTTCCACTCTGGCGGTGACAGCGAATGGAGAGAGGTGTCACATGGGAGAGATGCTCCATCGCGGGTGCCGGGAGCCTAGCAGCGGGGTGCAGAATTGCTAGGCAGATGGCCCCGTTATGGGCACCGCCTGGGAAACTCCCACTCTTTGGATTTGGGTGGGAGACCTGGCATGCGGAGCTGGCGACAAGCGAGCTCTCGGCAAGGGGTAGAGGCCTCCCATCTGTGGAGCATCTACAGTGACAGGCGTGGACACAGCCACCTGGCTGGCCCCCGCGGCGGGTGCATTAGAGACAGTCCCTCCTTCCGCGGGAGGCTGGCACATGCCCCTTGGGATCTGGGCAGTCCATGCGGCCCATGCAGCCCCTCTGGGGCTCTGCTAGGCACAAGCCGTGGAGGTTACGCTCACCAAGGACGCTCCGGAAAGAGCAGCATTCCAGCTGGCTTCCCCTTCCCAGAGATCCCTGCGGCAGGCCGGCTGCCCGGCGAAGGCACCTCCTCACTCAGAGAGGCTGGGGAGGCGGGGGTTGCCGTTGTCCTCCTCTCCAGCCACAACACCTCCCCGCAGCGACCAGTCTGACCAACCCCCAGGAGAACTGTTCTACTGACTCAGCACCGCCTTGCCCTGAAGACCTCCTGTCGGCCACAGACCCACCCACTCCTGGGCACACGGGGCAGCCCTCCCTGCCGCCTGGCGCTGCAGTCTGCCTTGCCAGTGCGTACTCCCTTCCTGGGCAACGCTGCTAAGAGAGGAAGCTGCTGCAGGGGCACCAATGGCGCCAGATGCCTGGTTCTCTCGCCTGCCCTGGCTCCGCTCAGCTTCCACACGGCGACCTTAAAAGAACCACTCGCCTCCTTCCCCGAGCCCGCTCCTCACCGGCACGGCGCCTATCAGTGCACTCTGGGAGCGTGGGCCCATGGGCAACCGCCACGCCCCATGCGCTGCACTATGGGAGCCTGTTTGACCTGGGAGCGGGTCAATGGCTCTGTCTCCCCGCCCATGCTGGAAGGAGCCCATGAGATAGGCTGGTGCTGCAGCCACCCAGGACAGACAGACAGACAGACAGACCGAGCCGGGCGCTCCAGCACTTGGGCGGCTGTCACGGGTGAGCCGGATGTGGCCCAGGCACTGCGAGCTCCCAGGGACACAGCGAGGGGGATCTTTTGGCTCTGTCCCACCTGGAGCAGACGGGGCCTTTGAGACTTGGCCTGCTTGGTACTAGTCAGACCAGGGGACTTCGGCAGAGCCCTTTGAAAGGGGCCTTTCCCACAGGAGCCAGTCGGGCTGGGTAGGGACTGCCAGGCAGGTCACCAGGTACCATGAAACTAGCCTCCCCCCCGCCCTGCCCCCACGTGTGGGGTTCAACGGAGCAGCAGCCAATTGGGGAGTGGAGCACGAGTCTATCCGCAAAGGCCAGGGCCTTCCCTGCCTCATCGGCCCTGGATCTAGGGGCGCTGAGCACAGTCCTTGTGTCCTCCCAGCTGGGGTGGAGCAACTGGGCCTGCCTCCCTCCAGCCCCTCTGCTCCTTCTCCCCCCACCCCTTCCCCTTCTGCAGAGGGGCTGGGGAAATCAGCCGACAGATGGGCTGCCGAAGCTGAGGCACCTCGGCCGGCTGGAACACAGAGCTGCAGTTCAGAGAGAGCTAGCAGGGAAAGGGGCTAAATTTAGCTGCCTTCCTCAGTGCCAGCTTTGTTCCCCCGCCCCGCTGAGCTAGAGATGGTGCTGCTCTCCTCCAGCAGCTCTCTGTCCCAGCATGCTTTGCACGGCGCGCTGCCGGCCTCGAGAGGGGCCGTGCTGACGCCTGCCGCTGCTCTCCGCCTTGCCTGGGCTGGGGGGGCTGCTTTCCTATCCCTGGTGTGGTGGTTCCCCACTTCGGCCTCAGGCCCTACCTGCCCAATTCCCTACGCTCCACTCCTGGGCCTCCTGCCCACCACGGCAGGGCAGCACGGTGGCAACCAACCTGCTCCCAAGTCCCCCCTATAGACACAGACCAGGAGGCGGAGCCTGGGTGTATCCCGGCCTGGTACCCACCCCACGGCACGCGGCACTCCCTGGCCTTCCAATGCAGGGCGGGGGCTCTTCTCCTAGCTCAGGCTGGCTATGGGGGGCAGGGGGAGGCACGTCGCCAAGCTCTAACCTTCCCCCAGGAGACTCCAGGGGCACATCTGTTTTCTCCCTATGGCAGGCAGAGGGTTAACGCCAGGCAGGCTGGCTGCTGAGCGGCCAGTAACATTTGGAAGGCGCCAGCTGGAAGCGTGCCCATCCCAAGGTCTCGAGCTCGGCGGGCGGAGCTCCCCGGTGCCGGGAGGAGAGGGGCAGCAAGGTGGAAATGCACATACCCAGGGGAGGCACAGAGACAGGTGTGCAGCAGCCTGCCCAGGCCCCAGCCACTGAGCCCCCTGAGTAGGAAGCTCCGGGGCGGGGGAGGAGACAGCCAGGGAGCTGCAGGGCCGGCATGACGGACAGAGCGGGGGGAGGCAGAGGCATCGCTGCGCCCATTTACTGAGGCTGGCTCAGGTGTGCGAGCGGAGTGACCGCAGCGGTTCACATCCCCGCCTACAAGGGCACCCTCTGCCCTCCCGGCCCATGGAGCTCTGCCCACGGGCGAGCAGTGCCCAGGCGCCCCCCCACCCTGCCCAGGT
Organism: Pelodiscus sinensis; assembly: GCF_049634645.1. NCBI lineage: Eukaryota > Metazoa > Chordata > Testudines > Trionychidae > Pelodiscus > Pelodiscus sinensis. The sequence goes on from NC_134735.1 coordinate 12,382,483, forward strand.
GACCTGCCCCTGCATGCCCTCCTTGCTTGAGGCCAGCGTGAGAGCACGGATCCCAGGCTGGATTTCAATCCGCCCAGCCCCTCTGCGCTTCACGCTGGTGACTCACCAGCAAGCCAGGCAGGGGAGCAGGGCAGATAAGGGAGGGGTGTGGAGACAGGTCCCTCCCTCGGCCAATTTTAGAAACCAGCTAGACAAGCAGGGCAGAATTCCCCGGCGGGATTTATGAGCACGCTGGTGGGCTCTCTGAGGCGCGCAGTCCTTGAGCGGAAACTCCTGGCCGAGAAGCCGGTTTCCCGGGAGACCCAGACGTTGGCGCAGGAGGCTCGCGGGGCCGACGGGGATGGAGAGGGGCCTGTGGGGAGGCTGCCAAGGGAGGCATGTTGCTGGACAGAGCCTGGCGGCTGGGGGGAGGGGGAAGGAGAGGTGAACACCCAGGGACAGCATAACGCCTAAGTGAGCACGGCAGTCAGGCATGTGAAGCAAATACACGCAAGCTCGAGCTCCCCATCTGCCATTTGCAGAGAGCGCCACCCAGGCCGGCTGGGCTCCCCCACCCCGCTCAGTGCTGCCCCCGTGGGGCACGGAGCTGGGAGAGCTGCCCCGCGTCCCCCAGCCTCACTCCTCCCGCAGGCATTCACGCCAGGGCAGCGTGGGGGTGGGGGGCTGCTGGGTCAGAGCCGGGCACTGTCCAGGGGTGTGAGGCGTAGGGCAGTCGGGGATCAGGCCCAGCAGCGGGGCGCTGCCGCTGTGTCCAGTGGGGGCAGGTGTGAGGGGGTAGTGGGAGGGCAGGTGTAGGGTTTTTTGTCTATTCCCCTGAGGGATGGGGTTGATGCTGTGGGGCTCTGGCCCCCCATGCAGCGCTGCCCCAATCCCTCTGGAGTGCCTGTGCTGCTAGCTTCCACCGCTCCCACCTCCCATGTATAACCAAGGCCCTCACCTGCAAGGCCCCCTCCTCCCTTCCCCTCTCCGTGTCCCCCTTCCCTCTATTCCTTCAATCATGCTGCCCATGGTACCCAGGCCTCCTCGCCGTCCTCTCCCAGCCCCCACTGCTTCCTGGAACTCTTCCTGCCCCACTTTCCTGGTGCCCTGACGCCGGGCACCCAGGCAGAACAGCGTGAAGGGCAGAGCACCCCGCTGGGCACTGCTACAGCACCTCGTGGCCACAGACCGCCGCGCACTTCCCGCACACGCAGGAGCGATCCCACCTGCACATCTGCCAGGCCAGTACGGAGCGTCAGACCTGCTGTACCGCTGTGGCTCAGTGAGATTACGGGCCTTGCCCGGGACCCCCACCAAGCAAGTGGCAGAGCCAGAAATGGAGCCCAGGCGTCCCGAGCACCCCCTCCAACTCACTCGACAACCCCCCCTTTCTAGTGTGGGAAAGAGAACCCAGGAGTCCTGACTCCCAGCCCCAACTCTGCTCAGATCCCCCAGGCCTCTCCCAGAGCCAGGAGCAGACCCCATCGGCCCTGCCTCCCAGACGCCTGCTCTGAGCAGTGGACACCGTGGGGCCGTGGGGGCCCAGGACAGGAGTCAGGGGAGCACACGCAGAAGCAGCTGAAGGGGCACAAATACAGCCGAGGGGTTGTAGGTATTGGGAGCCGGCAAGAGAGCCCCAGCCCCAAGGAACGGCTCCAGAGCTTGTGACAACTCCTGTGTGTGAACCTCCCCTGGGCGACGCATGCTCCCCACATCGATTTCTTGTGCTTGACTCTGCCTTCCCCCTTTGCCTTTAACTCTGCTGGCTCAGCTCTGAACTGGGCCATGTTGTGTTCTGCCCCAGAGCCATTTCACCCAGAACACCAGAGGCCGGGGGAACCAGCCCCTGAACCTCACTGCCCAGAGACAGCCCCCCGTGTCCGCGAGGACGCCTGGGTGTCAGCAAGCAAAGCTGTAGCATCAGCAGGAGCTCTCGGGGGTGGGAGGAAGAACAGGTGACCTTTACTGAGGGAAAACACACCCTGCCCAATAGGGGGCAGCCCCAGCCACACCCACCGGGGGAGGCAGGCCCCCACTAGGGACTGGGGACAAACTAGCTCCCCAGAGGTGGCAAGCTGGACAAGCAGCTGCAGACTCCCGGCTTGTACAGCGAGGTCAAGGCTATTCCACACCGATCACGGCCAGTCCTGAGCATTCTGCTGGGCTCTACTTGGCAGCAGGGGGCCCTGGCGTGGAGCTGGAGGGGAGGAAGAAGAGGTGAGACATGGGCAGAGTTCCCTCTAGTATTTTCCATCGATGTGCGGAATAATGTTATATGCCCAAGACATGTGCGAATGTGCACCACCACAAACCTCGCTGTGGGCACTCTGCTAACCAGCTGGGGGGCATCGGAATCTCTTTTGAGTGGTCGCCCCAGGGAACGCCGGACGTGGGACGTTTCAGCGTTGGGTGTAGCCATGTGGCCAGAGCGGAGCCAGCCGCGAGGCCCTTCGTTTTTCTTGTGCCTACAGGAGGATCTCCGCGGGACAGCCCTCCCTGCCTCTGCGCCCAGGCTACTCCAGGCTGACGATGGAGCTGGGGGGAGAGGCCGGCTTGCCACAGCTCCCAGCCTGCGCCTGCCGCTCTGGGGGATTTGTTATTATTTTTTGCCAGGGAGCTTTCCATTCAAATTGGAAAAACACAAGTTGCTGGCGGAGCCCTGGCGCTGATTGTTTTCAGCCTGTCACTCAGGCGTCACTTTGGAGATGCCCATAAATTGCTCCATTACCTCTTCTAATTGAGGAGAACGCAGCTGCTGAGGGGCGTTGACGGCATGGCTTCCTTTTGAAGGATGGCTCGCTCTCTGTACACGGGTTCCGGTGGCGCCAGAGAGCTCCCCCCATCGACAGAGACTGCCACGCCCCATCAAAGCCCCGCGGCAAAACCGCTGCCAAAGGGCGCCAGGGGCCACCCCGGTCTTAGCCGCTGCGGGCGAGTCCCTCTCCCAGCACTGGTTGGTTTCCAGCAGCTTTCTTGGTGATTCCAATGGCAGACCAATGGATCCGGAGGCTGTTCACCGACGCATGGGGCGACGCGGCCAACCATCAAATGGCTGCCAAAAGCTTTGGCGGCCTGACAAGCTTGCCAGCACATATACCTACCTCATAGAGCTAGAAGGGACCTTGAGAGGTCATCGAGTCCAGGCCCCCGCCCTCAGAACAGGAGAAAGTACCATCCCTAAATGGCCCCCTCAGGGATTGAACTTACAAGGCTGGATTTAGCAAGCCAATGCTCAAAACACCGAGCTATCCCTCCCCCCTGTACAATGTTTGACTATTGGGCTCTGCCATGGCACCGCCAATCCCACCGTTGCAAAAGGTGGAAAGCATTGCCGCCCTCTCCGAGCACATTATACCCCTTCACAGATGGGCCTCCAGCGCTCTGATTCCCCCCTCACCTTGCCCATTGCTATGAACCCATTGCACAGGTGAGAAAACTGAGGCACAGAGAAGGGCTGCATCTTGCCCCAAGCCCTGCAGTGGAAGAGGCAGGCACAGAACCCAGGAGTCCTGACTTGTTGTCCCCTGCTCCAACTGCACTAGATCATGCTAACGGGCATAACCAGCCAGTGCTGGAAGGGGCCAGCCCCAAGCGAGAAGCTAATTCAGGATCTGAGCTCTCCCCCTCTCTCTGCAGGCTCTCATCCGCCCCACGAGCTGAAGATGTAGGCCTGGGAGAGGTGAGAGGAGTTAACAAGCCCTTGCCAAAGGAAGTGAAGTCCAAGGAACAGCAGTGCCTCTTGGGGATGGCCAACGGGCGGCCAACAAGTGGCATTTTTTGACAAGTGACATGCCCCTCTGCACACCCAGGTGTCCTGTGCATGCCACGGGGAATCCCCAGCATCACAAGCCTGCGCCTGCTGCTCCTTCTCGGTGGGACGATCCGCAGGCCTCGGCCTTGGGATGGAGCTGCTCAGAGCAGGCCTGCAGCAGGGGAAGACCCAGAGGGGGAGAGGAGGCCGAGAAGGGGGGGGCTGAGGTCTTCTAGTGTGGGAGTACTAGTAAAAAAGAAGTGGGGATACTAAGGCAGGCAGCGGCCTGATGGACACGCAGGGCGAGAAGTGGGTAAACTCCATATTCCCAAATGGTAAGTGGGTGATCTTGGTTCACCTGCCTTTGCCCTCAGCTACAGCCAGAGACGCAGGCAAACGGCGACAGGTCCGCGTGGGCTCCCCCCTGCCCAGAGAGGACGTGTCCAGCTCCCTTAGCCCCTCGTGCAAAGGGCCCCGCCCCGCCGTATCCGGGGGCCATGATGGACCCGGAGGCTGTCTGGCTCCGGCTGTCTGCCGCTGGTGTTTGCGAACGCCGGGGGTGCTCCTTGCAGTTCAAGAAGTGGGAACTGCAAACGGCTCCCCTAGCCCGGAGGGGTGCAGGGAAGATGGACCTGGTGCCAGGGCAGTGCAAAGAGAGGAAAAGACCCACGAGAATAGGAAGGGGCAGACACAGCTGTGGAGGAGCATGTGGTCTGCTGAAGAGCAGAGTACAGCCCTCCCTCCCCTCCTGGTATGACCATGCTTGGGGTGTGTGGAGAGGGGCGGAGAGGGCTGGCATCCAGGGAGCGCCTCCTGCTTTCTCTGATACCAAGCAGAGGAAAGTGCCAGGCAAAATGCCCACAGTGCCAGGCAGCAGCTAAGCCCATCCTGGCCTGGGGAGGGCGGGTGCACTCGGCTGGGGGGGCCGTGTATGTTAGGGGCTGAAATGGGAGGCGTCTCAAGAAGACCTCCCCTCCCCCAGGAAACACAGTCTGGGCCCTTGCACTCTGGTTGCTCTGGTGCAGCTGGGCCTGCTTACGCCGGAGGGGCAGCCGCACGCTGAGTGGCATGTGATGGGGAGGGGACAGGAGCTCAGATCTCCATGCGTGGCAGGGGGCGGGCTCCTCCCTCCATGCTGTGCCGCTCTCAGCACCAGCCAAAGCCAAGGGGCCTGATTCTGGTCTCTGCTGACTTCAGGGCACGTCCCCTGGATCTACACCCGGGGGAAAGAGCGGAGCCCCAGGCGTGCGGGTTTCGTCTGGCAAGGAGATGCCCACTTGCAGCCCAGCCTCCTACCTTTGCAGGAGAATGCAGCAAAATTGACGGTTGTGCAGATGGAGCAGGTAGCAGGAGCACACCGGCGTGGCTGGCAGGGCAGCCCGGCACAGGCTGCCACAGGAGACCAGTGCGTTTGGGGGCAGACATGGGGGTGTTTGCTGCCAGTGGAGCGTCTGGGCGCGGATCGGGGCGTTTGCCCCCTGGCACGCAGCACCCAGCGCAAAAGGGCCTTTCCCAAAGCGGCTCTGGAAATGAGGCACCAAAATCACCCAGGGTCCCGATTCTCCAAACAGCATCCTGATTCCCCAGCACCCGCCGCAGCCCGGGGCACCACGCTGCCAAGACACGGCGCTGCTGAACCGGAGGGCCCCCGGCCTGTCCCGGCAGCACCAGCACCCATGCCCTGGCTCAGGAGGTCTGGGGGCACCATGCACCTGCCTGCAGAGTGCGTCGGTACCGAAAGGAGCCTGCACCGAGCAGCACACGGGGGGGGCATGCGGAGAACTGAGGGGCAGCGAGCAGCACTAATTGATCACGACGAACGCAGCTCCCAGTTCCCTGAGTGGCCTACAGCAGAAAGCCTGACGCTCAGCCACCAAGCCAGCCAGTGGCACGGCCCAGCGAGGTCCCCCCCCAGCTAAGCAAGAGGGGACGACCTTGAAAACGGGGGCCAGAGCTCCTTGTTTTCAAAAGGGCTTATGCCCCCTGCCGCGGGTCCAATCTCTGGGGTGCTGCACTGGAGGGGACAGGGGAGCAGAAGGGAGGATGGGGCCCAGATAGACGTAAGGCGCCTGCAGGAGGGAAAGGAGAAATCAGAAGCCAAATCAGGCTCAGCCCTGAAGAAAATCCATGGAGAGCAGGTGGGGGGGGGGGGGAGCGAAGTGCCGGAGAGGAAAGGAGGGAGCAGATGGGGGGAGGGTTCAGTTCACAACTGGAATGTCAGCTGGGGCATGAGGCTTGCAGATGCTCTTGGCTCAGGTTTCAGCTGGGGGCAGTTGGCCGGGAGCAGAGTGTGGGAAAGGGGCCTGGTTTCTCCAGCAGCAGCAAGCTCCAGAAAGGCCAGAGCCCACCAGGGGACCCAGCAGTGGCTCCCAGGGCAGTGAGGCCTCTGCTGTGCGCCCTGGCCGCTCTCCCTGCCTGCCCCAGGCTGCCTCTGTGGGGCTCGGGCCAAGTGGACGGGCAGGGGTGAGATGGCCGGGGGATGCAACTCAAGAGCGTGCCCCACAAGAACAGTGAGCTCTGCTCTGGGCACCTGAGCGCCGCCCCCGCACACACAGGGGCCTGATCCTGCAGCCTTCCTGCACGTCAAGATACAAAGGGGAGGCCGAGTGGAGCTGGCGCAGGCTTGAGCGGGGCTGTCTGGCTGCAGAGCTGGCACAAGGAGCGTGCTCAGAGCAGAGGAAGGGGAGGCAAGGAGGAAGCCACGCTGCTCTCATCAAGGGCTAGCGGATTTCTCCGCTCTACCTCTGGGGCTCTCGCCAGGCAATTCCTGGCCTAACCTGGACTCCGGGCTCTCCCCTCTGCTCATTCGGGCTTGCGCTCGCTGCTGGCTCCCCACCACACGAGGCTTGGGAGGGGAGAAAAGCAGCCAGCCAGAGGCTGGCAGAAGCCCCGAGTCCGGGAACGGCAGCTGGGGCCAAAAGGGGAGGAGAAAAGTTGCGGGACCCAGGGATCTCCCCTATGGGTGGAAAGAGCCACACAAACGGGAGAGGGGGTAGCCGGGAGGCCGGCTGCGGAGGGGAAGCAGGAAGAGGGGCTGGCGAGCTAGCAGAGAGAAGGAAGAAACTTGTTATTACAGGGCTGTAAACAGGTAGGAAGGAGGCTCTACAATCCCCCAGAGACAGACAGCTGCCCAGAGTCTGCCTACTGCCCAGGAGCCAATAGCTTGGGCACTCCAGCCCCGGCCTGGGACGGGCTGATAGAATCCTCTGCTGCCCTGCAGCGCCTTCCACGCAAGGATCACCCCCAACGTTAGCAAACACCAGTGAGCGGGCCCTGGACAGGCACCCTCAGCCCTCGCCGGGTGTCAGTGGCTCGCGTGGGATCCTCAACCACTCCTGAGGGATGGTTAAAGGGCACTTTGCCCCATTTTACAGTTGGAGAAACTGAGGCACAGGCTTGGCCAAGGCCATGCACAGAACCCTGATGCGCAGCCTTTTGTCCTAGCCACCCAAAAACACCCCCACACTGATCTGAGGTGAGAACCCTGGAGTCCTGAGCTGCAGTCCCTGGCTCTAACCATTAGGCCTTGGGCCTTCCCAGAGCTGGGAGCAGAACCCAGGAGCTGTGGCTGCCGGGGCTGTGCTCCCTCCCGCGGCAGAGGGAGCGTAACCCCCTTAAGGGCAGGGTCTGGCCCATGACTCAGTGCCCCGACTCGGAACGGGATGGGACCCGGATTCCATGGGAACCGGGGGGAGGGGACGCCTCTCTCTATATGTTCAAGGGAGTTTAGAGATTGTGAATTCAGGCTCAGTAATCCTGCCATCAGAGCCCTACATTGGCTCCCGTTTCCACAGCAACAGCGGGTCAGAGGGCAGCGAGGGGAGCCAACTCCTCCAGTCAGAATCCCAATTGTGAAGGCTCAGAATAAACAGCTGAAATGGCCGGGAAGAGGGAGGTGGGGGAGGCTAGAAGCTCACTGTGGCGTTGTCAGCGAGATGGCACTAATTGTCTGCAGGAGCAGCAAACTCGCCATTAACCCTTCCCGGGCCGCTGCCGGGGTCGCTGTGCCAGGCCACCGCAAACTGCCCTGACTCAGAAGAGAGCCCCACGCCGGCCCGCCGCCAGAGGCAGCTGCGACCCACGCACGGGCGAGGCGGAGAGCACCCACCGAGGCAGGCAGCGTCGGCGAGGCTTGCCCTGGGTTTTACTGTCAGATCTGCCACTGACCCCCCAGGTGACCCGAGGCAAGTCACACGTCTCTTTGTGCCTCAGTTTCCCCCCATGCACAACAGGGGAATGCTGGCAAAGCTCGGTGCATCGATGATGCTGGAGGGCGGGGCCTAGGGGGGATAGCGGTGAGCAGCATTGGACACCCCAGACAGCGTCAAGCACCATGCAGCAAGATGAGACAGCGGGGTTCCTCCCAGCAAAAGGGTCACTGTGACTTTTCTGATGGCTGCCTGTGCGATTCAAGCCACAGGAGATGGGGGGGACCAGTTTTGCTAAGCAACTACAGGAACCAATTCCTAGCTGCCCTCCTCGCCCAGCCTTCGGCAGGGACATCTGGGGTGGTGGTCCTCGGCTCCGCCTTTGGGGAGCAGGCTGCCTGCACCTGGGGCCAGCTAACCCTCTCCCACCTCCCCATGCCCTGTGCCTGCAGCCATTCCCCCTCTAGGGACTCAGGGTCTGCCAGCAGCCGGCAATGCCCCTTGGAGGGAAGCAGGGGGTGTTGACCCCCGTGAGGGAGGGCTGTGCCCCCCTTTGCAAAGGAGAGGGGAATGGGGTCTCCTGGGCCACTCTGTAGAGGACTGACCCTGCTCAAAGCTTCACCAGCAGAACTGCCGTGACCATGCTGCAGGATTTCCTGCTGGGGTGGAGCTGCCACGGGCCGGCGGAAGTCTCCGCGCTCTGGCCCGCCTGAGCACAGGGCTCCGAGACGCACAGAGCAGCGGCCGGGGAGCCAGGCCTCGCTCCGGCAGGGATCCGCTCACTGGGGCCCGGTTGCTTGGTAATGCAGGGCATTGTTCTGGTGCGGTGCGCTCGGGGACAGATGCACCCGGCACACTTGCCGCCCGTCAATGTCCCCAGAGCAGCAACAGCAGCCCGGGCCGGCGACATGTCCCTCTGGCAGCTCCTGTGATCTGGTAGGGTCAGGGGCAATGAGGGAGGCAAAACGGGGCAGTTCGGGGTGCAAGGGGCAGTTCCTGTGACAGGGGCCGACTCCTCTCAAGCTCATCCACGGTAAATCAGGTCAATGGCACTAGGACGGGTGAGAAACTTGCCCCGGTGCAATCCGAATCACGCCCCCATTTACAAACCAGAGCCTGCTCTTGAAGTGCCAAGAGAGCATGCTGACGAGACACACAGACCAGCCCCACGCACGAGATGCTGACCTCAGCCACACCAGTGCAAATCCAATGGAGTCACTCTGGATTCATAGAGGGGTAACAACGAGCAGGCTGGAGCTCTAGAAATCTTTTCTTTCGCTCTGCATTTCCCAGCTGAGTCCCACTCCTTGACTGGCTGGCGACTGCTACTGGGAGCAGCTTTCATCTCCCAGGATGCTGGTATCAGTCCAGTCTAGGGAGGTAAAATCCCATTCCATTAGTTAACTGGTTAAATGTTCAGTTTAACCAGTTAACCACTTCACTGGAATCATGCGAACCTGCCCGGAACATGGTGCGCTGGGCCCGGCTGGGCCTGCCACGCCTCAGGCTGCTGTGGCCAAGCCAGGCCTGCCGCAGGTGGGGGCTGCTTGGGCCAGGCCAGGCCTGCCACACTGCACCACGCTGGCTGGGCCGGGCCCACTGTGTGGTGGGTGGGGAGCTGCTCCAGCTTGGCTGGGCTGCTGGTTAACCGGTCACCAGTAAGCACCACTGGTTAACCGCTGACATCCCTAATCCACTGCAGGCTGGTGGAGACCAGAGATGGGACGTGTCAATGCAAAGAGTTTCCTATCGGTTCCAGGCACGACAGGCTGGGGAGAGCTGCGCATAGAAGAGGGAGGGGGGCGTTTCACAGACACCTCCGGGAGGAGGAGAGCTGTATAGTTAAAGCCCTCAGCTCCCAGCATCACCACAACCACGTCACTTCCTCTCTCCGTGCCGCGGTTCCCAACTATAACACAGGCATAGCCACGCTCCCTGCGTCCATCTTGTCTAGTCCCGTGTTTCTCAACCAGTGGTAGGAGTACCCTTAGGGGCACCCGAGAGACGTCTGGGGAGTACGTCAAATACAACGGAAATTTGGAGAGAACTGAATTTTTGTTTTAAGTTTCCCAGCGCTGTATTATTTTTGTACTTTTTGCACCCAAAAATGTAATTGCCCGCCCGGCTACAATTAAGTTATTTAAACAAATGTGCTGCAGTAGTAGAAAAAAACTGTGTGGGTCTAAAAACTGTAGGTACTGGGGGTACTTATAATTTTTTTTTAAAAAGGGGTACTTTATAAAAAAAGTACTGTCAGACCAAGGTGTTCAGGGTAGGGGCGGGCGCTCGCTTGGGGTATGTCTGCATTGTAATTGTTACATTCAGCCAGCTAGATCGATCCAAGCCAGCTCGCCCCGCGCAACTGCTGTGTAGACCTACCCCGCTCCAGTGCAGCGCCGTGCGCAACAGAGCGCAGCCAATAATAACGCCCTCTCCCATAACGAGCATTAACCGGCCCACTTAACAGCAAGTGCTGACTAGACCCCAGAGAAGCCTGCGCCACTTCTGGACTTGGTCCCTGGGTGCATAAAAGGTTCCGCCCCCAAGAGCATCAAACCAGCCCTAGATTCACACTGAGCATCACTCCCCACAAAGCACACGGGCACGCCCATCAGAAGGTCACTGGGGCCCCAGAGGACGGGTGAAGATCTCCGCGGAGGAACCTGCTCTGACAGGGGGCTGGGTGGCCTAGAGGACAGGACTGGAACACGAAAGACCCAGCTCTGCCAATGGCCTGATGACCTGGGATGAGTCCCTGCCTGTCTGTGCCTCAGTTTCCCTTTGTTTTCCCTGGGCTCCTTTAGAGGTCTACAGATGCAGGTCTCTCCCCTCCTGCCCCAGCCCCCTGTGAAGCAAATAAATCTTTACACCCTGGCCTCTATACCAACCTAGCAGCTGGCAGCACCTCCCAGAGGCCCCAAACCTGGTGGCTGGAGCAAGAAGAAATGCTGACAAAGTTGACAGAAGGATTGGGGGGGGGGGGGGGGGGGGGGACAGGATGGGGATGAGAGCCAGTGGGGTCAGCAGAAAGCCTTTTGGCTCCATTCACCCCATCCGATGGCATGTGAGACCTTTTGTTCCTATTCATCGCATTCCTCACTGCCTCCCAGCTCCGGCCGGCTCTCGCGCTCCCCACCAAGGGGCACGGAGCTGGCTGTGGCCCAGGGGCAATGAGTGGCCCAGCTCGTCTTCTTGAAAAGGCACCTTGTTTTCGGAGTGCCCACCCCGGCTGGACTCGGTGCTCACGCCCTCGCTCACAAACACGCTCCCAGCGCCATATGCTTTGGCGAGAGCCTTCGGTCCCGGTGGCTCTGTGGCGGCAGTGAGCCGCTAACCAATCTGCCAGGTGGAAGGCTGTTTTAATTAGGCTAACGCCTCCCGACAGGAGCAGCTGGAGAATTTGCCACGGCTCCCGCTGCTGCGGGCCCAGGAAGAGCTACAGGGGAGCTGCAGAAAGCTTCAATCTGGACGTGCTGAAACTGGGGAGGTGTCCCAGGGCCTCCTTTCTCCAGGGACCCTCTGCAGCAGCAACCCTGCCCAGGCAGGTCATGGTGCTGGAGAGGCTCTGTGGCCACAGCTGGCCTGACTTCACCATCCCAGAGTGCTGGCCCCAGGAATTGCCCAAAGCACAATGGAAGGCCATTCGGGCCGTCCCTGCTAAGCCAACGGGCCAATGTGCCCCAAGACACTTCCAGGGGTGGGGGGAGCATTTTCTACCAGTCTGGTGAGCATTCGGAGTGGATCCCATGGAACATGCCTGGGAGAGTCAGGGGTGGGTGCCTGGAAGTGCACACAGACATGCTCATTACCATTGTCCCCTCGAATCTCTTCCATCCATGGGTGGATTTTTTTCTGTCCATGTGCAGAATAAATTTTGTTACGTGCCCTGCGGCTTCTGCAAATGTGCACCACCAGTAGAAGCACAAACCTAGCAGTGGATCAAAACCAAGGTCCGTTTAGTCCAGAGGCCTGTCTCCAACAGGACCAGCACCAAACACTTCAGAGGACAGAGCATGAGGCTGGGGTCCTGACATATAGTTTCATCCTAGTGGTTACTGCTTGAGCCCCCATGCATGGGGGATTTCTCTCTCCCAAAACACATGCGAGTGGGAATGATTCCATCTCTGGATATGGGTGTTGTTCAGAGAAACGCCCCAGTTCTTTGAATCTTGCCAAATTTGTGGCTTCAATGACTTCCTGTGGCAACGAGTTCCACTATCTACTTACTCCTTGGGCGAAAAAGGATTTTCCTTCATTCGGTTTTGAATTTGCTGCCTTGTCCTGGGGCTAGTTCCCTTTTCTGTACTCAGGGAAGGCTTCTCGCCCTGTGGTGCCACAGAACGGGCAGACGTACTGGCTAGATCCTACCTGCCTTGCCAGGGCCCCTGGATCCATTGACTTGTGAGTGATGAGCGGCAGTTTCCCAAACAGGGCTACAAACACCCATAGTAAAGGGAGTGTCTCCCTGCTTTCTGGCTGCCTGGCTGGGCTGGACATAGGGGAGGGCATCTTGTTCCAGGGTCAGGCCACAAGAGCCATAAAAAGTCTGGGTGGCAGGAGAGAGGGAACAGAGACAAGAAAATGACGGGAAACGAAAACGATGGCTTGGGGTTTATTCCGGGCCGAGATGGGAACTGGGATAGGCCTTTGCGGAACAGGGCGAGAAGAGACTCAGTAGGATCCAAAGGGATGCGGGGCCGAGGGAGGTGCTGACTGCCCCTTCCCCCACCCTGGGTGCTCCGCGACAATCCCGTGTCACGCTCCACAAGAGCCCACATCCTGCCCACGCTGGAAATGCCCCCCACGGGATCGCCTGGAGACAAGATGCCTCCTCTCCCCAGGCCACACGGGTAGCATGGTGAGGACAGCGTAAGGCAGCCGGGTGCACGCTAGGGGCTAGCTCTCGGGGCGCGGGGAGAAGCAGGCTGCCTATAATACCGGGGATTAGCAAAGCTACCTACAGGACTTCGACCGGAATGGGGTTTGATAATGGGGGGGGGGGGGGGGTTACTGTTTTCTTGCTTTGTCTCATTCAAAATGTGACTCAGCAGCAGGAGCAGCTGGCAAGAGCACAGACCCCGGCTGCAGCCTCCCGAGGATACGCTCAGGACCCCATCGGGCTGCTCTCTGCAGCCTGCCTGGATGGCTGCTCCCACAGCACCCAGCATCTCCCTGAGCCCCACTCCTCCCCCTGCCGCCCACGGGGCTCTAATCCCCGAGACGCAGGGTCAAAGGCAGCCCCAGGGTAGCTGGGTGCAATTCCCACCCAGGCCCGAGATCAGCCCCTGCCTCAATGCGCTGCTGAGCATGGGCCGCGCTTGGCCGCCGGCTCTTGGAATCTCTTGCCCCTGGGTTCCCAGAGCCCCGGCTCCCAGACATGTTCTGTGCCCAGCCCATCTCAGGCTGTGTCAGAGTGGGGGGTGATGGGTGAAGGACAGGCCAGCGGCTGCCTCCGGTTGGGCTCCTACAGCTCCCTCCAGGACAAGCAGCCCCTTCTCCTAGGCACCTGTGGCCTCTCTGAGCCCCACCTATCCAGGCGCAGCACGTGTTGCAGGCCTGCCGGCCTGGCGCTGCTGGACCAAGGCAAAGCCAGGAGCCTTTCCCACAGCAGCATGGGAACCGGTCCCTCCCAGGCCCCACCCGCCAACTAGGGATGCAAACGGTTAACCGATAAGTCTCACCCTTAATGGTTCTGGTTAACCAGGAGGGCTGCTCCAGCAGGTGCTTCCCGCCACTCCCAAGGGCCGGCAGGAGTCGGCAGCCCCGCTCCCGGGGAGGCTGCGCTACGGGCTTTGTACTGCAGAACCTGCGGCGCGTGTAGCTGTGGCACCGCTAGGCTGTTTGGCGGTGCCACGGTTCCCTCCATCAATGCCTTTTTCCATCCCTTGTCAGGACGGCGCAGACAGGAAACAGCTGATGGCGAATCCATCCCCTGCCCCCCAGGACTGTGCCCTGCGCTGTGCAGGCTCCTTTCCAATAACTCGGGCATCCCGTGGACCTTCCACTCCTGGGAGGCTCCCCAGCCTCACAGATGCCACCATGGGCACGACATGCTGGTTACTCTGCAGGGGCTCGCTATCCCCTTCACACCCGCGAGCTCAGGGGCCTCTCCTTTACCCACCCTAACCAATGTTCGCTCTAATCTTTTCCATCCACGTGTGGATTTTTTCCTTCCTCGTGCAGAATCAATGCTATGTGCACCGAGGCATGCGCGGATGTGCACCACCAGCAGACACACACACCTAGCTGTGGGCGCGCGTCTAATCTGCTGGGCAGCATGTGAATGTCTCCTGAGCAGCCGCACAAGTGTCCAGCGTACAGGGAACACTGATACTAACCAATGCGGTTCATCCCCTGGCTGTTCTGTGCATGGTAGAAAAGTCTCTCCCTACCCCAGCCCCACCTTGCTTGACCGTCGTTTGGCTGAGCTAAGCAGATTCAGCTCTTTTAATTGTTCTGGATGAATCAATCTCTCCAACCCCTTAAATCATTTTTGTTGCTTTCCTCTAATTTGTTCACTTCACTGCGATGCTCGGGAGCCCGCTGGTTGTGGGGGCTCACCGGGGCAGCTGAGAGAGGAACCTGCCTTTGCCTGCTCTGGGCATGAGATACCCGCCAAGACCCCTCCCATCCAATGCTACATTGCTGAGCAATCTCTGCTCTAGGTTTCTACAGGCAGCTCTGTAATTCATCCACTCTACCCTGCGCTGACTAAGTCTCAACTGGAGTATTGTGTCCAGTTCTGGGCATCACATTTCAGAAAAGTGGCGAACAAATTGAAAAAGGTCCAGAGAAGAGCAACACAAACGATTAAAGGTCTAAACAACATGACTTATGAGGGAATATTTACAAAAAAACCCCCAAAAAACCCTGAAAGCGGCGAGGAGTCCTGTGGCACCTTAGGGTACGTCTAAACTACAAGCCTCCGTCGACGGAGGCATGTAGATTAGCCAGATTGGCAGAGGTTTCACGAGGCATACCTGTGCTGATCAAGAAAGGCTTCTTTGTCGGCGCGGCGCGTCCAGACTGCCCCGATCTGCCGACAAACAGCTGATCGGCAGAGCGGGGCAGCCATTTAAATTTAAATGAAGCCGCGATTATTTTAATCGCGGCTTCATTTCCCTCTGCCGATCTGGCTAATCTACATGCCTCCGTCGACGGAGGCATGTAGTCTAGACACACCCTTATAGACTAACTGAAGTGTAGGAGCATAAGCTTTCATGGGCAAAGACCCACTTCGTCAGATGCATGTCAGATGCATGAAGTGGGTCTTTGCCCACGAAAGCTTATGCTCCTACACTTCGGTTAGTCTATAAGGTGCCACAGGACTCCTTGCCGTTTTTGCAGATTCAGACTAACAACCCCCCCCCAAGATTGTTAAGCCTGGAGAAGAGAAGATTGAGAGGGGACATGATGGCAGTTTTCAAACACGTAAAAGGTTGTGACAAGGAGGAGGGAAGACAATTGTTCTCTTTAACCTCTGATGGTAGGACAATAGGAAACACTTCCTAATTTCCAGGGGCTACATTGAGATGCAAGCCTCTTTCGAAAGAGCGTCTAGACAACAAGAAGATTTTTCAAAAAAGTGTCTCGCTTTTTCAAAAGAGAGTCTAGACACTTTCTTTTGAAAAAGCCCTGTTTTCATGCAATAGTGCCTTTTTTTCGAAAGATAACTTTCTAAAAAAGGCATAATTCCTCGTAGAATGAGGTTTGCCGCCATCGACAAAACCACCGTGTTCTTTTGATTTACTGTCGACAGAACACGGCAGTAGTCGAGACGCAGGTACAGTTTTTTCGAAAAAACCCTGTAGTCTAGACACATCCAGGGTGGTGAAGCACTGGAATAAATTGCCATGGGGGGTTGTGGACTCTCCATCGCTGGAGATATTTACGAGCAGGTTGGATAAACACCTGTCAGGGATGATCTAGATCAGTGGACTCCAACCTTTTTAGGCACAAGATTGCTTTTTGAATTTAAGTCAGTCCAGGATCTAACTCAAACCCAAATTCTCCTGCCCCGCCCCTTCGCCAAGGCCCCACCCTTCTCACTCTGTGATAGGTTACAGGGAAGCGGGACAGAATGACATCAGTACCCCCCCTGCCTCTGTCTCCCCCACCCTGCACAACAAGCGGGAGACTCCCAGGGGGCAGCTCTGAGGGTCTGGGCAGCAGGGCAGTGGGGAGAGGGGCAGCTGAAGTGCCTCCCAGTCAGGATCACCTGTCAGAGGCTCCAAGTTCTACCTTTAGATCCTGATTGACAGGTTGGTGACCAATGATCTAGATGGTGCTTGGTCCTGCCGTGAAGGCAGGGAACTAGGCTAGATGACCTCTTGAGGTCCCTTCCAGTCTGACAAGTCTTTGACTCACTGCCCAGCTGCATTGGCCAGGGACATCTTTTGTTTACATGGGCAGCAGCATGATTACTGGAGGGCACACTGGACTGGGAGTCAGAAGACCTGGGGGTCTATTCTTGGCTCTGCCACTGGTCTGCTGGGTGACCTTTGGCAAGTCCCTTTCCATTTAGGTGCCTGGTTGTTCATTTTGTCCGTCAAGCGTACAAGCACTTTGGGCCTTGGACTGTTTCTCCTCCTGGGCCTGCAGACATTGCTGTACAAGTGCACGCAGGCACAGGAGGCCCGACACAACGCTACACTGAACGAATGCTCCGGATCTGGTCTAAACGGAAAGAGGCGCAGACAGCAGGGCCTGATCCCGCTCCCCGCTGCAGTCAAAGGACGTTCAGGGCTCCATTTCCCAAAGGGCGAGGGGAATAGCACCTGACAGCTCCAACTGGGACACGGAAGGCCAGGTCTTCCAGCAGCTCAGCACCCACCTTCCTGATCTTTTCTGAATATCTGGGCCCGTGCTTTGGTGACCACATGGGAGCTGGATTCTCTGGAGTGCTCTGACCCTAGAGAGTGAGAACTCTTGGGTTCTTCTCCTTGCTCGGCCTTTGGCTTAGTGTATGGCCAGGGGGGCAAGTCCCCACCCTTTTCAGTGCCTCGGTTTCCCCATCTTCGAATGAGGCTACTAACATAGTACTCATGGGGGTGGCCGAGGCCCACAGTGTGCCTGGAAGACATGCAGCATGTTAGCGGCTGTGGCTGAACAAGCAACGGGTGGAAAGGCAGACGCCCTGCCACGGTGGCGCTGTGCAGCCAGCACTGGGATGGCGCACAGCAGGAGCTTCTGGGGGGCAAACACGGCCCCCCCCTCGCCCTGCAAATGTGGGGCAAGACCAACACACAGCCAACAGCAGCTGTGCCCTGCTGGTGAGCTGTGCCAATGACCAATTCCTTCCCCATGCCCAGGGGAGAGATGCACTTAGTCTGGATTGTAAAACATTATGCAAATCAGGCAGAGACTCCGGCCCCAACCTCTCCCCCAAACACACACAGCACAGCACAGCAGGGGTGTCCCCCCAGGCAGTCAGCACTGTACTACGTTCTCTGGTTGCGGGGGACTCTGAGACACTGAGTCTCCCCCACCCATCTGCTTTCATCACTTAGCAGCAACGCTATGGAGATGCTTATGGCGCCCCACTCTGAGCTGTCCTGGAACTTCCTGTTCCACATGCTGCTCCTAGCAGAAGCCGAACTCGGATCCACCAACGCACAGAGATCCCCAATCAGGTGAGACTACAGGGCCTATGGCACACAATCATGCAGTTCAGATTCAATCCAGTAGAGGGCAGTGGTTCAAATGCACACATGCACATGCAAGTGTGTACACACACACACACACACACACACACACACACACACACACACACACACTCGCCAACTCGCAGAACAAACTTTGAAAGAACAGTTACGGCTGCTTCTCTTCTAAGCAGCCTCGTTTCAATGTTAAATCTCTCTCCCCATTGCCTGATTCATTTACATCTTCTTCAATACAAAGATGAAGGAAAAACCGATTAGACACATTCAGGACTAATCACCTGCCAAACTTCATTAGGGAGGAAAATACTAAATAACGACAAAAGAACCCAAGAGCCTGGTGTCGAATGGTAAAACCACGAGATACACATCCAAATGGAGGAGGAATCTTCCGCTAGTGGAAAACACTGATCAAACTTCAGGCTAACAACCCAAAAAGCCTTTCGGAAGACTGATTCCCAGGGCTAGTGCACTCTGAGCCCTGAGAACTTTTCATAGGGACAGATGTTAGCAATTATTGCCCCCTGGGACAGCCCTGATCAGGATCAGACCTCATTTGTGTTAGGGACGTTAAATATCGGTTAATTGAATAGTCAAATAATCTCAAGAATTCTTATCGGTTAGTTGACTATTCTATAGTCCCCGGGGGTGGGGCTGGCAGCCAGTGTGCTCTGGCCTCTCTCCTAGGAGCCCCCTGCTACTCCACACTGCTGCCTCTGTATCAGAGGCAGCAGTGCAGGGTGCCAGGCGGGAGCTGGTCCGCAAGGAGAACCAGTTTAAAAACCAGCTCCCCTCACGGACCGGTTGCCTGTCGCCCTGTGCTGCTGCCTCTGATACAGAGGCAGCAATGTGGGGTGGCAGCGGCCCCTGTTTAGGGTGGGTCTGAGCTCCTGGACCTGGCACGAGCCAGAACTGAGCCAGGCTGCCTGCCCGCCCAGCTCTAATACACTTTAAATGAAGAGGGTAGGTCCTCTTAAAAGAGGGTAGGTCCTCTTTAAAAGCAGGGGTAGGTCCCAGACCCAGCGCAAACCAGGACTGAGCTGGGCTGCTGGCCAGCCTGCTAAAAAAAGTACTGGCAAGTGGAGGGGATGGGGTAGGAATGCATTAACCTATGAGCTTTTGCTTATCGGTTAATTGGTTAATCGACTATACTATTACATCCCTAGTTTGCGTTAGGTGCACTAACATGGGAGGAGAATTTCCAATGTGCTCCACCTCCGGTCTGGCTCAGACCCCAAAGAGCTCAGCCTAGTGGCTATGTGGACACAAGGCACATGAATCCCAATGGAAGCATCTGGGTAATGAACGCGCGTGATAATCTGCTTGGTTAGTTAGAACAATGGGGAGCTGAGCTCTCTGGACAGCCTGGCCCGCTATGCTCAGGTCTCCAGAAATACCAAGGCTCTAAGCAGAGCGCTGCATCCGGCCTGGGACCCCCTGGGTCCTGCTGCCATAATAACGGAAGCAGGTAAAATGGAAGAATCGAGTGAGCAAAAATCCCAGTCATTTGTGGGGAAACACTAAAGGGTTGAAGCAAGAATTGTTTTATTCTTTTAGGGGTGAAAATTGTGTCTGAATCCAGTTTCTATGATACACTATGTATAAAATACACAAAGCGATCGTGTTTTGCAGGCTTTTTGGTAGCAGAGGGAATCTCTCTCTCTCTCTCCTGTGGGGGTCTAAGGATTTTGCATGCGGAAGTGGGCTAAAAATGCAAGAAACTGTGGGAGTGGGGGTTGCGGGGCGGGAATGGGATTAAGAAAATCATCCCAGGCTGGGTTCTATGCTGAAGCTCCTCTCAGCTTTGTCCGGGGCTGAGTGCTGCCCACCCACAGCCAGCAGGCCCATTGGGGACCTTAAAGCCACTCGCTGCCCAAATGCTATTGGTAGTCAACCGAACGCCCGGTGAAAACAACCACAATTCTTTCCCCAAGGAGCTTCCAATCCAAGGCCCTCGCCACCTGTGTTGGGAGTTTAGCCGGCTACGTCAGCAGTCTCCTGCAGGTTCCTCCCAGGGGGCTGCCCACGGATTGCTGGAATTGGGATAAATCCCCCCAGAGAAGGACTAAGATCATCCATAACCGTCGCTCCATTGTACAGCGGGGCAGTGCGGCACACACAACCGCATGCCCCTTTCCGCACACCGGCAGACAGGGCACACGGAGGGAGGAGTGGCAGGGAGCTGACGTAGGGGTCAGCTGGACGGCTCGCGGTCCGGGGAAGAAGAGAGGGGCTGTTCCCCCCGCCCCAGTCCCTTCCGCCCGCGCAGGCGCGTGTCAGAAAACAGCCTGTGCTGGCTTCTCGTGAAAAACAAACACTGCAGGGCTTGCAGGGAGCAGGCTAACCTTGACACAGTTGCAGCAGTCACTAATGGCAGGCAATATGCCTGTTCTTGGGGGACTGTTGCAGTTGCTAAGATACTGGCAGCCGTGTGAATGGAAATGGGTCAGTAAACCTGTGGAGAGATGGTGTGACACTGTAACCACCGCAGCTGTTTGCGCCCACATCCAAATCCCACCCTTTCAATATTTATCACTCCCTGCCTTCGGCTCCTTCCTGCGAGCAGGCTCCCACCTTGCTCCCCGGTCCCGAGGAGCCGGGACGGTTTCCCGGGAACAAGCGGCAGCGCTTTGCCTGGGAGAAGGAGCAGGCCTGGGGAATCCCAACGGGAAAGGCAGAGAGAGGGCCAGGGAGAGACGGAAAAATAAAGCCCCCTTCGGACTCTTCCCCCTCCCCGCCAAGCAGGACCAAACCGGTTCTTGAGATTTAACAGGAAACAGGCTATAATCCCTTGGTAGGAAAAAGGGTTAAAAGGTCAATTTACTTCTGTCCCTCACTTAGGCACCGTGGTAAAACTACAGGCCAGCCGGAGAACTTTCAATGGAAGAGCTGGACGGAAAACGAACGCATCGCCATCGCCGCTGGCTCTCCCCCGGCTTTCTCGGGGCAGGGAGGCGGGCCGAGCCCCTCCTTCGGCACCGGATTCAAATGGCGTTGGGGCACAGGGCCAGGCCCATGGCAGGGCAGGCGGCTGGCCCCTCCCCACCGACGCCAACGAGCTCAGAATCAGACCCCCGGCCTCTCTCGTGCCCAGGTACGCACAAGGCCGGATCGCTGGTGGGCACCAACTGGCCCAGATCGACTGATGTCAGTGGGGCGCCGCCGACTCACCGCCGCAGAGGATGCCCTGACCCCCACGCACAAACATGCACTCGGCTCCACTGAACGTGGGGCTCCCCTAGCAACACGGGGCACGACCCAGATGGGGCAAAACCCGTGGCCCCCTTGCGAAGAGCACTGGCCGTCCCCCCGCTCCAGGGGTGTCTGCCTGAGAACTTCCCCCCCGGTTCTGTACAAAGCCCCTTGCCCTAATTTAGCATTACTGCAGCCAGGAGGTACCCTTTGCCCAGGGGCTTCTCAGACCCCTGGGGCGCTCCAGGTGCTAGAAATAACAGGGGCTTGCGCATGTTACCGCCAGTCACACCCAGGGCCCTCACTCTCCAACACTCTCCGCAGGGTGATAACATCTGGTCTGGACAGAAGGCAAGGCCCCCTCCTCCTTCCCCTGGCAGCTCTGCCATGCCTTCTTGGGCAGGGATTAATCCGGGTGCTGCGAGATCACTGTAATTAACCCTCCCCACCCAGAGGTCTCCAATCAGCCTACCCACGGATCAGTAGCAGCACCCCCATTTCAGAGCTGGGGAAACTGAGGCACGCAGCGCGAGCTGATGTCACTTGCCGAAGGCCGCGTGCAAGGTGTCGTCGGAGCAGAGAACCAACCCCGGAGAGGCAACTTAAAGGCTCCAGGGCTGTCCCAGCAGCTTGTGTTCTTGGTTGCATGGCCCTGCAGCTCCCATCCCACCAGCCTCATGGGGTGCGGTCAGGGGGTCCCGGCAGCTGCCAGCTCATCCAAGCTGGCCCGGGCATGCCTGAGGCTTCATCCCGATTCCCAGGGCTAAAGCGCGTGAAGCCGTGGGAGGTGGAGAAAGAGGATCTCCCGGCTTGCTCCTTTCACCATGAGACTAGGAGAGTGTGAGTCAGCTGTATGGGATCAGGCCCCAGCGCTGTGATTTATGGGCCTGAGCCCAGCAGCCGGGGGAGGAGGGAAATGGGTAGAGGGTGGGGAACTGGCTGCAGAGCCGAGGCAGAGAGAGCTAATACTTCTTGCCTAATGGCTCTCCTGTTCCAGCCACTCGATACCGCACCCCCATGCAGGTGGTTGGAGCAGAACGGTTGATATGGAGACAGAGGGAAGCACAGACTGTCTGGGTAAGGTGACATTCGACAGATGCCAGGCTCAGACTTGCTGAATCCAGTATCCCCGGTCACCTCCCTGCAGGCTCAGCCAGGGACGCGCCCGAGGGGGCGGGGGGTTACCCAGCCATGCCTCGCACCAGCCCCCTTTTGAGAGGCTCGAGGATTGTGCTGGTGCCACCCTGCAGACGGCTCGACCTTCCCTTCTTATCAGCACCGGAGCAAAGCTGATCAATGAGCCACAGTCCCCCGCAAGTGCCATTCAGCTGAGGGTTAGGAAAATGGAGCAGCACCGGTCGGAAGAGGAAACCCAGGCTGGGGCGCTTCCATCCGACCCCCGCCCGCAAGTGTGAAGGGCTGAGCGTGGCCCTGCAACTCCTGAGGGGCCTGTGGAAACTGGGCAGCAGCTGAAATGGTTTGGTGGGCCAGGAAGACCCGGCTCCCAGACCAGGCCAGGGTTGGCCCCTGCTGTGCCTGGTGAGGGGCATGCTCAGTCCCCCTGAACCAATGGGCGTGTTGCTGTTGACTGGTCGGGCCTGGGATGTCCCCAGAGAGGGTGGAGTTAGATGCTTGGGGCAGATGCAGCCCCCAAGCTGCGCTAGAGGCTGATTTCGCTGGGCCCTTGTTTGAGCGAAGGCTCAAACCCAGACTACGTCAACACTGCAGGCTTCTTGTGCAAGAAGCTTTTGGTGGAAGAGATCTTCTGCAAAAACGTCCTGCGCAAGAGCGCGTCCACACTGCACAAGCGCATCAGAAACGCACTGCGCTTTCGCGCAGGAGAGCGTCCAGACTGCGTGGACACTCTCGCAAGAAAGCTCTGATTGCCATTCAGACAATGGCCACCAGGGCACCTGTTTTCTTCGGATAGGCTGTTTTTGCACAAAACAGCCGTTTCCCATCCACACACATCGTTTTGTGCAAGAGCTCTTGTGCAAAACGGAGTTATTCCTCGTAGAAAGAGGCAGACCTCCCCCACTAAACCCCTCTGGTCTGTCGATTCACGGTACGTTATCTTGCACAAAAACACGCTTGGGGTGTGGACGCTCCGCGAGTTTTTGCGCAAAAACTCTGCAGTGTAGACATAGCCCCAGGGCCCCCGCTAGCCCAGAACTATCTCGTACAGGGACTACCCCGCGTCTTGCTCCTTCCTGCCTGCCAAAGGAAAGGAGCCCAGGTCTTTCTTGCTCGCCTGTCTTGTGTGCGCTGGGTGGCACCCAGGCAGTGCCCCTTCCACCTCCTCTTTTTGCAGAGTCAGCCAGTTTGTTACAGGCTCTGCCTGCTGCGCCCAGCGCCAGAGCTCTAACTTAGAGACCTGTGCTCTGAGCTCCAGCCATCCCCCCCTCCAATGCTCAACTGCCCCAGTGATCGTAGTGGAAGCTGCTCCCTGACCTCCTCTGCTTCCTCCCTGTCCCCGGAATAACGTCCACCTGGACCCACAGCCCCTCCTGCCCATCCCCTGGCAGCTGCTGCTCCTGGCAACTCCTGGGTGCGTGGCCGGGGGCCCCTGGGGTGTGGTGCAAAGAGGCTGTGCAGAATGGTGGGAGAATCAGGAGCTGACATGCCAGAAAGCAGAGCTAAGGAGCTCAGATGGTTTGGGTTTAGCCCATCACCCCGTCTCTCACAGCTCCCTCGGCCCAGCCCCATCGGGCAGACCAGTGGATCTTGCTGCTCACGAGCAGACAGGCTGACCCACAGGTCAGCTTTGGATTATTCAGCCTCCCCTGTAAGTGAATGCAGAGACCTGGCGTGCAGCTAGCCTGGAGGATCGCTCCCTCCTGGTGGGTGGGTGGGTGGGGGGGAATTGCCTTTCAGCTCTAGGGGGCTGGCCCCAAACCTGTTTAGTGCCTGCTTAAGAGCCCCCATGGCATTTCCCCACCCGCAGTACCAAGACGCTGGTGGATTCCCAAGTGGGTCCCTCGGTCCCTGGACAGGGAGGGAGTGGGAGCCCGGCAGACGCTGTGCCTTCACCCCAGGCAGGGACTGGATCAGCCCTCCCCGGACAAGGGGCTGCAGGGACTTGAAGGCGGGTGGGGCCAGGATGGCAGGGGCTGGGGGGGGGGTCCAGATGGGGAGGAGTCAGTGCATGGCCTGGGCCCCAAGAGCAGAATGGGCACCACGTTCTGCAGGAGAGGCAGAAAGACGAGGCCAGGGCGCGCTGCACAGGAGACCTGTTGCAGGGGACTTGCCGTTCAGGGCAGAGCTGTGCAGGGGCCCAGGCCAGGGCCAGGAACAAAGTGCACCAGCAGGGCTGAGAGGGGAGCCCATGAATGGCCGGGGGGCGCTGCACATGGATGTGCATTGCCACAGCTGCTGAGTGGGCAGTGGACTGGCAGGGGCTGCAGGTCAGGCCTGAGGGGTATGGGCCGAGCTGGGTGGAGGCCAGGCCTGGAGGAGCAGGTTTGAGGAGCTGTGGCAGAGCAGGGCAGGGGATGGTCTGCACCCTGGCTCCCTCCAAGGGCTCACTGGCTGGAGTCGCCAGTTCACCCCATTTTAAGCTAGTAAGTGACTAGCAATGCCCGACGTGGCACACACCAGCTCCGCCTCCCGTGGGGTGACCCCGGTCCTCATGCCACGCAGAAATACGCAGCGCGGTGCGGCACCCACCCCCACCCCGAATTTCCTTCCCAGGGTTCCACGCTCGCAGCAAAAAACCCCAAACAAACAAAAAACAAAAAACCCCGTTCTGCTTTTCCTTCCTCCCCCCACTTCTCCTTCCCCCTCCCGCCCACTGAGCAACAGGAGAGGACCAGCAATTAAAGGCAAAAAATGAAGCCCCTCTCCATGCGGCGCCTGCTGCATCTCGCGCCGAGATCAAAGGGGCGCCTCGCGGATCAGCGAGCCAGGGCAGGAGAGATTCCTGTCACGGGAAGATCCTGGAGACAGCTGAGCTCAGCAGAGAGGGAGATGGCCCTGGTGCCACCTCCAGCACCGGCAAGGAGCTGGGAGCCAAGGTCTCGCAGCGCCTCTGCTAGCCGGCCGTATGCGACGCCTTGGAGTGAGCGTATCCCTTCCCAGCCTGTCCCCAGCACCGCCCCCTGCTGGCTAGGGCAGGAGATCATCTACGCCGTGCATGGCCCGCGGCGTCCCTGCGCTAGGAACCGGGGAATACCCACACCCTCCGCCCCTTCCGTTCCCAGCAGCAACTGCTCTTGCTTTAATTATCAGCATTGTTTCTAGGCTAGCATTACCCAGAGACCGCAACCAGGGCCAGGGCCCTGCTGTGCTGTGTCTACGGGCACCTTGCACAGAGAGGCGCT
Source organism: Pelodiscus sinensis (assembly GCF_049634645.1). NCBI lineage: Eukaryota > Metazoa > Chordata > Testudines > Trionychidae > Pelodiscus > Pelodiscus sinensis. Next base: position 12,407,531 of record NC_134735.1, read on the forward strand.
CCCTGATCTCAAGAGCTTACAATCAAGTGGTGGAGGGGTGGGAGGAAAGCGGGGAGGAGCCAAAAAGATGGAGCCGGCCTGCCCGTTCGCCTCCTCGGTCCCAATCCCCCCCCATCCGAGCACCTTTGCAAAGGGAAACAATGGAAAAACCAAACCGTCCCAACTCCCCGTTTGGCCTGTGCACTGAGACAGGCGAGCGGCCCTGCTCCTCTCCGGAGGCACAGGCACAGCCAGGCTGTTTCTGCCGCATGGGGGCTGGTTTGAGAAGCAGCCAGCCCAGAGGCAAGGCCAAAGGCCAGCTTGGGGGTGGGAGGGCTCTGTTTTGGGGGAGGGAACAGAGTCTGACGTCGGCGCAATGCACTGGGCACCAAGGCTGCCCGCTCCGTCCTGAACTCTGCCTCTGCCTTGCCGCACGACCTTGGGTAAGTCACAGGCTGGGTGCCAGCCACGCTCAGCTGCCTTGAGGGGGTGGGGGGTGTCACCAGTTACTGTTTGCAGAGCAGTTGAGGATCCTCTGGTGCCACGGGCTGGAGCAATATGCAGTAGGGTTGGGATCTGGCTGAGTCACCCCTCGAACCTATGCAGGGCCCATGTGCCCACAGGAGGAGCAGCGCCATCGCCAGCGCCTCCTGCAGGTCAGGTCCTCACTGGCAGCACCTTCCCCGGTGGAAACGGGAATCTGCCGGTGGAACGGGGGAAAGGCCAGGAACGCACCTGGCTAAGGAGACGACCAGGAGGCCCAGGAAGCTCCAGCAGATACCCCAGCGGCACAAGTAGCAGCTCCTAACACACCGAACACAGGGGGCGGGGAAGGCAACGTGCTCAAAGCTCTGCACGACGAGCTCCCGCAGAACACCAGGGGTCAGGCCTCCCATGCGCTCAGAAGGTCCAACAGCTCCGCATCTGGGATGTCCCACTTGGAAGGTGCCAAGCACTCGGCCGTAAAAATAAGGTGCCAAGTGCTCGGCCTCCTCCACCCTCGCCGGCAGGCGAGGGCAGGCAGGAATAGAGAGACGCATGCTACTCCCTCACCCATGCTTCGTCCCCTCCTCACTGCCACCATAGGCAGAGGGCTCTCCAGTCCAGCTCCAAACTCCGCTTCCAGATTTTCCCTGTGACCTTCAGTTACCTGGCTCCCGCATTGCAAGATGCCCCCTTCTGATCTCTTCTCTTCCCCCGCCTCCACCCCCATGCCCAAGGGAGTGGGAGTGAGCATCTGCAGCAAAGCACTAAATCCAAGGGGGAGAGGTGAAGAAGGCAGCCTTGCGGGCAGGTGGGGAGGGAGAAGGGGGCAGCCCGCACCTGGATGCATTAGTGGCTCCAAACGCCAGAAAAGGCTTGTTCAGTGCAAAGCCTGTCCCAGAGCATGAATCCAGGACTGCAGAGAACAGCAGAGCCCAGCGCCTGTAGGGCTCTCCAAGCATAGCTGCCCCAGCACCCCTCGCTGCATGTCCTGCAAACTCAGCACACCCATGGATGTTGCCAATCTTAGCCCTTTGGGGCCCGTGGTAGCATCAAGGCACGAACCCGTCTCCCTACCGGCAGGCAGACTCCCAAGTGCTATTGCTTTTAACCTTTATCCATCCCCTTTGGGATAGGGACTATTCTGCATTACATGGCCGTAGCACAGCGGGGTGCTGATCCACCACTGGGGCCTTTGGGGCTACTGCAAGACTAGGGTTGCCAGGTGTCCAGTTTTGAACCGGACAGTCCAGTATTTGAGCTTTCTGTCCGGGAAACAAATTGAGAAAATAGAAATGAGAAAACAGAACTGTCCGGTATTTTCTAAATAAGACGTAATAGAGATTGTGATCTAATGTCAAGTGTGTCCGGCATTTTTGTTGAAACCATCCGGCAATCCTACGCAAGACAGGTAAGGAACCATCCGTCTTCACCCGGCCTCCCAAAGTGCATTGCAGAGCTACAGAGGAAAACCTGCAAACCTGAGCAAGCCCTGTTAGCCAGAAAAGCCGGTGTTCTGGCCCCCAAGCAGGGCGAGGGAGGGAAGAACTTGGACAGGAAGATGGAAGGGGGAAGAAGGCCACATAGCAGGAGCTGCAGGGGAGACAGCCCTTGGTTGCGATCATGTGGCGGGGCAGACAGGAAGCGCAGGGTGGATGAGCCAAGGGAGCAGACAAGGAAGTGGAGGGGCGGGTGACCAAACAGCCCGGCCAGTGTTTTGTAAGCAGGGTGGGCGCTTTAGGGGCTGGGTTTTTTTTTTCAAAACCAAACGACGCCACAAGCTTTTCCCAAGCCGCAGTCCCACCGGGAAAACATGCACCCGAGCCCCTGGTTTCAACCACATCCCAGTGCCCAGAAATCAGAGGCGCCTCCCCACCAGCTCCTATCCTGCCAGGACCCAGCTGGGAAAAAGGCAGCCCGGCTCTATGAGCAGGGGAGAGGACAGGGTCAGACAGAAGGGAGCTAAGGAAGCAAAACCCAGCCTCTCTGCTGTAGATCACGCTGGTGAAGCCGAAGGCAGCTCCCAGCCCACGGCATGCCTTTGCAAGCAAGCAAACAAACAAACGGATGGAAAAACCCCCCAAGAGCCAAGGTTCTTCCATCCAGCGTCCCCGCCACCCCGCCCTGCTTCAATCCAGCACCTTCTCCCCTGGCTCCCGCGTGCGCCTGACACCCCCACGAGCCACCAGGGCGGCAGCAGCCAAGGGCCGTTCGCGGGGCTTTCGTGAACCTTTATTTAAAGCTCTCTCCTCTCCCCCTTGGGCTGCCCTGTGCTCGCTCGCTCTCGCGCGCATTCTGGTATTTGGTGTGTTCTCCAGCTGCAGGAAATTCCTGATGCTCTCCATCATGCAGGCTCGGCTCACAACCCCGCGCCTTGCCAAGTCTCCCCTAAAGGACAGACATGTGTTGGGCATTCAGCACACACGTCATGGCTCTCCCCCCGCACCACCTTCCTGCTTCCTGACATGGCTTTGGATTCCTTCTCTCGCTCGCTCGCTCTCGCTCTCTCTCTCTTTTAAACTTAAGTTCCAAACCCAAGAGCCCTTTACCCGGAGAGCACAGGAGGTGGCTGCATGCATGCGGCAGCAGCTGACAAAAGCCAGTCCTGTACATTTCCCTGCCTGCCTTTCCCTCCGTCTCTCCCTGCAAGATCGCTCCTGATCTTATTTTAATTCGTCTCAGACGGTGTTGGAGTGTTATTTTAAGAGAGAGGATAGGCACAGACATTGTGTTTTCTGCTTTTTTCCTGGCCCCAAGCCAGTCTCTCTGGGCTGTCAGCTACCCACTGTGTTGCAGTCACGTGTGGGAAGAGGCAGCCAGAGCCAGCTTCAGAACTCCTGGTAGCAGCATGAGAATCAAGTGTGCACTTTCTTCCCTCTGTATGTGTCTGTATTATTAATAGCGTCTCTCTCGGTGAGTTATCCATAATGTATCCTAATACCTGTCCATCTGCAAAGGATGTAAACTGGGGTGTGCACACAATGCCGGCGCTAGCTGGTCACTAGGCGCAGAGCCCCGCATCTCAACGCACGGCACAGGGTGAGGGAGAGAAATACCACTCGCCACGGTGCCAAAGCTCGGCCTAGGTCATCATGCCTGGCCCCTGCTCATAGCTCACCTGCCCGGGAGGGCAGCATCCCTGGGCCCATTGTAAGGATGGGGAAGGAGAAGGCCGGGAGAGGCAAACGGGCTGGTTTTTAGCAGTGGCAAAAACTCAGCAACTCTGCTCGACTTCGGTGGGCGTTCAGGCACTCCGGAAAATTAGGTCACCAGACGCTTGGCCAATATTACACAGGGCATCATTGGCAGCACCAGCATTTCCCCCAATATGCAGTTTCCTGGCCCATTCTGCAGCAATACCAACTTTTCAGGGCCACCGGCAACCTGCAATCGCGTCCCCAGGAGACGCGAGGGCACGTGTCCGTCCCATGCCACGTGCATTACCACACAAGCACTTTTCCTATTGCAAGGCAGGGATTTGCACGCACACAGCCCAACAAGTGCATTCAGCACCAGCCTGCTGGCACACGCACTGGGGAAAACACAGGAATTTCGGCACACGTCTTAGCCCCAACTATGGGTGTCTGGGTCCGAGGCCTTTGCGGCTTTGCAGAGCGTGATGCTGTCTCAGGAGGTTTTGCAGACCCAGGAAGTAGCCTGGGCCAATCTCTGTGTATTTCTACAGCTCCCACTGCAGCAGCATCTGGACACTTTGTAAGACATGCAAAACAACAAGACACCCAATCCAATCATGCACCTGTCACCTGGCCCTCAGAGCACTCCAGGAAGTCTTTTAATTCCCATTTTACAGATGGGAAACCGGTCTCCCAGAAGGGGCTGGGATCTGTCCAGTCACACAGCAACAGGGGGAAGAGTGAAGACTAGAACCCAGCAGCCCCGACTCCCAGGTCCGTGCGCAGTATGCCAAGCAGACTTTATTAAAATCTTGCCCCAACCAGGTGCCAGGGGGGCCAAAGGCCGAGAGAGCCGACTGTTCTACTGCAGCTATGCCTGGGGTCTCTGGATGATTGGGCGACCTCCCGGGACAGACGGACAGCAAGGACAGCCGGAGCAGACACCACACAGCCGCCTGACCCCTCTATGGACAGGAATGTTCTGCTTTTGCCACCAAATGCGTCTTCCATCAGGCGCAAACACCCCTCCCCCAAGCAAGCCAGCTGACCAGGAGAGAGACCCCAAGGAATGGCCTGAAACCCTCTGCAGAGGATTCCTCCGGCCAGGAGAAAGGGGGCAGGGAGCTGCAGGCCAGGCCAAGCTGCTGACACACAAAGTCTCTTTGTACAGTGCCGGGCACAAGGGGGGGCTTGGGTGTGAGTGGGGGTCCTAGGCATGAGTGTAATACAAATCGTAAATGGTCTCTTCGCAGCTTCTTACTCTACCCACTACCCTTCAATTGCGTAACTTGTTTGGTCTTTCCTTTGTGTTAACCACCTGTTGTGTCTGGTTATATGGCAAGTGGGAAGGAAGGACAGGTCTGCTGACACACGAAGCACCCTCCCGGCACAAGACTGACACCTCCTCCATTTCCAGAGCCTCTCCTGAGGCCGCTCAGCCCGACAGGTCTGCACAACACCGAGTGCAGACTGAGACATTGGGCACCGTGATAGAAAATACACACCCCACACCAGTCCAGGTGCAATGCATTCTCTCTCTCTCTCTCTCTCTCTCTCTCTCTCTCTCTCTCACACTCACACACACACACATACATATATCATCACAAAAAGAGCCGAAAAGACTGAAAAGCCAACCAAGGCGGCGCTGATTCTAATGAGCAGAAAGAACGGCTGCCGTGAAAGGAGGAGCCCGACTGGCTGACACAGATCCCGACTGTGGTGATCTCCAGCCGCCCCGTGGTATGCGAGCGCATGAAATTGCTAACAGTGCAGGCTGGAACGTGTTAGCTCATTAGCCCTCAGCCCAGCCACTGCCTGTCCCAAGATGGGTCCAAATCCGAAGCTGGTTTTGGAACCTAACACTTGCATCGCCCAGCAGGAAGCCAGCAGCTGAAATCTCCCAAGGCAAGGCCTTGGCCCCAGCTGCCGGCTGCTTTTCTGACGGCGTTTCCAGAAACAGGGGTTGAAGCAACAAAAATGAGGCCCAGTTCTGGTCTGGAATGCAAGCGCCGAGCTCTGGCCGAGGCAGTGGGAGCAGCCATTGCGGTCCCACAGAGAAAGCCTTCCTATACAGTATTCTCCTCCATCTGAAGTCAGTTTCCTTGGGGAACCGGGAGCTGGAATCCAGCGAGTGAAATTAATAGGAGCTCTAGGCTTTGCATTTCTGGATTCTGGTTCCCGTTTCTGCTCCCGGCTGTTGTTTCCATGGAAACTGGCATTGGACCTGGGAAAATAAGGTTAGGGTTTTCAAAGGGAGGCTCTTTTCTAACTCCCTCTTTCCTGACTGTCAGCACGCCAACCCCCCTTTTCCACAGAGGGAGCGAGTGGGGAAAATCCGCCAGAGCAAGGACACGATTTCCCTTGTAGATTTCAGCTGCCTGCTGAGAGGCGGCAGAAGCGAATACTAACGTCAGTGCTACAAATTGGGGGGAAAGCACATTTGAAGTTACAATGATAACCCTTTGCATTGTGGTGTCGCCTTTCCCTGGGGGACTCCCCAGCCCTCTGCCACGAGTCGCTCATTTGGAAACGTACACCAGCTGCCAAAACCCCACCCCTGATCTTGGTGGGTGGGTACATTTAACAGCTGGAGGCACAGAGAGGGGGCAGTGACTGAGGCTACACAGCAAATCAGTAGCAGAGCTAGGAACAAGAGCCCAGGACCCGATTCTTAGTTCCCGGCTCCAACCACCAGACTCACGGTCAGTTGAGTGGTCAGCGACAGAGTCCAGGAGTCCCTGTTCTCTGCTCCCCTGGTTTAACGGCTGCTCATGTACTCCTCCCACTCTGAAACACCTGTGAGTGCGTGTGACATACTTTGGATATCCTAACCTGACAACACAAGTCGTGAAAATGCTATTTTGTAAGCTCCTGAAGGCAAATGAGAAGAGGGGGGATTTGAGAGCAGCCTTCAACTACCTGAAGAGGGGTTCCAAAGAGGCTGGAGAGAGGCTGGTCTCATGGTGACAGATGGCAGAACAAGGAGCAACGGGCTCAAGTTGCAGTGGGGGAGGTCTAGATTGGATATTAGGAAAAACTATTTCACTAGGAGGGTGGTGAAGTCCTGGAATGGGTTCCCTAGGGAGGTGGTGGAATCTCCATCCCTGGAGGTTTTTAAGTCCTGGCTGGGATGGTTGAGTTGGGGCTGGTCCAGCTCTGAGCAGGGGGCTGGACTCGATGACTCCTGAGGTCTCTTCCAGCCCTGGGATTCTATGATTCTAAATCACAAACAGGTCCCCCCTGCACCAAGCACTCACTCTTCAGCCATAGAACGAAAGACAGTGCCCTAGGACCAGGAGAGCCGACAGTCCGAGTGAAAGCCATTGGCTTTTGGGAGCCAAGACTCCTTGGTTCTATCCCCAGGTCTGACGCTGAACTGCCCTGCCCCTGCCTCAGTTTCCCCACGTGTGAAGCAGAGGTCCGGCAGTGGCCTCAAGCGGTGCACATTAACGACGGGGTGTTTTTGAAAAGCAGCTTGTGACCCCCACAAGCAAAAGTGCTCCAGACTCTCAGTTATGATCCCTGCACACGCACCCATCCACATAGGGCTGTCACCCGGAGACACACAGCTGCAAAATCCCACTCAACATGATGGCAGCGGCAGCTCCTCCAACTAGAGGTGTCTGACTGGGAAAATATTTTATTTTAGGCCTCTGGGGTCCTTTTTGGCCTACGTCCAGGTAAGGCATTCTAAACCGAAACCCTCCACTCAGAGCCTCTTCCTGAGCACCCGCAGCCACTGTGCTCTGACAGTCACCAGCAGCACCAGTGTGTGGCACTGGGCCACATAAATACCATTCCCCCCACGTCAATAATACCTGGCTCTCATATAGGGCTTTCCTCCAGCACTTGGCACAGGAGAATCACTAGCATTACCCCTATTTTACAGATGGGGAAACCGAGGCACTGGGCAGCGAAGTGACTTGCTCAAGGTCAGCCAGCAAGGCAGTGGCAAAGGCGGGAAGGGACTCCAGGTCTCCTAAGTCCCAGCCCTCTGCAGTTTATTTAGAAACAGCAATAATGCAAGAGAATCATCATCAATCCCTCTTTTGCAGCAGCACGAGGCTTTCCGAAGGGCAGCGCCGGACCCAAATCCCCCATTGCTCCACCACGTGCTGCCACTCGGCCTTTGGGTTCATCTCTCAGGACAGACCCGTATGTGCTGCCCTAAGCACAAAGCTCCCTTGGGCTCCTGCACAGGCAACCCACGACGCCGGGCCATTCCCACTCAGTGAAGACACCAGGCCAGGCTCTCGGCTGTGGCAAATCACAACCAGCGAGGCGCCACGGCTGTTTAGACCCGGCTGATTTTCACCGGGAGCACGTGATCATGCCTGAGCACAGCGGCGTCCTGTCGGGGCAGTAACCTGGGCGAGACCTGGAGGAAGGGCTTGCACACTGGGCGATAGAACGGTCCCGTCCATGCCGAGTGGGGACGAGCACTGCATGCGTGCGGGTGCCTGCTAGGGTCTCCCACTGAAGCAGTGCCACCAGTGGCAACCACGGGAGGAGAGCGCGAACGTAGGTGGGGGGAGGTCTGCCTGGAGCAGGTTTGGCTAAAAGTGCCTGCACCCTGTCTATACTGCTGTTTGCCTACAGCCAGTTTCTCCTAGACAGGGACCTAGCCAGTGTTGGGGAGCAGCAAATACTCTCTGCAGAGCCGGGGTCTCTCTCTCCCCCCTCCCCTGCTCTGAGCTGGGGAGAAGCGCTCTCCAGCCAGATCCTGCCTTCCCCTCTACTTCAGGATCCCCTCTCTTCCCCCTCCCCTGCCCCAGGCCACCTCCCCCCTCCCAAACCCCAGCTCAGAGCCGCTCTGCAGCCAGCACAGCTCGGCAGCGTGGACTCGTCAAACGGCAGGGAGCCCATCCATGTTGAACAGCTTTGGCTGCAGGCTGCACCATTTCGCATGCCGGTGCAGACCAGGCTTAGCGATGCTCACAGTCCCACCCCACCACATGCCGCATTTCAGTGCGCTGTGAGACCGGCCCCCGCAAAGGCCTCCAGGGCTGGCAAAAGCCAGGGCAAGCTAGGTGCCTAAATCCCTTAGGCTGCTCCAACAAGCCCAGCTCTGGGTAGATCGCCAACCCTGATGCTGCCTTTCCCCCGTGATGGTCTCTCAGAACATTAAAGGGAGCCACCCTGCAGACGGGCAGAGAGCGCAGTATCCTGGGCTCTGCTAAAATAAAGTTTTCTTGTTATAAAGTAAAGTTCCAGAGGCGCACAGGGACTGCCAGAGTGAACCAAGCCCTGCATGCCCCTAGCCCCGCATCCCGGCTCTGCCACTGGTCAGTGCACGCTGCTTCGCGGAGAAAGCCTTCTGAGTCCACAGACCACAAGGCAGGAGAAACATGAATGAGTTTATACACATCTCGCTGGGCGCTGACGGGCTCAGAGAGCGCTCCAACTTCCCTCTTGTGGTTACTCCAGTTAAAGAAGCAAACAGGAGGCTTGGGTGCATTAATAAAGAGACAGGAAATAATGCAAGACAGATTAGACTGGGCAGGAGGTCGGCGGTGGCAGCCTGAGAGTCGGGAAACGTGTTTGGGGAGGGGAGAAACGGGGAGGGACGATCGCTCACACGGGCTGGGCCGCTGACAAGCTGTTTGTCTAGATCGCTCTGTCTGGCCTGCCTATTTATACTGTCGGCTTGGTGGGCCAGGGACGGTCTTTTCTATGTGTCTGTACAGCCCCTGGCACAGTAGGGTCCTAGGTGCTGCAAGAAGATGGCCCCTCAGGTCAGTCAGGGCTAGCAATGCACAGAAGTCTGTTCCCCAGAGTCCCCTGGCCAATTACCCTGGTGTAAACGGGAGCAGAACGGGAGGTGCTCGAACACCCAGGTGCAGCTGCCGCCACTTCAAGGGGCAGGTGAGGCAGGGCGGCAAGTGGACGAAGATGCGCCAGAGGTGCGGATGGGAATGGCCAAGGGGCACAAGCTACCGAACGGAGACGGCGTTTGCATTTTAGACATGGAGGCTTGGTTCACGGACCTGAGGCTGCGAAGGGCAGATCTGCCATTCCTTTGCTCGGGGTGCCACGATCAGAAAATGAGGGGGCCGCTCACAGACAGAGGCCTGCAACGAGAGCGCTGTTCCTATGGGAACTGCTGCCACGGGGGCTTCAGGGTCATGTGCTGAGGCTGGATTTTTAAGGGGCTGGGTAATTTTTACCACCGCTATCCGTTAGATACACGCTAAGGGCAATCCAGTTTCAGGCTCCAGGGTAGGAGCTGGTCACCTCCGGGGGCAGGAAGAAGTCGCTCCTTCTTCATCATCTGCAGAGAAGCCCAGCTGATGAGATGAACCATGGACCAACGCTGGGAGGCCGCTGTTGGATGCTAGATTGGCTGCTGGTCTGACAAACCCTAGTTTCCCGTGGGATTAATTAGACAGACATATGCACGCATCAGGTGTATTTCCGATCCTTTGGATTGCCATCATGTTTTCCAGGCCCCAGGCAGGATCAAGGCACCGCCATGTCAGGTGCTGTACGGAGGGGGCAAGAGACACTCTCTGCCCCGAAGAGGTCACAGTCGAAGACAGACAAATGGCTCACTGGTGCCGGTGTCTAAACGTTCTCTGCTGCTGGCTAGAAATGAAGTCACATTTCACAGCCCTGATGTCAATACCGTGAAATGTCATTTTGGAGCTGACTGCAGAACGGTGAGGAAATGGCCAAAGGCAAAACGTATCCCCATCGACTGCAGCCCTGACGCAAGCCTAGCTAAGAGCTGCTCCTGCACTGCCCTGCCCTCGGCCCAGCGCGAAGGGGACCTGGAACGTCGCCCGCGTATCACACGCAGGGCAGAATGTCACGCTGGGCCAGCCGCCTGCGGAGGGAGGGTGCGTCCGCCCATACGGGTGCCCTGTTACGTCTCGCACCGTATAAACCACAGTGCAGGAAATAGGGAGCGAAGCAGGAATCGCTGGGGTGACTCCTCCAGCCTGTGTGCAGCAGATCAGACAGGGCGTTGCAAGAGTCCCGTCTCACCTCAGTCTCTGGGGGTATGTCTACACTAGCTCGTTGGTTCGAGCTAGGTAGGCAAATGAGGGAAACTGGAGTTGCAAATGAAGCACGGGATTTAAATATCCCAGGCTTCATTTGCATGTTCCCGGGCGCCACCATTTTTAAATCCCCCTTAGTCCAAACTCCATGCTCACGGCTACACGCGGCACGGAGTAGGTAGTTCGAATTAGAGATCCTAATTTGAACTACCTACTCCGTGCCGCATGTAGCTGCAGGCACAGAGTTCGGACTAAGCGGGATTTAAAAATGGCGGCGCCCGGGAACATGCAAATGAAGCCTGGGATATTTAAATCCCGGGCTTCATTTGCAACTCCGCTTGCCCTCATTTGCTTACCTAGCTCGAACTAAGGAGCTAGTGTAGACATACCCTAGGAAGGCTGCAGCACGCCTCAGCGCTCCTCTTCCCACAGCCCACGCCCCTGAGCTTTGCTTTCACAGGCCCCAGAGAGTCTGCCAGACTGCACAGCCCTGGGACTCCAGGACCAGGACCCAGCTTTTCTATAATGGGATTGCCCTGGCCTCTCTATCTGGGCTTAGCTTGTTTCTGGGTCTCCATGGATGGCTCCCGAAGAGCCCCATCTAGACGAGCTGGCTACTGTGTGTCTCCATTACAGCCCCTCCATGACATCCACAGTGATGCTCTCAGGTTTCTAGTATTCTTAGCCTCCATTTTCAATGCTGGCCATTGTTTGGGGCATCCCTGAGACCCCAAGGGCCTGGTTTCTGGGATCATGCAGAGCCCATGCAGGTCTGGGCCCTCTGAGAACCAGGCCCCAGGTGTCTCAAGCTGGACGTGCAAACACAGAGGTGCCCCAAAAGCGTCACCATAGATACCGGCGGCTTCATTTCCAGCAACGCGCAGAAATCCATTCTCCAGAATCCACAGCCAATCACCCTGCGAAGCCTCAGCTTGTCTCCCACGCTCCCTTTCGGCGGTTGCAGGACACGTGACCAGCCCACAAAGGGAACCGAGATGAGGAGAGGACAGAGACCAGCCCTTCTGATTAATACCTTCGAATATTTGGGAGGCCTTTGGCTATGGAGCCAGCGACCCCCGGCTTTGCCTACCGTTAGCACAAGGGCCAGGGCCACCATTTTTTTGCCCACAGAGCTCCTGCCTCCCTAATGCTTTGTATGGTCCTAGGGCAGTGGTCCCCAACCTTTCAAGGTTGTCGGGCGCCAGGGGGCGTGGCCGTTTGCCCGCCGGGCGCCAGGGGGCGGGGACACTTGCGCCCCAGGGGCGGCCCCCCCATAGCCGCATGCCCGGGGACGCCCCCCCCATAGCCGCATGCCCGGGGGCGGCCCCCCCCATAGCTGCATGCCCGGGGCCGGCGCTCCCCTTGCCAAGCGCCACGCACCCGGGGCCGGCGCTCCCCCTGCCAAGCGCCGCGCGCCCGGGGCCGGCGCTCCCCCTGCCAAGCGCCACGCGCCCGGCGCTCCCCCTGCCAAGCGCCGCGCGCCCGGGGCCAGCACTCCCCCTGCCAAGCACCACGCGCCTGGGGCTGGCGCCCCCCCCGCCAGCGCCGCGCACCCGGGGCCGGCGCTCCCCCTGCCAAGCGCCGCGCGCCCGGGGCCAGCACTCCCCCCGCCAGCGCCGCGCGCCTGGGGCCGGCGCTCCCCCTGCCAAGCGCCGCGCGCCCGGGGCCAGCACTCCCCCCGCCAGCGCCGCGCGCCCGGGGCCGGCGCTCCCCCTGCCAGCGCCGCGCGCCCGGGGCCAGCACTCCCCCTGCCAAGCGCCGCGCGCCCGGGGCCAGCACTCCCCCCGCCAGCGCCGCGCGCCTGGGGCCGGCGCTCCCCCTGCCAAGCGCCGCGCGCCCGGGGCCAGCACTCCCCCCGCCAGCGCCGCGCGCCCGGGGCCAGCACTCCCCCCGCCAGCGCCGCGCGCCTGGGGCCGGCGCTCCCCCTGCCAAGTGCCGCGCGCCCGGGGCCAGCACTCCCCCCGCCAGCGCCGCGCGCCTGGGGCCGGCGCTCCCCCTGCCAGCGCCGCGCGCCCGGGGCCAGCACTCCCCCCGCCAGCGCCGCGCGCCTGGGGCCGGCGCTCCCCCTGCCAAGCGCCGCGCGCCCGGGGCCAGCACTCCCCCCGCCAGCGCCGCGCGCCCGGGGCCAGCACTCCCCCCGCCAGCGCCGCGCGCCTGGGGCCGGCGCTCCCCCTGCCAAGTGCCGCGCGCCCGGGGCCAGCACTCCCCCCGCCAGCGCCGCGCGCCTGGGGCCAGCACTCCCCCCGCCAGCGCCACGCAGAGCACCACACAGAGCACTAAGTTTGAATCATGATTCCACCTGTTTCCCCAGAGATGAAAAGCCCATGTTCCAGACCCCCTCCCCCGACCCCCAGCCCCAGTCTTCCCAGTTCACTTGGAACAAAGGGAATTTGCATGAAAAACAGGAGCTTTGTGCTTCTTCAGGTGTCCTACACAAAGCCTTTAGCTCACTCCCCGTCTGACACCTGAATCCCATTGGCACCAGCTGCCCGAGGAGGGGCAGACCCTGTTTTGTAAATAACGCAGCCCCTGCCTTTTAAATGCCCTGCCAACCCCAGTGCCTTGCAAGACACAAGCCCTTTTATTTGCCCAGAGTATCCCTGTCAGTGGAGTCCCAGCACTGGCAGGCAACATTAAGATTAAAAAGATTTTAAAGACTTGGACTTTTCACATTAGAAAAGACACTGGGGGGAGAGGATAGAGATCTGTACAATCATGACTGGTGTGGAAAAAGTGAATAAGGAAAAGTTATGTACTTGTTCCCATAGCATAAGAAGTAGGGCTCACCAAATGAAATTAACTGGCAGCAGATTTAAAACAAGCAAAAGGAAGTTTTTCTTCACGCAGCGCACAGTCAACCTGTAGAACTCCTTGCCAGAGGATGTGGTGAAGACTAGGACTTTAACGGGGCTCAGAAATGAGCTAGATAAGATCATGGCTATTAGCCAGGATGGGTAGGAATGGTGTCCCTAGCCTCTGTTTGTCTGGAAAAGGATGACAGGAGAGGGATCATGTGATGGTTGCCTGTTCGGTTCACTCCCTCTGGGGCATCTGGTATTGGCCACTGTCAGCAAACAGGATCCTGAGCTAGCTGGACCTTTGATCTGCTCCAGTCTGGCTGTTCTTATGGTCTTAGCAGAACTGGGAGTTGCGGCCATGAACTGGTTCATTTTGTCTCCATCTCCACCATTGGGTGGAATGCCATCTGCTCGCACGGCCGTGCACGCCCTTAACAAGCACTGGCTGCAATGCTGGGGGGCCAGTCCTTTCTCCCAGCTCTGGCTGAAAGGACGGAGCATACAATGGATTTCTCTCCAGCGTGACTAGGGGGAAAACCACCAACCAAACACAAAACCAGGCACCGAATCCAGCTCCTCCTCCTCCTCACTGTATCCCACAATGCACTGCCCCCACAGTTGGAAGTTACCCAAAAGCCTCTGCTCCCAGCAACTGTGCTGGATGTCACAGGCATCCCAGAATGCACTGGCACAGCTAAGGCTTTGTGCTGAAACGTTTCCGGCAGAAGCTGGGTTGGCTGCACTGACCCGACACAAGGACAAGCCGGCACCAGGCACTCTATGCCAGCCGCGTCCTTGCAGCAAACTTGCTTGCTAAGTGTAGATGCAGCCTGTGAAACAAAAATCCTATTCTCATGGCAATGTTCTTCACAGATAAAGAAGAGGCAAAGAGGAATTCATTGCAGTTTCCTGGAGCCAGGCAGAGCAGAGGGCGGGGACAAATCTTCAATTCACAGGGCGGTTGTAGGAACCTTTCCTCAAGTTTGAGTCATTGGAATTCACAGGCATTTTCACACTCCCTGTAATTCTCTGAGTGAAGCTCCAAAACTCCAAAGAAATCCCCACATTTCAGGCGCTTTTGATACAGCCCAGGCTTAGGTCAAAGGTTTGTAGAACAGCTGTGCAGGTGCTTCTGTGTCTCCCCCCCCCCACCACCCCCACCCCAAAAAAGAAGAGAGCAATGGAAAAGGAAACTGCTTTCATTTTCATTGACTTTTTCTGCAAACAGCTTCAGTTTGGGGCTGCCAAAGTTGAATTTTTTGCAGGGATTTGGTTCACATTTTTCAGTCGCAAGAACCAGAAAATGTGTACTTTCTTGAACGAGCCCCCTCCCCTCAGGTCAGAAATTGCTGTTTTGACCAAAAAGCCATTTTTCATTAAAAAAAAATAATTCGACCTGCCCTGTTTGTGAGCCTCAGCCAAACGTCTGATGCGGATCACAAAACCAAGCAACTTTGGTGGGGCCTTTCAACAAGCATGTAGCACAGGGGTTACTCAGTTGCGACAGTGTGGCCAAGTGGGTAGAGCAGGCAGTGGGGAGCCAGGACTCCTGGGTGTTGTCTCTGACTCCACCATTCACTGGGTGAGCTTGGACAATTCACATCATCCCCGTGAGCTTCGTAAGAAGGTTACTGAGCTTTTCTATGACACTTTTCATCAACAGATCTCAAAGTGCTTTACAGAGGAGTCAGGATTAGTAGCTCCATGTTACACCTAGCAGGCCACTGGCAAAGCTGGGGGACACAACCCAGCTCCCTGTGTCCCAGTCTCATGCTCTAGCCAGAAATCCATACTGGTGCCTAAGTCAGGACCCGGTTCCCACCTTCGAAATCACAGACGAAAGGTTCTAGACACCAGGAGTCATGTCCTTACAGCCTGCTTCCCATTTGCCACAAAGGCCTCTCTCCCCGTGTTTGCCCAGGACTTGCTAAAATGGGGCCTTGAACCTCATTTGTGGCTTTTGGACACGACCAGAATACAAATAATTAATTGGTAATAAATCAGCAGGTCCGTAGTGGCCATATTTTCCCCAGTAGTCTGCCCATGCACCGGATCTGCAAGTGCATCTGCTTGTGTGGGTATCTGCAGGGGGGAGGGCTGCCGGCTGCTATGGGGAGGAGTTACATGTGCAAAGGGGATGCACTGAAAACACCACAGGCAGAACTGAGGCTGCCCCTAAGAACTTTTCCAGCCCAGATTTGCCCGAGGTCCCTTCCCTGCGGCACCTGTAGGCTCTGACCCATTTAGGTTGCTTGTTCTAGACTGCTCACCTCCTGCTGCTCAGGGATGCAGCGAGAGGCTAATGCAGGGGGCTTGATTCAATGGGTTTCCTTTGCCATTGAATTATTGAAGTGCTTTTCAAACATTAATGAAGGAAGCCTCAGCCCCGAATGATTTTCTTTTACAGAGGGGGGAAACTGAGGCACAGGTCCGCTCGAAGGGTCTTATTTTCAAACTGAGCACAGCCAGTTCCAAGCAAAATGCCTTGCAGCTGCTGAGCACCTCTGAAAATCAGCCCCCTGCCAGGTGACTTATCCAACAGCCCCACGCACGCCCGCGGCAGAGCACGTGGGCCGCCTGCCTCCTAGCCCTGCTCTAACCATGAGGCCGTACTCCCCCCCACACTCCTCTCCCCACTAGGGAGACGCCTTTCCGCTGGGCCGTTCATGGACTCCACCAGGAAGCGGCCAGATGACTGCAGCCCGGGCTTGTTTTCTCCTACGGCTGGCTGTGCACCCAGCCCTCAGGACAGGCGGTGCCTCCAAGCCCTGCGGTTTGAGCGGATCTGGACTCGCTTCAGGCAGTCACAGGGCTGCTCCCTCCCTGCCCGGCCACCAGCCCAGCCTGCTTTGCCCTTACCCAGACGGTTGGGCTGGAGGGTGAAATGTAGCAGGCGTTTCCCGCCCCCACCACACCCCGGGTTGTTGTCTCTCTGTTGCTCCCTGAGGCTGATTCCAGACACAGTTTGAAAAAGGCAGCACCAGGGCTCTCTGCATGACTCCCCCCCCCCCCCTCCCCATGCACTTCCCCTTATCTAGCAGAACCTCCCTGCCAAGAGCGCAAGGGGGGGACTCTTAGAAAAGTCCTGGTGCCGTTAACCCTTCCCTGCGCGGCACATTCCTGCCCGCACTTTGCAGCTGCCTCCTCCACCCTGTGGATACCCCCGATCAGGGGAGTCCAAGCCCTGGCGTCACCGAGCAGGCGTGTCACCGAGACAGAGGCCTGGCCCAACATCCCCTGTCAATTCTGTTCTAGAAAGATTTACGTTTCCTCGTTCTCCCCCAGCCTGGACTCCTCTGCGCCTTGGGCTGCTTTGCAAGGGGAGGGTCTCGGGACACATCCCACCCTCGGAGGCTCCACAGTGAAGCAGGGACCCCGCTGGGCCAGAGTCCAGCTCTTCCCCTGGGAACTGCAAGGTGCTGTGGGCTCTCCGTAGGTTCGGCAGTGCCGGGGGGCCCCAGGGCCAGCTCTCTCGGCCCCGGGAGACCCACCATTCCCTTCCACCTCCACGTTCTCAGGACCCAGCTGGAGCCTGCCCAGCGATTTGGCTGGATCGAGCACAGCTGTTGCAACATGTCATGGCCCAGGGCTCAGGGTTACTCTGAGTCTCAGTCGGATCACAAGCTCCTGAAGGCCAGAAATGGGCCTGTTTATTTGTGCACACGGAGTCCCACACTGCCCGGGACTGGCGAGAACAGCAGCCATCACACCGTGTGCCAAAAGGGTGCGGGGCACTGTCAGGCGGGCCGGAGACCCGGGACCCGAATCAGAGGAAGGGGCCGCCTGGGTGCCCCTGGAATTCTTGGCTTGGCTGAGGGTTTGCCTGGCTGCTCCCGTAAAGGCTAGATGCTGCTTTCAACGACAGCCTCTTCAGGACACGCCAGTCTCCCCGGCAAACAGGGAAAACCAGTGCTCCGGCCACCCAGCCCTCCCATACCCGCGGAGGCAGCGAAGGGAGGCAGCATATACCTCACCCCACCTCTTGGTTCTGGGGGAATTCCTGGCCCAGGGGGTCGAACCCAGCCAGGATCAGGGCCAGGGGCCCTGCCCTAAGAAGCCGAGAGGGCCATGGAGCCCTGCATTCCCCACTGACCCCGAGGAGCATGCACTGCATTTGTCCGCAGTGAGCGCGCTGCGCGCAGGCCAGCAGGAGCCGAGGGGCGAGCCGCCGAGGTGGGGCTGGGAAGAGGGAGGCCTAGCGGTCAGGCAGGGGTGGCAGTGGGGGCAGGGAGTCTGACTCAGGAGGAGATGGGCAGCTGGTTTCTAACGTACTTCCAGCGCCCCCTGAGCGGCAGCCCGGGGTTCGGTCTTAGGACCGTGTTGGGCCCGGCCTGCTAAAGGGGTCACTACCTGGGACCCTAGAGCCTCAAGACATTTCCTGTGTGGCCCCCAGTATCGCTGGTAGCTCTGCTCCAAGACCCACCTTATCCCCGGCCCCTCGGGTCTTTCTCCTATTCTTTGCTTGGATGTCAGCTTGCTCCTCATCTCACTCCCCCAACCCCCCATCCACCCCTCTATTCCTCTCCTAACCCTGGACTTCCCCCCTCTCACTCCTCCGTCTGTTCCCCACTGCCTCCCCCCCCTCGCCCCGCCCCAGCCCAGCCCATAGGCCCAGCCACCATGGCAGCCTGGGGCTGGGAGGAGACGATGCGGGGTGGGGGGGGGGGTGGGCATTGGTAGAATCTGCTGAAGGGTGCAGGGCTGTAAAAGGGGGGCTGTGTCCAGGGAGGAGTTGCTCCGGCAGGGGGCCTGGAGTGGAGTGCGAGGCTTGGAGCCCCCGAATGAAGGGGAGGACGCGCAGCTCCAGGTGAGCTCTTGCAGGGTGGACCAGAGCGGACCCAGAGCCCCGGGAAGGGCTGCTGCTGGACAGGTCTGGGGCCAAGAAGGAGCCAGCTGCTGAGGGGCAGGCCGGGGAGCCAGTCGCAGGCCATGCAGTGTCCCTGCAACCTGGCGGAGGCAGGCACAGGAGCAGCTCCCACAGGCTGGCCAGAGACGGAGCTACCGTGCAACAGCCCCATGCAGAGATGCCTCGCCTAGCTCTGTTTGCACCGTCCTGCCTGGGGCCTCTGGGCTCCGCTGCCGGGCGCACAATGCCCAGGCCCACAGGCTTGCGCCACAGGCCGAGGGCTCCTAAACCCCTTTGTCTCGGAGGAAACACCTGGCATGTGCCCTGCAGGAGAAAGGCAGGGGGCTCCTGAGGCTGCCATGCCGAAGTCACCTGCTGCGCTGCAGCCTGAGCAGGCCGGAGGAGCCGGTGCCACAGGCCTGAGCCTGCCGCCTGTTCCTGCCCGCCGGTGGGGGAGGGAGCTGAGCTGCCGATGGGGGCAGAGGGAGGAGACACACATGGGCCCTTCTCAACAGCAGCCCGAGGGCGGGGCAGGACTGCGCACTGCACGAGGCAGCGAATGGCGAGTGACGAGACAGGCCAGATCCCCAGAACTGGAGGGGCAGGGAGCTCCTGGGGGGTGCCCCCCGTTTCCTCCCTGGGAGCCCCAGCGGGCTGAGGAGGCAGATGAGACCCCACCGCACACACCCCTGGCCTAGGCTGCACCGCCGCTCCTGCAGACTCTAGGCCTGAAACAGCGGCCTGTCCTGCTCTCCTCTCCCACCAGCCATGGGGCTCCAAGCCCTCGTGAGAAGCTGGGGAGCAGCTGGTCCCCTGGCCGGGGCAGGGAGAAGGCCCACAGCTCCACATGGGGGCAGGGATGCTACTACTTAATCTCTCCCAATGCGTTTCTCCAGGCAGGAGCCAGATCCTCAAGGCTGTTCTAGGGGAGAGAGACGCAGTGGCACAGGGAAGTGTGGGCAGGGGACTGGGATTCCCTCCAGCATCCTGGCCCCCGCGGTCCCTCCCTCCCCACACCCTTTCCACCCGGGTTCGGCCGCCACAGACGGCTGCGGGATGCTCGGGAGGAGATTTACCCGCCGTTAATTAATTAAAATAAACAGCAAATTAACTACAGCAAAATTAAAATAGCTCCGGAAATTAATTTTCAACAAAACCCACCTGGAAAGTCTGGATATTTAAGGAATTAAAGGAGCCCTCGGAGACTGTAAAGAACCAGCAGTTCCTGGAATCCGTGGACCCATTCACCTGCTGGCTCCCAGCCACTGCGCTCCCTGGGGACTCCCTGCCCCGGGGAAATGCAGGGAGAAACTTCCTTCCCCTTCCCTACCTGCCCCCCAAGCCCACTGATCTCAGCCTTTCCCCAGCTGCTATTTTACCCCCCTCCCCCTGGGCGCCCCACACCAGCTCCCTTCCACCCCGGATCCCCCTTCTCTCTACCTGCCCCACACAACCCCGTCTCCCCTTGCCCCAAGGACCCCTCCCCAGCACCAAGCCGGCTTCCTGCAAGCCTCCCCCTTGGAGATGCTGAGGGCCCCCTGAGCCACACGGAGCCAGCAGCACTGAGCGGAGAGGCCTCCTGGAGGGAAAAATCAAACCAAATCACCCTCCTAGTGGAGATTCGGCAAAGCTGCACGGAGCCACTGAAATAAGAAGGAAAAGGGAAAGGAACCCCCCCCCCCCCAGCACCTGACCTGCCGTGGAGCCCCAGGCGCCTGGTTTTACAGGCGAGAGCCCAGCTGGATTTTAAAGTGGATTGTGGCACCGGACGCCCTTCCTCCCCATTGGGCTAATGGGGCTCACACGGCGGAAGGGCAGCAGGGCACGAAGGGCCCGGCATGGGTGCAACTCCGAGGAGACTCTGGGGTCCAGCTAGTGGCAGCAAGTTGAAAGACAGAAGAACCTACGACTGGCCATCCTGGGTCAGCCCATTGGACCAGCAAGCTCAGAGTCCTGCGCCTGGTGCTTCAGAAGGAAGGAACAGAACAAGGCATCATCAAATGATCATCCCCGGGGGTCCATCCCCAGTGCGCTTGGATTTCACCTCCCCTTGTCCCCCCAAAAACCCTGGCGTGCAGCTGTGGGACCCCTAGGTACCCGCTGAGCTATCCCTGTCCCCTTCCTCCACCCAGACCCCCACGAATACAACTGCCCTCCCTGCCCAGACCCCCATGAGTACCTGCCCCTCTGCCCTCCCTGCCCAGACCCCCATGAGTACCTGCCCCTCTGCCCTCCCTGCCCAGACCCCCATGAGCACCTGCCCCTCTGCCCTCCCTGCCCAGACCCCCATGAGTACCTGCCCCTCTGCCCTCCCTGCCCAGACCCCCATGAGCACTCTGCCCCTCTGCCCTCCCTGCCCAGACCCCCATGAGCACTCTGCCCCTCTGCCCTCCCTGCCCAGACCCCCATGAGCACTCTGCCCCTCTGCCCTCCCTGCCCAGACCCCCATGAGCACTCTGCCCCTCTGCCCTCCCTGCCCAGACCCCCATGAGCACTCTGGCCCTCTGCCCTCCCTGCCCAGACCCCCATGAGCACTCTGCCCCTCTGCCCTCCCTGCCCAGACCCCCATGAGTACCTGCCCCTCTGCCCTCCCTGCCCAGACCCCCATGAGCACTCTGCCCCTCTGCCCTCCCTGCCCAGACCCCCATGAGCACTCTGCCCCTCTGCCCTCCCTGCCCAGACCCCCATGAGCACTCTGCCCCTCTGCCCTCCCTGCCCAGACCCCCATGAGCACTCTGCCCCTCTGCCCTCCCTGCCCAGACCCCCATGAGCACTCTGCCCCTCTGCCCTCCCTGCCCAGACCCCCATGAGCACTCTGCCCATCTGCCCTCCCTGCCCAGACCCCCATGAGCACTCTGCCCCTCTGCCCTCCCTGCCCAGACCCCCATGAGCACTCTGCCCCTCTGCCCTCCCTGCCCAGACCCCCATGAGCACTCTGCCCCTCTGCCCTCCCTGCCCAGACCCCCATGAGCACTCTGCCCCTCTGCCCTCCCTGCCCAGACCCCCATGAGCACTCTGCCCCTCTGCCCTCCCTGCCCAGACCCCCATGAGCACTCTGCCCCTCTGCCCTCCCTGCCCAGACCCCCATGAGCACTCTGCCCCTCTGCCCTCCCTGCCCAGACCCCCATGAGCACTCTGCCCCTCTGCCCTCCCTGCCCAGACCCCCATGAGCACTCTGCCCCTCTGCCCTCCCTGCCCAGACCCCCATGAGCACTCTGCCCCTCTGCCCTCCCTGCCCAGACCCCCATGAGCACTCTGCCCCTCTGCCCTCCCTGCCCAGACCCCCATGAGCACTCTGCCCCTCTGCCCTCCCTGCCCAGACCCCCATGAGCACTCTGCCCCTCTGCCCTCCCTGCCCAGACCCCCATGAGCACTCTGGCCCTCTGCCCTCCCTGCCCAGACCCCCATGAGCACTCTGCCCCTCTGCCCTCCCTGCCCAGACCCCCATGAGCACTCTGCCCCAGTCCACACCAGCATTCTGCCCCCTGGCCAGACTCCTGCCTGACTCCACCAAGATAAACCCCAACTCAGCAACCCCAGAATCAGCAGCCTGTGCACCGAGCCAATGTTTAACCGTCACTGGGGCGACATGAACACGTAAACTGGCTGAACAGCAGGGCAAAGCTTCCTCACTATGCGACGGATCATAAGAACATAAGAATGGCCATACTGGGTCCATCTAGCCCAGTAGCCTGTCTGCCGACGGTGGCCAGCGCCAAGTGCCCCGGAGGGGGTGAACCGAAGACAATGATCAAGCGATTTGTCTCGTGCCATCCATCCCCAGCCTCTGACAAACAGAGGCCAGGGACACCATTCCTACCCCCTGGCTAATAGCCTTTTATGGACCTAACCTCCATGAATTTATCCAGCTTCTCTTTAAACTCTGTTATAGTGCTAGCCTTCACAGCCTCCTCTGGCAAGGAGTTCCACAGGTTGACTATACGCTGTGTGAAGAACTTTCTTTTATTAGTTTTGAACCTACTACCCATTCATTTCATTTGGTCCTTATATTATGGGAACTAATAAATAACTTTTCTTTATTCACCCTCTCCACACCACTCATGATTTTACAGACCTCTATCCTATCCCCCCTCGGTTTCCTCTTTTCCAAACTGAAAAGTCCCCGTCGCTTTAGCCTCTCTTCATATGGGACCGGTTCCAAACCCCTAATCATTTCAGTTGTCCTTTAGCAGCCCTGATCAGCTGATCAGGGGAGCAGCTTCCCAAGTGGGGGCAGGAGGAGAGGCCCCGCCCCCCCCTCCACCCCCCGGCTTGGGTCATTTAGAACAAGACAGGAAAAAGCACGGCAGTGACTAATCCAGTCCAGGTCTGGAGGAAGGGACTAGGTGGCACGGAAAGTCCTCCCCTCCCCCTGGCATATCCCCTCCCTCTCACTTTGGAGATGATGTGATCACCCAAAAACTGCGTGGCAGGAAATCTCCCTTGACCCAGCTGCCTTCAGTGCGCTGAGTCAGCAGGCCCAGGCCAGCGCCACAACCCCCGCGTCAGTGCCACCTGCAGGAAAGAGCCTGGTTTGCATATTCCTGCCCACAGCAGGATTTTTAAGGGTTTCCTCTTTTCCGTCACACGCACGCAGGCAAGGCAGAAAATTAAAGAACTCCCGGGGAAACGGAGAGACAGTCAAAGAACAGCAGGTGAAGGACAGAAAACACCAGGCCCCGGTTTCCTACTCACTGCATGACTGTCCTGTCATTCTCGGGAGACCGGGGCCACTTCCCCCGAGGATCTCAAAGACCTTCGTGAACATTAGCATATTGTCTTAACGAGCACAACCTGCATGAGGACTTCAAACGCTGCAGCGGTGTCCGCACACGCAATGCCATCTTCCGGGGAAGGGGTGAAGACTCACTGAAGTTAACAGAATGTATAGATGGGGAAACTGAGGCCCAGAGGTGTGACATGACTTGCCCAATGAGTCAGTGAGAGTCAAGAAGAAAACTCAGGAGTTCTGATTGCCAGGCCCTTCTTCTAACCTTCAGGCCTTGTGTCCACCAGGATAAAGCACAAGCTTGTTAGTGGTAAAAGCCTAGTTTAAAATTAACCTTGCTTGGTCTTCCTATGAGTTAGCAGGTTTGGACAAACCCCCAGGAGCAATGTTCCCTCTACATTTTCCCATGTGCGGAATACATTTTGTTACGTGCATACATTTTGTTATGTGTGGATGTGCACCACCAGAAGAACACATGTTACCCGCTGTAGGCACGCTGCTAATCAGCGGGGTGGCATTTAAATTTCTCCTGGGCGGCCGCCCAAGCGCTCAGCTATCAGGGAACACTGCCCTGGAGTCTTTGCCCCAACCTGCTCACACGTGAGACTTACAAACGGCCTTGACTTCACTAGAATCCTCTTGCGTTAGCTAACTCATGGTACCTTCCTTCCCCCGCACCGAGTGCTCCTTCCCACGACTGGGAGAACAGGCAGGGATCCTGACTCCATCCCCTGCTGCACCCCCACCCCCTGCTTGGTTCTTGCCTGAACCCAGGAGTCCTGTTCCAGGCACTAGGCCATGCTTCCTCCTGGCTCAGACCATTCCCAGCAGTCAGATTGGCAAGCCGGCTGCCCCAGGAAAGGGCTTGGCTCATGCAGCGCTCCATCCCGAGGCCTCATTCTGCCTTGGCACTTGGGCTGAGGATTGCTTTATCCTCCCCCTGCCCAAACACACCTTCCTGTTCGATGTCAGGAGGGCTTGGATCCTGGCCAAGGCAGCTCCAGCAGCTTTCCCCTTCATTTGACAGCAGCCTTGCCAGGGTATGTGCATGCATGGGGGGGGGGGGGGGGGGGAGTATTTTTATTTTGCAGGAAGGAGACAAAGGGAGGCCGTGAGCCTGCAGACGGGAAGAGAGCCTGCTCCGTCGAGGCTGCGGCACCTTGTTAAGCCAGCGCCTCTGCCTCGCTCTGTTCCTCCCCCACCTCAAAGCCTGCTCTGCAGCGCTGGCCATCAGCTCCTTGGGCTCTGCATGGCCTGGCCTCCTCTCCCCACACAGATGGCTGTTTCCACTCACTTGAGCGCTTGACCTAAATCTCCTAGCGATCCAGTGGCACTGCACTATCTTACCAGTGCAGCTCAAGGCAAGGGGAGGAGATGGCTGTGAGGAGCAGGGGAGGGGACCAGCAGGAAATACTAGGCCGCCTCAGCCCCCCACGGCCCCATCACCTCAGAGTCGAGTTCTATAGAAAGCCCTGGTTTCATGCCGGTGTGCTGGGCCCAGTCTGCAAACTGGGTAACCACATGCCCGGCCCGGTCGCCCCGATAAACCACTTCCCCCCGCACAGGGCCTGGCGGAGGAAGTTCCAACGGCTCTAAAGTTTCATCCGTGACTCAGCCGCTGCCTGCCTCGGCCAAGAGAGCCCCTTGGCCCGGCTGGCGGGTGCTGGGGTGGGGGCGGGGGGTTTCACAAAAAAACACGCCGCTCCACCCACAGTGCCAGCGCGGCCCAAACCCAGCGACAGCGCCAGTCTCCTCGAATCCCCTCCGCGCGGCACGGCGTGACTCACTCCAACCCCGCGCTGCCCAAAACAAGCTCTGACACGGCAGGAATGGAGACAGAGATGCTGGGGGCGGGCGTGCGGGAAAGGGGAGGGACGCGCAGCCAGAGAGAGAGAGAGAACAGCAGAGAGAGACAGAAGGAGGGAGAGCAGAGGCAGAAATAACAGCATCTGAAACGCTGCCTGCTAGAGGCTAATTGGTTCCGGCACAGCCTGGTTTGTTTGGCGACGCTTCCCCTAATCCTTCAGCCTCTCCTCTGCCAGCCCCAGGGACGAGGGCATTTCTCTGCCCGGCTCGGGGGTCTCGCGGAGCCTGGCTCTCTGTTGGGGGGCTGGGCTTTGCTTGGTTGTTTTCAAAATTTGCAAGGCAGTGGGCATGGCCCTCTCAGCGAGATGCCACCAGAAAAAGGCAGCCGGGCTGCAACAGTCTGCTGTGGTCACTGACAGGCCGTCCCTACCCCACTCCCTCCAGCGCCCCCTGTTGGGTACCCCCCTCCTGTCTCATTCTCTCCAGCGCCCCCTGTTGGGTACCCCCCTCCTGTCTCACTCCCTCCAGCGCCCCCTGTTGGGTACACCCCTCCTGTCTCACTCCCTCCAGCACCCCCTGTTGGGTACCCCTCTCCTGCCCCACTCCCTCCAGCGCCCCCTGTTGGGTACCCCTCTCCTGTCTCCCTCCCTCCAGCACCCCCTGTTGGGTACCCCTCTCCTGTCTCCCTCCCTCCAGCGCCCCCTGCTGGGAACTCCCCCCTCCTGCCCCACTCCCTCCAGCGCCCCCTGCTGGGAACTCCCTCCTCCTGCCCCACTCCCTCCAGCGCCCCCTGCTGGGAACTCCCTCCTCCTGCCCCACTCCCTCCAGCGCCCCCTGTTGAGAACCCCCCTCCTGTCTCCCTCCCTCCAGCGCCCCCTGCTGGGACCCCCCCCCACACACAATCCTGCCCCACTCCAGCACAAACTGGGAGAGGCTGGGGGAGGGGAAGGGGCAGGAGCTCTGTGCTAACACTCCTCCACATTCAGACAGCCCCTCCTGCTGGGAGGAGTGGAGCCAACTCCCTCCGCCCCCCCCACCCCCAGCCTCTGCTCCTGCATGGTCCTGAGCGGAGTCCAAGCGCCTCCGCCCTGCTGAGCACACAGGGACGCTGCAAAGCAAATGGAGCAAGTTTGTCAGAGTAATCCCCACACAATCCCAGGCAGGATGTGGCCAGTTCCTGGGGGGTCGTAGACACTGTGAGCTCACCAGCCCCAGTGCACCCTTGGTCCCGGCCCAGACAATGAGGCAGCCAGCCGCTGGGGCCACTGGAACTGGGGGTGGCAGGGAGGCAGTGGAGGAACCACAGAAGTAGGCCAGAGGCGAGCAGCCCTGAGGCTTCTGAGCTCAACAGTCCACTCTGGCCTGACCCATGGCACCTAGCCCTCTGAGCCTGGCCCAGACTGGCAGAAGCAGCAGGGTCGCTGCCCCACAGAGGCACTAGGGACGCTGTCCATGTGTGTCCCTGCCCTGGGCAGAGCAGGCACCTCTCGCCGCCCCCCACCCCTCCCGGTCCCCAGCTGAGGATCCCTGGCCCCAAGCATGCGCCTGCTGACGCTGCCCGGCTGGTGCCGGCGGGCCCCCAGCACCAGGACACTAGCCAAGAGTCGGCAGCTTTGTTCCAGGTGCCCATTCCCTTTTTTCATTAGGCTAATGGGATGCGGATGCATTATTCCATTCCGCACGCTGCTAATGAACCACTCAGGCCTGTGCATTTGCATTAATGTGCTAAGCGCTGGGGGGGGGGATGCATCTGGCCAAACCTGACCTTCCCCCAGTGCAGCCAGGCGCCCTGGCTGGGCTCAGCCCCTGGACCCCCCTCCCCCTCCCTGCCCCACAGCCACCCCTCCCCTTCAGCACTGAATCATGCTGCGCTGCCCTGGCTCCGCACAGACCCTTAATCTTCCCAGGGAGAATTCCACAGCGCATTCCAGCACACATTAACCAGGCCGCGGCTGGGCAGCCCAGGGCCGGGGAAGAGCCGCTCTGCCTCCTTTCCAGAGCAGGCCTCACAGCTCCTACCCAACGTCCACCTGCAACTGTGGCATGTGAAGCCACGCATCCCCATGCACCCCCCCAAGGCTCTGCTAGGGTGAGCAGGATCTCCCAGGTTAGGGTGATATACCTAGTGGGCCTCCTGCCATGCTACAGGCAATGCCCAGTCACTGCTGCGCCCCAACTTTCCCCATGTGGAACTGGAGCACCCGGGCCCCAGTTACTCCAAATCCTAAAACTGAACGTGTCCGTGTGGGGGGGCTCCAAAGGCAGGACCCCACCCAGCAAAGGGACGGAAGGAACGTGCCTTAGTGCTTGAAATCCCTGCCCGCCCCCACGGACGCTCGGGGCCCTGCAGACTAGGAAGCAAACACGTTTCCCCCTTTTTATTGGAATTCACATGCAACATTCCCAGCCCCAAGGGGAATTGGGGGCGAGGGGGCAGCCAGAGGACATGGATTCGGGAGCCCCCCCACACTGGGGTCCGTCCCCCACCGAGCCCTCCAGGGGTTTGTTCCGGCTCCCTACAGCCCCCGTCCCTGGCGAGGTCTAGCAGGCAAATGACCCAAGAACCGGAATGCAAAAGCCTCCAGCAAACATCGGCAGCTGCCTGCACCCATATCAGCGCAGGGAGGGGCGGGAGAGGAAAGGACGCCAGCTGCACAGGGAAGGTCAACTGCAAACCACCCAGCCCTTCTATTCCTCCCCTGCTCATTACCGCCTGCGAGTGTCTCTCTCTTTCCTGGCTGCTAATACACGGCCAGCTGAGCTGCGCCGAGCCCTCCCCGGCACTGCAGTGATGTGGCACACACAGCCCTGGCAGATGCACGCCCTGACAACCGACTGCCATGTAGCCAGGTACCCGGGAGCCACGCTCCGCCATTCCAGCCCGGAACGGCCCGTGGCTCCAGGCAGCTGTGCTAACTCAGCTCCTCCTGCCATATTCCCCTCCCCCTACCAGGCCAGGGCCCACCGGGGCGAGGGGCCAGGAACCCTTCCTGTTTCCCTGACCGCAGCCCGCAGGGCAGCCTGGGACGGACTCTCCTAGCAACGGTGACACTGACCCTGCATGCCGGGGATTGCACCGGCGGGAGGCCCACTGCGGGATGCTCCTCCGCCCACTTTAGCCCCAGGGCAAGGACCCCTCTCTGCCCACCCTGGAGGTGCCACTAGCCAGCAGGAAGGCTGGGCCCTGCGAAGGCCCATTTTGAGGAGCACAGACCTGGCCTGCAGCCTGTCCGCACCGGGGTAGGGTGAAGTGGTGCCCACCCAGGGACGTCAGCAATCCTGGTCTCGCTTGGGGAATACGGAGCTTAGCGTAGGGCTGCTTCCCTGCTTCTTTTTTTACCCCATCTGCCAGGCCAGGCCCTTAGCGGCGACGTGCTCGGAGACGCCCAGACGGCAGCTGCTCGAGAGACCACGCCGCGTGGCCTCCTGGAGCGCGCACAGTGATTCCCGTTCCCCCCCTCGCTGGAAAGGAACCTGAACCTGCCTCGGGACGCCCCCACAGCCGCACCTCGTCCGAGGCCCCCTCCGCAAGGGGCTACGGAGCAGTGGGTGGGCAGCCTGGGAGAGCAGCTCTCCCTGGCATTGGGCTGCAGCGCAGCCGGGCATCCGCCTACAGGGCCTGCAAGCTGGGAAGCGATGGATCAGAGCACCACTCCGGCCCCACCTGCAGCAGGCGTGCAAGCACCTCTGTTTACGCGCGTGCGTGTGTGTGTGTGTGTGTGTGCGCGCGGGGTATGTCACAGACTGGTGAGCAAGTTAATCTCAGACTCCCTGACACGTGGAATAAAATCACGATCCCGTAATGGAATTCATTCGTCTTCCTGTCCAGAGAGAGAGCAGCCCCGGCACCGCGCGCCAGCACTGAGGAGAATAAACCATCAGGCCGGGGACTGAGCACGACGGGACAGGACACTGCGGAGCGCCTGAGCTCACAGGGACCAGAGGGGGTGGGGGTGCTCTGGGCCCCCCTCTCTCCCTCCCCATTCTCACCAGTCCTGAGCCAGGAACACGAGGGTGGGCGAGCCTGCGAGGGGACCTGAACAAGGGGGGGGGGTGTTAATTTGCTGCCCGTTAATGAGGGAGATCTGAAGAGTGCCACTGGCAGGACTTCAAAGCCCAGCCAAGGCCAGGGAAGTAACGGTTGGGATCCCATCTCCAGCGCAGGGCAGCTTGAAGGGGGAACATGAACCCCAACGTGCCGCTGTCAAGACAAACCAGAGCCGCCCCCCTGCCCACCTTGCAGGCTGACGGGCCTCCCACGCTCACCCCCAGCGCCAGGAACGGCCAGGCAGCACCAGAGCAGGGAAGCGCCTGGCTCAGGGGCTGACAGAAGCCACCTCGGGGGGGGGGGAGGGAAGGTGCGGTGGGCTGGGCAGAGAGCACCTGCCTGCGGTGAACCCCCGCACTCATAAGAACGGCCACCCTAGGTCTGATCCAGGGGCCTTCTAGGCCTTAGCATTTTTGCTGCCCTGTTCTGAACCTTTTCCAATTCCAATGTATCTGTGGTGGGGGGGAGCGACAGAGGCCCCCCACGGGATGGAAGATGTGGGCGTACCATGCACGGGGGCCACCTCGCACCGCCCACGGAACCGAGTGACCCACGGTGCTAAACCCCGCTTGCCTTCCTTCCGTGACCCCGTCTCCACACACCCCTGGTGAACTTCCAAGGGGAATATGAAGGGGAGCAAGAGCTTGGTTTGCAGAGTAGCTTTAGTTCTGGCAGAGCCCGTGGCCTGCCAGGCACCTTCCATCCACTCACAAAGGGGCAGGTCTCCTGGCCCAAGCACTGTAGAGTCTTATGAGCAACCTACAGGCATTCAGGGAAGGGGAACAGGGGGCAATTCCTATACCAGTCACCAAGCAGGGCAGTCAAGTGGGTCTTTAGGGGGACCTGAATATGGGGGGGATCAGGGCCTTGCAGCCGAGTGCCAGGACATGCAAGGGGGGTCGTGTGGAAGGCGACACCAAGGCAGCGCATGTGGGAAGAGGAGAGTAGGACTACTGAAGGAGCACCAGAGACCGGAGGCTTCTGTCCTGTTTTGCTGGCTCCTTACCTGACTGGCCAGGTGGATAGCAGGCCGGGGCCCCTTCGTTGGGTTTCATCTGCCTTGGAACCTGCAATGCACATCCAGTCCTGCCCCAAAGCTGCTTCCCTCCAAGAGCCAAGCCTGCCTCGCCTTCCCAGATGGCCATGGCAAGGCCAGGGACAGGAAATCAGCCTAGACTCAGCAGTTCTGCATCACCCTTCCTCCACAGGGGTATGTCTACACTACCCCCCTAGTTCGAACTAGGGGGGGTAATGTAGTCATACGGAGTTGCAAATGAAGCCCGGGATTTGAATTTCCCAGGCTTCATTTGCATGAAGCCGGCCGGCGCCATTTTTAAATGCCGGCTAGTTCGGACTCCGTGCCGCGTGTAGCCGTGCAGCATGGAGTCCGAACTAGCCGGCATTTAAAAATGGCGCCGGCCGGCTTCATGCAAATGAAGCCCGGGAAATTCAAATCCCGGGCTTCATTTGCAACTCCGTATGACTACATTACCCCCCCTAGTTCGAACTAGCGGCGTAGTGTAGACATACCCCAGGTGTGGGACAGCAGCACCCCACTGGGATCAGGGCCCCACTGCACAGACAGCAAGAGCGGAGGGGAAACTGAGGCACACCAGTCGTAATGCAGACAGCTGGTGTGAGAGTTGAAGGCAGGTTTGTGTTCCGGGCACATCATTACACACCCCTGCCACCAGCTGGCTTCCTCAGGCCAAGAGGCTGCCTTCACACAGCTCCTAAAGCAGTAGTCACCAACCAGTAGATCCGGATCTACAGGTAGAGCTTGGAGCCTTTCACAGGTGAGCCTGACTGGTTTGGCTAAGAGGCTGTCAAGTGCAGCACTTCATCTGCCCCTCTAAGCACTGCCATGTTGCTCCTGCCCTCTGCCTTGGAGCCACCCCCCATCCCTGGGAGCCTCTTGATTGCTGTGCGGGGCACAGGAAGAAGAGGAAGGGGTGCTGGTGTCAGTCTCCACAGAGCGGGGGCAGGGATGGAGAGTTTGCTGGTTGCTTTTGGGAGTGGTGCAGGGCCAGGGGAGGGGTGAGCCTGCCTCAGTCCCCTGCACCACCACCCAGAAGCCACCTGTGGTAAGCGGTGCCCAGCTGGAGCCAGCATTCCAAACCCCGGCCCCAGCCCTGAACTGCTCCTGCACCACAAACCCCTGCCCTAGCCCCTGCACCAAAACTCCCTCCTAGAGCCAGCACCCTGAACCGCCTCCTGCACCTCAACTCCCTGCCCCAGGCTCAGCTAAGAACCCCTCCCACACTCCAAATCCTTTAGCTCAAGATCAGAATACGCCTCCCCCTGCCCTGCACTCCAGCAGGCGAGAGAGGATGGGGGAGAGAGGGAGGATGGAGTGAGGCGGGGCCTCAGGGAAGGGGCGGGAAGGAGGCGGGGAAAGGGTGTTCGGGTTTGAGGTAGATCCTGGATTGCACTTAAATTCAAAAAAGGTTGGAGACCAACGTCCTAAAGAATCCTGCATGCACCCCAATGTGCCGATTCCCCCGCAGACAAACCAAGTGCATCAGGCACCGGGGAAGTGGCACCTCCCAGGCAGAAGCACGGAAAGAGCAGCCGTTTGCCGGCCCAGGTCTGTCACGCCGACAGGTGGAAGGACTCTGTCATAAACGCGAAGGTGGGACAGAAATAGCCCAGCCTCTGTCGTTTCACTCCTCTCTGGGCAGCGGAGCCAGAAACGCCCCTCGGCAGGACTGGATTGAAGGGACTTTGGAGGGCTTAAAAAAGCCGGAGGTTGATCTCACCAAGCCGTGGGGTTCGTCAGGTTAATCGCGGTTCAGACCTGCTCCGTGGTCTACA
The DNA here is from genome assembly GCF_049634645.1 of Pelodiscus sinensis. Taxonomy (NCBI): domain Eukaryota; kingdom Metazoa; phylum Chordata; order Testudines; family Trionychidae; genus Pelodiscus; species Pelodiscus sinensis. Next base: position 12,439,169 of record NC_134735.1, read on the forward strand.
CATTGGGGGAACCGAGGGCAGGTCCCGAACGTGGCAAAGTGCCCCACAAGCAGCCAGCCACAACAGGGCAATGCTCACCTGACCTAGCGTTGGCTGGTTGTAGCAAGAGGGTTGCCCCCAGATGGAGGGGACTGCTCATGAAACACAGACTCTTTCACCCCTAGGTGGCCGGTTCAAATCCGGCATGGGCTGGTAGACGCTGTGAGTGACTCCCTGCAACTAAAACGTCTGTATTGGGCTAATCAGCCCTGAGAACCAGCATGGGGGGCAGGCTCCCTGGGGGGGCTCCCAAGACTGAATGGGCCATGGAAAGCAAACACCAGAGAAGGGCTAGGACACAGCTCCAGAGGGAACAGCAAGGACAAAACTGCCCCCTGCTCATCTCCATGCCCCACCCTGCGCTCCCCAGGCAAATGCCCTGTCCCCTTGACCACTCCAGCACCCACCCTACCTTCAGATGGTCCCTTAGCCTGCCTTCCTAATGCAGGAGCCAAGTCCGTCCCTGGGCAGCCTGTCCGGCCATTCCCATGGTGGGCAGCCAGCCTCCAGGGCCACTTCACCCAGCCCTGTCTCCACTCGGGTTGGGCTTAAAAGGGAACAGGCTGCGGTTTCAATGCTCAGCTTTCACCTGCCTAGCCCAGGGGCAAACCTCACCCCAAGCCTCACCCCAAGCCCCTGAAAGGGGATCATCCCCAGAGACCGACCCCCACCCGGCTGAGGCTCTTCCAAGGAGCTTGAGCTTCTCGCTCCACTGTGGGGACATGCCCAGCCACAGCTGCTGCCTGCGTCACCTTCCCAAGCAATCCTTGGTGCACAGGCGCAGCCTGGGGAAACCGGCTAGGAGCGGGAGGTGGTCCAGGGATGAGTGAGGTTTCTACTTGGAGTACACAAAGCCCCTTTCATAGGGGCTGAGGTTAGATGCGCCCAGTGCACAGATTACCCCTGAGACAGACCCGCCTGCATTACAGTGCTGGGCAGGAGCGTGCTTTGTGGGTAAAGCAGGGGGCTGGCTGTCAGGACTCCTGGGCCCCCTTCCTAGCCTCGGGAGGAGGCAGAAGTGGTTAGAGCACGGGGCTGGCTTCTCTTCCTGCCCCAGACTCACTGTGTAAGACCTTTAGGTCTTGGCCTTGGCCTTCCTGTCTGTGAAATGGGGCTAGCAGCACAGAGCCCATCTCTGAGAGACCAGGGTGGGACCAGCCCTGGGGAGGTTTGTGAAGCATGGTGAGTTCCTGCAATGGAAGGAGCTGGCTGAGCATGTGTTAGATGGAGCTGGGAAGAACAGGGTGAGCGCGTTGAGAAAGGATTCCTGGGTTCTATTCCCAAACCCGGCAGGGAGAGTGGTCCAATGGTCAGAGCAGGGCCAGGCAGTCAGCGATCCTAAGTTCTGCCCTGGCCTGGCCGCTGATGGGTGCCCTAAAACGCACCTAAAACGCAGCCTGGCTCTCCCGTGGCCACTTTGCGGCCCAGTCCCGGCCCTGCAGGGAACGTTCGGCGGAGGTGCTTTTCCCTCCCATTGGCTTTTAATTATATTAATAATAAAAGTCGCTTGCATGAAAACAGGAGCTTTGTTGCTTAGGAGCTCATCTGCTCCCGCTGCTTATTCCCCACTTTAAACCGTAATCCTCGGCTGGGGACACCACAATTAGCCACTGCGGAGATGGTCGCAGTGTCACAGTGGATTAAGGCTTCAGCCGGGGGACTCGGCAGGAGGAGCAGCTGAGCTACTAAGCAACCAGCATCCTGGTCTCACCCCAAGGAGACCTTGGGGACAATGCCCCCCACGCGCCCCTGGTCATCAGTCACGCTTGGGATCACGCCTGCGAGCCCCTTGCCTGGATTAGGAGCCTGCTGTGCTAGGCGCTGGACACACACCGTCCCTCTAAGCCCTCTGCCCCCCACCTGGGACACCAGAGAATCAAAACACGGCTCCGTGAGGCCCCAGCACTCTAATGCCCCCCGTGCGCCCGGCCCCGGGCAGGCTGAGCTTTATGGGCTGTGCAGGCAGATCTCACACAGGCATCCTGAACACGGCACCCTGGGTGGCAGAATCCAGGTTGGCTTGGAGCCGAGAGGCAGGCGGGGGCGTGAGGAGGAGACGGGGCAGGAGGAGATGAGCGGCAAGAGGCTGAGGGGCAGAGAGGGGAATATTCCAGAGGACAATGTATTTTTGGAGCTCTCCCCCGCGTTCCCGGATCCCTGACTCTCAGCGGCAGGGGAGCAGGGCTGCGCTCGCACGGCGTCTGTGCACTGGAGGGATGATAGGGGACAGGGGCCCTGTTCACGGCCTGCAGGAAAAGCAGGTTTGGCGAGGGATGAAGTGTACTGGGAGGGGGGAGACGAACCTCAGATTTATGAGGCTAAGTCCTCCTGCCCATCCCCCAGCCAGCCCCCTCCAGCTTCCCAGTGAGCTGCCCGCATTCCCTGCAACACCTGGGGCCATTCCATCTGCAGCCAAGCATGAGCCGCCGGCAGCCGCAGCCAGGCCTGCACCCCTGCCTCCCCGTCACAGCCAGGAGCCGTCACGGGGTGAACGCCAACTCCACCGGGTTATTCGCCCCTCAGTGCTCCCGACTCACTAATGAGGTGCAGGCAGCTCGGCCCCGGCTTGAAAGACAGCCCCACAGCCTGCCCGGGGGAACCTACATGGCCTGTCCGTGTGGGAAGAGCAGGCAAGGAGTCCTGGAAGCCCATACACCAGCAGCGCCCGGCTGGGCCCACCCCCACACACTGCTGGCCTCCATTCCCCCCGTCTGTCCAAACGCTCGGTGAGCTCCTGAGCCTCACGACAGCTGCCCCTGACTCCATGCAGAGGGGGCGCCCCCCCCCAGGGAATCAGCCACCCCACGCACCACAGACCTGGGGTGTGAGTTCCGCCGGTGGATCAGGCTATTCTCTGCCTATGCCCCGGGACCACACAAAGACGCGGGGATCTGAACTAGCAGCCCACGCCGTGGGACGGTGGCCACGGACTGCGTGCTCCACAGTTGCCACGGCCGTTCACAAGCGAGGCCGCCCAGCCTGCAGCATGGGGCACCGGCTCTGATCCCACCCCGGAGCCCGATTCCCTGCGTCACCGCGGACACGTTACCTCCCCAGCCACGACGTGGGGACGCCAGCCATTGCCTTATGGGCACTACGAGTCCGGACTGGCCAGCCCAGCTGACGGGAGCCTTGCTGTTGGCTTGGAGACGGGTGCCTGGGCCACATGGTGGTGTCCAGAAGGACACGACTGCGGAAACGCAAAGTATCGGCCTCCAGGTCAGTCACTACGCACGGCTCCCGTGGGGGTGGGGATCAGACCCCAATGTCCTGACTTCCGGAGCAGGGGGGGGTTGTTCTGCGGCAGTTCCCCTTCCCCCATGCCAGCCAGAGAGTCCACAGCCCCAGCTCACGGCCACTTGCCCAGGACCACAGGGCCCTGCAAGCCAGGGGGAGGCCCGGACAGAAGCACTGAGTCAGAGGCAGAGTAGCAGGTGGCAGAGGTGGGGCTCAGCTGATTGCTGCTGGCGGCAGCCCGCTGGGCTGGGCTCCCTCCTCAGCGGGGAGGAAGATGAAGGAGCTGGCAGTGGGGGGAGGGAAAGAATCCCTGGCGGAGGAGGGAGGGAAATTAGGGTGGAACAAGGCCCCACCAGGTCTTAGCTCACCCCCTCCTTGGCTCTTCCTCCAGCGTGGGTGGGGGGCCGATAGGCTCCCCCTCCTCTGGGGGAAGGCTGGCTTCCCTGGGCACCCCCACTGACAGATGAGCCAACAGCTGGGACACGCACTTCCCCAGGGCTAGGTAGGGCCTCGGCTGGGCTGGGCTGGTGGGTGCCAACCCGGCAGCCGTTCTGCGCTCAGCCTCGGCCAATAGAGCCTGCCAGGGCACCGGACACCAAGGTCCCTCCCCCCGCCCTGGGGTTTCTAGCGACCAGAGATGGGCAGGGGCCCCAGGCGCGACCTTGACCTCCCCACCTGCCCCGGCCGGAAAACAGCAGAGCTGCTGAGCGAGGCGCCGGGCTGCGGCGAGACGGCGCGGGCTGGACCGGAGGGGAGGGTATTGCCATCCGGGGACAGGGATAAAGCACGAGTGCTGCATACATAACCCAAAGCCCATTAACGGAGCCTCAGCTCCCGCCCCCGCCAGAGGTAAACTGCGCCGCTCCCCCACTCCCTCCATGCCCACTCAGGCCTTCCCCCCGGCCCGCAAGTGGCTGGTGGAACAAGCTTCAAATGCGGATGGAGGGTGACGGGGCCAGGGCAGAATTCCCCAAACTCCCCGCTGCCTGCTCTCACGAGCTAAGTGCCCCCGAGCCTCGCCCCACCCTGCCAAATTCACCCCCATGTCCCCCAATCAGCGACGCCTGCGCCCCGGGCGGCCAACCAGCCCTCCCCCGACGCGAAAGGGAGCGCAGCTACCCCTCTTTAAAGCAAGAGAGCCAGATGGTCTCCAGCTCCCAGCCCGCGGGCTCTCAGATCACCAGCCCAGTGCAGCCCGGGACTGGCATAGCCGGGGGTGTGGCTGGCTAACACTGAGGCACATGGGCCACCGCTGCACAGGACTGCTCAGCCAGCTGCTTCCACCCAACCCCCTCGAGGGTCCTTTACTTCCACGACCCCCAAACTCTAGCCCCACCCCCATCCCGAGCTCAGCGGATGCAGCTTGGGGGAACCTCGCTGCCCTTTGGTCTCCCCCCCGGCTGCCAACTTGCCAGGGCTGCACCTCGGGGGCTGCTCGAAGCAGGTGCCAAGCCACGCGTGTGTGACGTGGAACCTGAGCACCAGGGCTCGAGGGCAGGCGCCCCCCGCACCACTGGGGGGGCAGGGACAGGACAGCCTGGCCACACGGCCGACCAGAGAGAGGACAAAAGCACAAGGGAGACCCGCCTGCTCCATGGGCCCTGTTTAGCACAGGACACGTGGCTGCCCTAGCTCAGGCCTCAGCCACAGAGACCCTGCTAGAGGCAGCTGGAGGCCTCTCAGCCACAGCTGTGTTGCACGGGGCCGCTCAGCCTGCGTCTCCGGCCTCTTGAGGCTCAGAGCTGTGCAGCTTGTCGCCGGGAGTGAAGTCGCCAGCGAGAGGGGGAGTGAAATATCCTTCCGCTCCCCCCGGAGCTTCAGCACGTGACGGCACCTGAGGGGGAGGGGGCAGCTGGAGGGGGAGACGGAGAAAGGCAGCAAGCGCGCAGGGGAAGGGATATTAGTGACTATCCGCTTAACCCACACGCTCCTCGCCTCCCGGCCCCACTGGGCACCTGAGCGCAATGGCCAGGTTTTGCGTTCAGGGCTCAGACAGAACTGGGTTTGGGTCTCCGCCATCGCACTCAACTGCCTGCCCCACCGCGGAAACTGAGGCACGGAGCTTACAGCCAAACTTTTTCCGAGGTAGCCCCTCATTTTGGGAGCCTGCGTTTCCCAATGTTCGACCTGAGATGTACCTGTGGCTCCCATCGGCTCTCGCCTGGATCTATGGGCACTGAGTACATGGTGGGTATGCCGGCCCAGTAATCACCGCTCACGCCAGCTCGTCGGGTGTGCGGGATGTGGGCTACGGGCCTGTGGACCTGCAGTGTAGACATGTGGCCTCGGGCGGGACCCTGGACCCTGCAAGGCGGGAGGATCCTGAGGCTGGAGCTGCCACCTGAACCCAACCCCCTAGACCGCAATGAATTAGATGCCACTTTTGCCCCTTGTGACATGCCCAAGGCCCCCTTGGGAGACAGTGGCAGAGGTGGGATGCAAGCTTCAGTGCTCAGGCCTGTACTCAAGCTACTCGGCAGCCCCGTGCAGGGACAGCAGCTGGGTCAGCAGAGGCTTTCAGGGACAAGAGACAACCTGGGGGAGATTCAGCAGAGAGGCGGCTTTGCTTCCAAATCCCCCAACGGGCATCGGGGCCAGGAGTGGAGCAGAATGAGAACAACTTAAACCTCCCCCCCTTATAATCCAAGGTCTTCCCAGACATTAACGGCCCCTCGGCGGGGATCTGGTCTGGTGGTGGGGACGCGCGCCTGGGACTTGGGAGAGCTGGACTCAACTCCGTTGGGATTGTGGGCGCGACCCTTGGTCTCTCCATGCCTCAGTTTCCCATCGGTAAAAAGAAGGATATGAGCACTGAGGGAAACGGAGGCACCGAGGAGGGTCGTCGCTTGCCCAAGGACACAGGAGAGTCAGCAGCATTAGAACGCAGAGCCCATCCCCATGCTCAACCCCGCAGGCCATGCTCCCTCCCCCACCATACATGCCAGAGCCAGCCAGGAGCTGCAGAGGGAGGCTCCAGTACAGCTGACAGTTTGGCCCAGGGGAGGGAGGGAAGAAGGGAAGGAGGGAGGGAGGAGGGGAGAGCAGAGGCGGATTTATTTTGCAGTGATGCAGGCAAAAGGAAAGAGGCTCCTGAGCCTAATCAGGTGCGAGTGCAGCATGTCTGCGAGAGAGGAAATCAGCAGGCTGCAGGCGAGCTGCTGGCAGGGAGTCTCCACTCAATCTTCCTGCAGGTTTCAGGCTGTTAGACAACTGGGCCAGGAGGCCTGCAAGTGCAATCAGCATTTAACCACTAGGACCACCGCAAACTCCCTGGACCAGAGCAATGGCAGCAGCGGGCGGCGCGGGGGTGGGTGGAGGGCACTGCCACTGAGTCAGTCGAGGGGCGGCCACCCCCGGGGGCTGACGTGCTGAAAGGCAGCCGCACGCAAGGGGGCGGGGCCACGAAGGGGGGCAGCCGCCATGCGGCGTGCACCTGCCGTACTGAAGCAGTACGGCATGGGGGCAGCTGGGCTGACGCACGACGGCAGCCGTGCCGCACACTGCGCCCCCCCTCGGAAGCACTGGTGCACACAGGCCGCTGTGCAATCACGAGCAAAGCGTTTTTGCACACGCACCCGGGGGGTAGCAGGTAGCAAAGAAGAGAACCTGGAAGCCTCCGCACTGAAAAGAAGAAACAAATGTCAGGTCAAAACCAAACACACAAATACCAGGGGGACCTTTGAGAGGGAGGCGCCGGCTCCCACTGCCCTTTCATTAACCCCTTCCTGTCAAACCCAGCCACAGCTGGCCTGTGCCCACCTCCCACCGAACGGCAGTTCTGCAATTTCAGACACAGCCCGGCGAGTCCTGCTTTCAAATCAAGCCTCTTCCCTCGCTCAGGCTCAGGAGGAGTGAGCAGTGCAGTGCGGAGCTGCTCGTTAACGGCTGCTCATTAACAGCCCTCTGGGATGAGCAAGGTACCTAGGGCACCTGCACCTCCGACTCTAATGAGCTCCATTACGGTCCTGAAGCCCCGAGACACAAACGAGGGGGCACGAGGCCTTCTCCATGACGGATGCCAGAGTGCCAGGAGCCAATCATCGCCCATTTCACCAGCCTTGCAGGGAGCTCCGGCCAGCACCGGCAGGGGAGAGAAACGGGCGAGAGGAACCAGCCCGTCCCGGGGCTTGTGGGGGGCACTGGCTCTACGGGGGTCACTGCCCCGCGTGAGAGAAGCCACCAGGGAAAGGAGGCCCTGGTAGTTGACTCATCGTGGCAGTGGCGGGGAGGTGGGGAAGGCGAGGCGCGGCTGCCGAGAAACGCCCTAGCCTCACCACAAATGCAAGCACACGCCCCCGGAACGCTCCCTGCGCCTCGGCACTGAGCCAGCCAGACTGCTACCCACAGCACCCAGTGGCCCCTGCCTGCCACCAGCTGGCTCCGGGTGTGAGAGCCATGGGGATGAAGTGCTGCTCAGCCTCCCACACGTGGGGGGGCGGGGCGTGGGACTGACCCCACAGGGGAGCAGGGAGCTAGATGAGATGGGGGGCGGGGGACCGCAGTCGCTGCACTCCTGGGCTCAGGGCTAAGAGGGATGGGTGAGCTGCTGCAGCCTGCCACCCTGCCAGTCCCCGTGGGGAGGGGTGGGCTCCCCCAAAGCGGCTCCAGCGAGCTCAGCAGTCTCACTTCTGCTCGCCTCTCCCAGCCCGGCCTGCTATGCCTGCGGCGGAGGAGCGGGGGCTGCAGGCAGCCACCCATCTCTGGAAAACACACACATGCTCAAGGCCACAAGGAACCTCTGGACTTGCCGGAGCCCACGCTGGAGGGGAGCTCCCCGGTGGAAGGACGAGGGGAGGGGGCAACTGGCCCCAGACCACCATGGCTCACCCCCAGCCGCAGGGAAGGAAAGGCAGGAATCACCGATTAGCCAGTCCAGGCCTTGTGTGGCTGTCAGGGTAAAGGGGCCCGGAGCAGCCAAGTCAGGCTCCGATCTCAGTCATCACTGAATTCAGATGCTGACTCCAGCCCCTAGCGCTTGGGGCTAGACCTGTGTCACACGGGGGGGCCAGATCCTGCAGCACAGCCATGGCCCCAATTGTTTTAATTCAGGCCCACAGCGGGCATCTGGGAAGTTGCGTCTCTGTGCCACTGAGTCCCTTTGCAACCCGGCCACGTCCTTTAAATGCTCATCTGTCAAGTGGGGACCCTGGGCTACGTGCCCGGGGGAGGGGAGAAACTGGGAGGCTCAGCTCTTTAGGGTCCATGAAGCGCTTGGCCATCCAGAGAGGGACTAGAGCGTTCCTATCCAAGCCAGTTGCTGTGCAGCAGCTCGAAGGGTTTCCCCCTCCAGCCTGCCACCTGCAGCCCGCTCCCTTCCGAGCGCTGCACATCCGCACGCTGCCCACGAACCCGCCTTCCCCCGATCAAACGAGACCGACGGTCCCCACAGGCAGCCTGGGAGCTGAAAAAACAAAACCCCCACCCTCCACAGTGCAACTTCCTGGTTCCCTGCACAATCCTCACCCGCAGGGCTAGGAGCCTGGCGCTTTCTGCTCCTTCCCAAGGGACGAGCCGGGGTCCTGGCTGCGCAGGGCTCTCCAGCAGCTCTCCCCACCCGTGCTGCCCCGGAGGGAGCTGGAGGGGACAGAGGCCTCCTCGCCCCCTGTTCACACACCATCTCCCCCTCACAGGCGGCTCCCCTCCACACAGAGCAAGGGGCCTCTTGTCCTGTCCGGGGAACCTCTTGTCCACAGGGCTAGCGCCTTTTGAGTCAGCACACAGCAAGCAGGCACGCTAGAGTAACGGAGCAGAACGAGGCTTCTGGAGGGTTCTCACCTCCCTTTTAGAGGAGAAACTGAGTCACAGGGAAGGGAAGCGACACACCCCGAGTGACCCGGACAGGCAAGAGCAGCTGCAGAGAACCCAAGAGTCCGGGCGCCTAGTCCCTTGCTGTAAACTCTCCCGTCGGAGCTGGGAACTGCAGCCAGGGAACCCCGGCTCCTACTCCTGCCCTTCGACCACTCCCCTGCCCAGAGCCTGGGAAAGCACCCCAGAATCCTGACTCCCTGCGCCGCCTGCTCTAACCATTGGCCCACATTCCCAGGCAGAGCTTGGGAGGGACCCCAGCCTCTTGCTCTGGCCCGTAAACCTCGCTCCTCCTCATGCACCTTTCCAACCGCAGCTTGACTCTAAATTTAAAAAGAAGAGGAAAAATATGTCCAGGAGCCCCACTTTTCTAGCAAGTGGCTAGCTCCGCACTGGGTACCCGGCTTTCCTGCTGGCAACAGGAGGGAGGGGAGATGGGCGTAGAGAGGACAAGCAGAGCCAAGGACATTAGACAGGTCTGGGACCCTCCTACCCTGATCCCTAGAGCCCTGCGCAGATACACAATTTGTACCCGGTGTCTGCATCCACAGCCACACCACGGAGCCAGATAGCAGCGGGGTCCAGCCCCCTCCCAGCGAGCCAAACAAAGGCTGGTGCCACCCACCACCCGCTCTCCCCCCCCCAGTGGCTCTCTGCCATCCCCAGCTGAGCACCCCTAACCTCCGACCCTGACCCATGCCGGGCTCTCGCTGCCTCGTTAATGTTTACTCGGGCTAGTTTAGCAACGGCAGGTTGCTATGGTAACCTTTCAAGCCATGCTCTGCCATTGGGGGACTAAGCCACCAGGCACGGGCACGACGGCCCCTGTGGCGTCTGGGTGTCACCCTGGAGAGTCCCCGGGGTGCGCCCCGAACAGTCTGATCGGCGGCCTCCTTGTGTCTCACTCGCATGCACCTTCGCACGCCCCGTTTCCACAGAGCGAGAAGTGGGGTCTAACGGGGAGAGCCCGGGGTGGGCGCCCAGAGCCCTGGGTTCCGTTCCCAGCTCTGGCAGAGATCCTGTTCCTGGGTCTGGTTGTCAGGTCCGCAAATGGGAGTTAGTGCCCTGGGCTCCTATCTCTGCCCTTGCGCCTCTTGGGCCAAGTCCCTGTCCCTTGGTGCCACGGCACAGAACGAGTCCCCCCCTCCTTGCCCCAGGGTGGCCGTGAGGCTAGCTAAGGCACCCAGTGGGCTTGGGATGAAAGCCACTATGGACACCAACTCCAAAACACAAGGGAGCAGCTCCGCTGAGGCCTAGCTCATCCCAACGCTCCCCCGGCCGCCAGTCCAGACCTACCCAGCAGGGCCCCTGCTGCCGGTCCCGGGCGGCTGAGCAGAAGGCAGGTGGATGCGCCCGCCCGCCGAAGCCCTGGTACCTTCAGCGACCACAAGGTTAAAGTTGCACAGTCTCCCGCTCGCTCGCTGTGTGCTGAAGGCTCCTTCGATCCGCCTGTCTGCAAAGCTCTCTGCCAGCACGCCTCTGTGCTGCATTATTTATAAAACACAAGAGCAGAGGGCTAGGCAACAGCTGCAGAGCACTCGGCAGCGCCGCGACCCCGCCGGGCACGGCCCCAATTCCGGGGGGCTGCACACGGGGGCGGGAGGCTGGGGAATTTTCCCATTGGTCTGCAGAAATCTTGCCCCGTCTCCCCCTCCCCCAGCCTCTCCTGGAAGGGCAAGCCTGGGCGGGAGGGGGGGGGGGGGGCTTCCTCAAGCAGGGCTCCACCTCCAGGGCCGGGGAAGGAACGTGGGGCACCTCTCTCCCTCCAAGCCCTTCCACAGCCCCGGTGCTTCCGCGAGCCACACGATCCGGGTCCTGCCGTTCCCTGAGCTCATCGTTAATCGGTGGCTTTTCCCGGTCATGTGAGGCAGGTCACCAAGGTCCAACATATGTGGCGGTGGCCAATACGCCCCCTTCCCCACCACCTCCCCCACACGCTGCGGAGGAAAGGGCCTTCCCTTCGAAGGGCAGACGCCCCTCAGAGCAGATAGCATGCAGGGAAGGGTGGCGCGGCTTCCCTTCAGGGGCACAGTCGGGGGGACTTTAGAGAGCGCCTTCTTTGGTGGACACCCACGCACGCTTGGTCACACCCGTGCACAGCCCAGCAAACTCTGCCAGTGCCCGGATAGGCCCCCGCAAGCCCCCGCCTGCTGCTTGCTGGAGCAATGGGGGTCCGTTTGCTATTGCAGACAGGTCTTCCTGAAGCCTTGGCAGAATCCACCCACCTCCCCCCCACAGCCCCACCTCCGGCCCGGGGAAAGCCGGGTTAGAGCTTTCATTTTTTTATTATTAATTTCTACATCCACCTCGAGAGCTGCCTTTATTTCCCGGCACCCCCCCACCCGTGTCCCCTCTTGTTCTCCTGAAGATCTGCACTGGCTGAAGCTGTACCGGGCTGCGGCTAGGATTAATTCTGCATGACTGCCCGTCTCCACAGGGGTGTCTAAGACCCTCAGGCCTGCAGCAAGCTTTCAAATTCCTCCAGCCCAACTTAATTCCCTCTTCCTGCAGTGCTGGCGCATCTGCTGCAGTTGGACGCGGAGAGACTGGAGCACCCAGGAACGCAGACAAGCCTGGGGATGGGGAGGGAGAAGGGGACGGGCCTGAACTCACTGGTACTAAGCTTGCAGCCCCCACATCCCCGGGACGGCAAAAAGGGTCAGAGCAGCCCCTCACCCATCTGCCTCCCCTCCCTAGGACTTAGCAGGCTGCTGAGTCTGTGACATTCTCCCTATGGCCTTTCCCAGAGACGAAGGCTGGATCTGGCGGAGTCAGGCACAAGGCTAAGAGTTTAGCAACCTACACTCAAGGTCTTCTCTGCCCCAGTCTCTCTGTGAGAGCGGGGACAAGTCACCCTCCCTGCCCCCCGCCTTGGCTCCCCGCCTGTCAGAGGGGGACAGTACACGCCGTGCAGCGGGGCTGGTGGTCTACAGCACCACACCAGTGGGAGGGAGCTGCCGTATTCCTCAGCCGGAGCGCTCGCGTGTACAGAGAGCAACATAGCACTGCGCACACAAAGGCAGAATCATTGCCCAAAAGAGAGCAGAAACCTCAAGGCACGGTCCCCAAAAGCAGGAGACTGGCTTTAAAATAATGAGATCTTTAAAATGCTGAGCCTTTTATTTGTTCTCTGATATTTAACTCTGTAGGGACAGTGTTTTCCAGCCTCTCCAACACCCTGGAGGAATGTAGGGGGAGAAGGTGTCTGTTGAAACAGACTCTTTTTTTCAAAATGAAAACCTAGAGAACCCTGTGATCACGTGACTCCAAGAGCTGGGGCTTTAAAGAAAATAGGAAATGTCACGGGCGTTGGGTATTGCTGAGGAAACCCTCGAGAAAGCCCTGAGCCGATAAGCTGTACAAATGCATGTGCACTGGCAGGGCCACTTAGGAGAACCGTAACCCGACCGTCCGCGTGGCGCTGGATTTTCAGGAACATCGGCCAACCTGACAGAGTGGAACAGGGCAGGAATGGCTAAAGCAGGCAGCCCCCAGGACAGGACAAAAATCTCAGAAATGGACCCATTGCATTTGACTCGGGCTTCCTTGTTCTGCAAGGCGGGGGACTGCTAGGATTTTCGCTCAGCTCCCTTGTCAAAGAATACACCCAAGATTTCTGAAAGTGACTAGTGAGCCCGGGCATCACCTTTCGGAGGCCTGATTTTCAGAAAGCGCCGCACAACCTTCCTGCTGAGAACCAGGCACCTGTCAAGTGGCCCAGGTTGGGCCCCCTCATATCACGAGCCACTTTCGAAACTCTTGCCTTACAGTTTTGAACCGTCTTTCCCCAGCCGGCTGTTTAATACACAACGACAAAATGACCGGCCAGATTCAGCTCTTGGTGTAAATCCAGAGGAACTGCTCTGAAGACAATCGATTTACTCTGGTGTGAACAAGAGCAGAACTCGATCCCCCAGAAGCAGCCTGCCCACGACTCTGCAGCAGTGTCACAAACACACCCCTAGCCCAAAGGCGCAGAATGGGTCTCCTGGAACTCTTAATCCTGCTGTCCAGACACCCCCTATGCAGCTCTCCCTCCGCATCTTGCAGCAAGGTGCTGGGCAGCCGCGCAGCAGCTCTTAAAGGACTAGGAGCTAACAGAGCCCCCCGGCCGAGCCTTCCACTAGCCCACCCCTCAGACAGGGCATCCGCATTAGCTTTCCTTTTAAAGTAAATCTGGGTCCTACTGTGCCAAGCGCTGGCTGTTTGCAGCTGCGGGAGCCGGGGGCGCCGGGCAACCTTGCACGATCAGGCTGCGAGAAACCTCAACAGACACGAAATATGCGAAACCAGGCAACAGCATATGACCTGCTGCCCTGGGAACAGGCCATGCTCTCCCCAAGCCACCGCCCCTCCCGCTGCTCTTCGTTGGCTTTAACTCCAAGCCACTTCACGTCTCTGCCTGTTACAATCATGCACCTTTCGTGCAGCTTAAATTGGAAACCCAACGGACTGAGGGTCTTGTCTTTGCCTGGGATGCACCTTTGTGAACCTGTGGTAAGCCCTAGTAGTGAGGGGCTACTAGCAGGCTGGATGGGGTAGTGGTTAGCGCACTAGTCTAGGCTTTGGGAGACCTGGATTTAAACCCCTGTTCTACACCTACTTCCCCGGCCACCTTGGGCAAGTCACCCAGTCTCACCCCCTAAACTCCTGGTGGCAGGCACCATCACTTACCAGCTCTTCGTACAGCACCTAGCGCCCCAGGTCACAACCTGCCTGGCCTTGAGGTGCAACCGCAACGTAAGACTCTAATAAGCAACATCCTGACCGGATGGCTGCCTTGAGCGTGTCAGTGGTGGCACTGCTTAGAGCTGATTAGAACCAGGGTTTGTCTGAAACAGCACGCAGCTGTGCGTCTCTCTCTTTCTCTCGCACAATCCCCCCACCCCGCTGGCATTCCCACAATGCACTGGAGCAAACGAAGGAAGAGAACGTTGCCTTGCACTTTGAAGGCTCAGAATCACAGGCGCGGAGACATTTCGCCGTGGGGCAAAGCTAACCTGCAGGGGAGGAAACGAATTGCCCCCTTGCTGCCCCCTCCTGAGAGCTAGAGCCTGCTTTCTGGCAAAGCCACCCTTCCCGGTGCAAGAAGAAACCCCCAGGATGGGGCAGGAGAGGCCCTTCCCCCTCCCACTTGCCCCACTTGCCCAGGAGAGGAAAGGAAGGGTTGGAAATCAGCCCAGCCCAGCCGCTCGCAGAGCTGCGGCTACATGCATTTAAATCACTTATATCTTTACTTTCTCCTGCGCTGGCTGTGAGATGGGCTTTTTTTGCATTCGTAATTAGGGGGTGGAACAGATGGCGAAGGGTTCGTTTAAAGTAATGCATCCATTAAAATAACCTTCGCTGTCGGGGACTGCGCTCCAGCAGGGGCTTGCTTCACCAGAGGCGGATGGGGAGGGGAAGCCTTGTTCTGCTGGAAGGAGTCGGACTTCGGGAAGCTAGCCCAGGGTCGGGGAATTGCCTCCGAGGTCCCTCGCCGAGTGGCACCCTGCCACCAGATTCAGAGCTGTGACTCCACAGAGGACAGCCACCCAGCACCCCTCCCATCCGGGCTGCATCTGGCTGCCTAGATGTGCCCACCTAGATACTGGAGCCATGGCGCTGACCAACACGTGGCATGGTCAGGTGGCCTGCATACAGGACGAGGGGCCTAGTAATCTTGGCTTCCAATCTTGGCTCTGACACACACCCTTCTAGCACGGCTTTGGTCAAGCCACTTCTCCCACTGTGGGCCTCAGTTGCCCCACCCCTAAAATGGGCATAATGGCATGGACCCGTCTCGCCAGGCAGCTGTTAAGAAGCTTGTGCAAAGTGCAGCGAGCTGCCCAGGTGATTGGCACTAGTTAAGTGCAGGGGAATTAGCCACTGCCTGCTGTGGACTCCAGAATTAAGCACAATCTGAGAGCATGGTTCCCTTCACACCTCCAGATCCACCAGAAGGACTGGTTTCTAAGTCTGCGCCAAGAGATTCGTGGCATTTGGCGGAGGGGCAGGGATAACGGCGATCCGGTTCTGCTCTTGGCCCCACTGGTGGGAATGCAGATTTGCTGATTCCCACACCCACCCGAGGGCAGAGGAGCAGTATCTGGCCCAGCATGTCTGCCTGTAAGGCGCCCACCCTCCGGTTGCTGCATCTCAGCTTCCTCTCGGAGAGGTCCCCAGGGAAGGCTCGCAGCAGGACAGGCACCGCGAACCCCCCAGAGCAGGGGTGAGAACACCCGCCAGCACTGCCCGCCCCGGGAGAAGGCCGGGAGGATGGGGAGGGAAGGGAGAGTGCAGGCGCAGGGCCCATCAGGGAACTAGAACTCCCCAGCGCAGCAGCCTGCAGCCCCTCCCTGTTCTCCCCAGTGCTCCCAGCACCAGCCCCCAGCCCAGGCTCTGGCTCTCCCCATGCAAAGCCACGGAACCATCATTAGCCATTCCAGGCCAGCGGCAGCAGCAGCCGCCTCTCCTGTTTCAGCCCTGGCTCCCAGGAGAACTAGGGGAGGCTTTGTTCAGGAATCAGAGAGCGGGCCAGAGAGAAAGCCGGCCCCTGCCAGCTCTTGTGTTTCACTCCCATGGAATGCTGGGGAGGGGAGGGGAGTCAGGAGCCCCTGCAGGGTTTGGGGCTGGGCTGGAGGGTGCCTCTCTGCCCGGGGGAGGGGGAGGGCATGGGAGCCAAGCGGGATCTGAAAGCAGATGTCCAGTGGGGAGCTGCGCCGGGGGGCTGTGTGTGTATTCGATTTCGGGGGGTGCGGCACATGTATGCGATGTGGGGACAGCGCCTCTTGGCTTGGGGGAGCAAAAATGTGCCGGGGGCAGGCTGGTGTCAGCGAGGGATGTAAATTCCCATTAACAACGTTAACTGCTTCAGCGATTTCATTTCAACCCTTTCACTGGTTAACAGGGCTAGTGCAGAGCCGCTGGGGTCCGATGGCGGGAGCTGCTTCAGGCAGGGGCCTTTGCTGCCAGGGCCCTGCTGTCCAGCATGCCACGGGCAGGGGGCTGCTCTGGCCCCTCCCTGCCATGCCACACTGCGCTGCGGGCGGGCCGCCGGGAGGCTTCTCTGACCCTGGTCAGTGGGTTGGTGGGGGGCGGTCTGCCCCGGGCCCGGCTAGCCCTTCTGCACCGGGCCATGGGCAGGGGCTGTCTCCCACCACTAGCCCTGCTGGCTGGGCCCACCATAGGTGGGGTCTGCTCCAGACCCCCAGCCCTCCAGCTAACTGACTACCCCAGTGAGCGTGTCAGTAGGGTAATGCTTACCAGGTCACTGGTTAACCTTTTACGTTCCTAGTGCCAGCGACAGGATACTAGTGAGCTCCGGGTGCCAGCTCATAGGCATTTACTGGGGCTCCTCGTGCATGAGCTTTTGCACCAGGGCTGCAGACAGAACCCTCTGGGCCTAAGAGACACCCGCTGATTTCCTGGGTTCTCCGCAGGTAGCCGAGATCCCCCTGAAGCAAGAGGCCTGCTGCCTTCCCGAGAGGTGCGGGTTGGTGTGTTTCACTGTGCCCTGCCTGGAAGACAGCAAAGAGCTCCTGACCGTGGGGAGGGCAAGGGGGCAGAAAAGTGACTGGCTGGCTGCCGGGGGCAAGGAGGGACACAGGCAAAGTTCCAGCCTGCCTGTCCATGTTCAAATATTTAGCGTGTGCTCGCTAGGTGCTACTGCTGCCTTCGGCCATCCCAGGGTTTGAAGCCGCAGAGAGGAGCAGAGGTGGGAAGCGGGAGGCGGGGAGGGGGGAGAGGTTGGAGGGGCAGGAGCCTCCACCTGGGTTCCTTTTGCTTGTGGTCAAGGAGGGGGGAGGGGGAGGGCAGAGCCAGGAAAGCTGGAGGCGGCAGCCAGAGGATTCCAGCTCCTGGGGCTTTGGCTCAGGAATTCCCCTTTGATCAGCCAGGCAACAGCTCCACGCTCACCAGGCAAGGCAACCAACCCAGCACTGCACCCCACCCCCTCCTCCATCCTTCCCAGTCCCCCAGGCCAGGGGCGTGAGAGCAACTTGGGGTCCGGGGGCCTGGTCCCATCTGGACCCTGCACATCCAACCAGCAGATCCCCTTCTGCCTCGCGCCTTGCCCTGTCCCCGTACGCTGTGCTCCACCCCCATGGCGCAGCACCGCAGAGAGGCTGGCCAGCAGGCAGCTAGGGCAAGGCGACAGCCAACATGAGCAGCTGGACTGGGCCTTCGCTAACACATGGGGGGCAGCCACCCCCCACTCCATCACACAGGGCTCGGCCCCTCCATTTCATCCCACGCCCACGCCAGCACCAGCCACAGGGTACCCAGCGGCACGCCCGGGAGCCCTGCAGACACGTGCCCATCACCGGAGGGCCTCGTACCGGCTCAGCCTAGACCGTTGGCACCCGCCTTCGGCCACGAGTCAGTCACCCGCCCTCCCCAAGCGGGTTCGCTGCAACCCCCAGCTGAGCGGGCACAGGTGGGCGGACGTGGGCGCTTCCTTGTTGCCAACCCGTGACTCCCTTCCCCGCCAGCAAAGGGGCATGGCAGGCCCATCCCAGCCATGCTGCTTCTTTTGTCTGCACTCTCCAGGGACTCCCCCAGAGAGGGGACCCCTCCCCTTCCTCTCCTCTTGGCCGGGAGCTTCCATCTCCATTCTCCCCCTTCCCTGGCATCTCCGGGAGATGAGCCCAACCCGGGCCAGCGCTATATTACAGTGTGCACCCAACTCCCCACCACCAGCTGCAGAACCGGGAGCCTCCCCTGTCATGGGGAATTCCCTGGGGCCTCCCTCTTTCTGCAGCAAGCCCAACATGCTTGGGAACCCCAGCAATTAGAACTGGTGCAAGGAAGGATGGCCCAGTAAGCTAGGCTGCGAGCTGGACCGTAGGAGGCCTGCGTTAATTCCCTGCTCGGACACAGCCACTTTTCAGGCCTCGGTTCCCCCTCTGCACAACAGGGTACTGGCCAATATTCCCTCTTATCATTTCCATTCATGTGCAGGATGCATTTTGTTATGTGCACCAAGGCACATGTGCACCACCAACAGAAACACAAAACTTAGCTCTGGGCGCTCTGCTAATCAGGCAGCATTTGAGTTTCTCCTGAGCAGCTGCACAAGCTCACGGGGAACACTGGGGACAGGGCGGCTCAGCCCCCAGGGTGCGTGAGGATAAATACACCGAAGATTGGCAGCACTTAGGGATTATACTGAATGGGGCCCTAAAAGTGCCCTGCTCCCCATCCCTGGCCAAAGCAGGCTCAGAGTCCGCCATACTCGGACTGTTCTAGTGCTGTGCCCGTTGTAAGGGGTCGGAGCCAGAAGGCTCCCACTCCTGCCGAGACCTGACCCCACACTCCCCGAGCTCTGCCGGCCAAAGCTCCCTTCCCTGACATTCAATCAAAGCTTTCCCTCCGCCTCCCTTCCTCTCCCCGTGCCACGCAGCCTCAGCATACGCCTCATCCCCTTCGCTCCATCCCTTAGCCAAGCTCTACTTATTGACCCACCTATCAGCTGACCTCTCCGGCCTGGCTCAGTTTTGCTGCTTTTCTCTCGACCCGCCCCAAACGTGCCAGGTTCTCCCTGGGTTACGAGATGCCCGGAGCTGAACACGTCATCCCCGGGGCGCTGGTGCTGGGACAATCCGACTGCCTATTGATTTACCACCACTTATAAAACGCAGCCAAGATGCCAGGAGCTGCAGGAAGAGTTACAGAGGCGCCAAGGGGCTGGTGGATTGGTAGGCAAGAGAAGGGTTCCCCAGGGGAAATCCGTCCAACTCTCCCCCAGATCCTAGCCAATCTCCCTGCTGGTCCTTCCAACAGGCCCTGACGGTCAGTACAGCCCAGTCCTCACCACACAAAGCAGGGAGAGAGGAGAGGAGGGTGGACATGAGCTCCGCTGTACCAGGCCCAATGCTGCCCCAGCTTGTTTGTTTCCACCTGGCATTGCAAGCATGCAAAGCCCTCCCTGCTCAACCTGCTGCGCTGTGGCCACATTTAGGTACGTCCTGGCCATTACGCCTGCCCAGATTTCTCCCCCGTCATCCAAGATCTGGTTCCGCTCGTTTTCCCCCAAGTTGCTACCAGCCACACAGGCAAACAAGGAACAAACCAGTGAGATAACTTACCCTAAACGTGCCTCCCCTCTTGCAATTTTGGATGAAAATTTTATTTTGGCAACAAAGTTCCATCCAAATTGAACATCCTTCCCCAGATCCAAATCTTTGTTCATTATTTTCTGGTCTCTCGAGAACCTTTGGGGTTATTTCCCCGTCCATCTTTGCATTCCCATTTCGTATCTTCTGGACCATCAGGACTAGTTCTAAAGCAGCCCCAACAAGGGACCAGGCACTGACATTTATCATCCCCACCTGACCACAATCAGACTCTGCAAATCCACAGGTAACCACTTTATATCCACGGGTACCCACATGCGTAGGTGTGGATGTAGATATCCGCTTTATATCCACGGGTACCCGCGTGCCCAGGTGTGGATGCAGATATCCGCCTTATATCCACGGGTACCCGCGTGCCCAGGTGTGGATGCAGATATCCGCCTTATATCTACGGGTACCCGCGTGCCCAGGTGTGGATGCAGATATCCGCCTTATATCCACGGGTACCCGCGTGCCCAGGTGTGGATGCAGATATCCGCCTTATATCCACGGGTACCCGCGTGCCCAGGTGTGGATGCAGATATCCGCCTTATATCCACGGGTACCCGCGTGCCCAGGTGTGGATGCAGATATCCGCCTTATATCCACGGGTACCCGCGTGCCCAGGTGTGGATGCAGATATCCGCCTTATATCCACGGGTACCCGCGTGCCCAGGTGTGGATGCATATATCCACCTTATATCCACGGGTACCCGCGTGCCCAGGTGTGGATGCAGATATCCACCTTATATCCACGGGTACCCGCGTGCCCAGGTGTGGATGCAGATATCCATGGCTCATTTTTGCCAATACAAATTTTGTATCTGTGCAGGGCTCTAACCACAAGCCTTCAGCCACTTTCCAGTCCCCACCAATGCTCAATCCAAGCCAAGATGATTTAACTCTACACATGAGATTTGGCAAGACCCTAACAAAGACTTGACTAAAATCCAGGTACATTACAGCTCATCCACCGTGCTCCCTGAGGCGCGCCCCTTGTCCCATTCCATCCCGAGCAAAACCATCACATTTTAGTCTTGGTACATTCCTGGGGGCCAGCTGGTGTCAATCGACGATTTCCAGAGGAGCCACCTGGATTTATGGCATGAGGAGATTTGATCTTTATTGCTCCCAGGTTCTATTAACCTCTTGCTATTTAGGCCCTGAGTTTTCACAGACTGACATACAGGCTTCGCTTGGGCAGAACCACGGACATTAAGTGCATGCACAAGTCTTTGGAGGATTGGGACCTGAAGCTCGCCCCTCTCTTTGCCACGGGAGGGCAGAAGTTCCCAGTCAGCGAATGCCGGGGATGCGGCAGCGTGCGTTTAGAAGGCCAGGACCACATTTAATTTTCCCCGGTCTCCCCTTCTCTTGCCATTTGAGGTTGCATCAGCGTTCCCCGCGGCGGCGTGTGGAGTGGTGGCTTGGCCTCCCTGCTCATGGCTGCTAGACATCACTGGGTCTTGCCCACCTCTCTGCTCCCAGGTGTGTGCCGGGCGGAGTCTCGCTCCGTCCCTAACAAGGGAGTGTTTTGTCCTGCCTTTGCACACTTGTGCCCTCCCCATCCTGGGCTTGGCTCCCCTCCCCATCATCTCCTCCCAGCTGTGGCTCCCCAGCAGCCCCTCCGTCTCCAAGTACGTGCCTCAGTGGGCCCATCCCGCATCGCTCCATTGCAGCCTCTTCTGCGCCCAACCCAGACTTGTCACATGTATGAAAATCTGCGTCTCCCATGCACATGACCAAATCCCCTGCTTGCTGACTAGCATGCTCTGCTGCATCGCTTCCACCCCCTCCCTACAGTGGGGCTGGTCCCCCTCTCCTCTCCTTGGCAGGGCCAGCAGCTGCTGCCCCTTCTCACTAACATCTCTGCACCGTGCACCCAGCCTCCAGGTCACATACCACCACCTCACGGTGCTGCCCCTCTGGGTTAGCCCTGGACTCAGAACAGCTGCCCCCTAGCAGCCTCCCCTGGCCTGGGTACCAGGCTGCCGTCTCCCCCACTCCGTTACTTTGCAGCTCAGAGACGCGCTCACCTTTGTCCCACTCATCAGAGCAAAGCCCTTAAGCCTCGGGTCTCGCCTCACCCCTCTCCCCCCAACATGAGCCGCTGACCAGCCGGGCTGGAGACCACAGGCTGAAATCAGCCACTCGATCCCACTCCCAGAGCCGAGACCAGAATGTTTTGGGGGAAGGCGTGGGTCTCCCCGGCTGCTAGGCCTCCACCCCTCCCTTAGACCAAGGCAATTCTTCTCCCTGGCAGCTTGCCCCCGGATGGAGGGGGACACGCAGCCTTCCCATACACCACGTGTCTGTCTCCGGCTGGGCCCTGCCGGCGCGCATGCATCCTGCAAGCTCGAACAGATGCTCCCCTGGGGCAGCCCTCCTGCCCAGGCAAGTAACTAGCCCCAACGGGCAACCCATTGTTTGGAAGCCTGCTCCACCCAACGTCCCCCTGCACCCTGCTTCCCCTGGGCCAGGGGGCTCGGTTAGTTAATTGGACCCTCTGAGTGGTCTCCCCAGGCCCCGAGGGTGCTGAGGGCCTAGCAGTCTTCCCAGGCCAGGAAAACATCCGCCTGAAATGCAAGTCTCGGTGCTCGGCAAGGTGGAGAGGCTGTTTCGCCACTGACACCCCGCCCCGCCCGGCGGCACTTCCGCTCCTGTTGGAGGGCGATTTGGGCTGTCACCCCTCACACCCTGCAATGGAAACGGCGACTGGTGCCAGCCCCTCCGCGGGAACCGTCGCCCCAGCAGTCAAGCCGCAGACAGGAACCGGCACTCAGCCCCCCTCGCTACCAGGTCTCTTCGTGCTTTGCTGAGGCCTAGCCCAGCGGGGCAAGCCCCCAGCCCAAATGGATGAGCCCCGCCAGGCTGGAAACCGGACGCTTTCCTCACACGCAGTGCCCCTTGTCCCCCACACACCGTCTCACGCTGCAAGCACAGGCAACCCCCTGACAGCACAAGAACCGGGTCAGCCCAAAGGTCCAGCCAGCCAGCATCCTGCCTTCCGGCAGCGGCCAATGCCAGGTGCCCCAGAGGGAACGAACAGAACAAGGAATCATCAAGCGAAACCTCCCCGGTGGCCCGTTCCTAGCTTCTGACAAGCAGAGGCTAAGGGACACCATCCCCGCCCAGCCAGCAACTCTGGGCCCTCAACAGCCCAGGAAACTACCGGCTGTTTCTCTTTTCAACCCCACATAATCCCAAGTGGGTTTCTGATCCCTTCCATCCCAGGCACCCCACTAAAAACTCACAGCAGGCACCTCGGGGAGTACCTGGGGTTCCCTGTGGGTTAGCTAAAGAAAATTATGGCTTGCTCTGGAAACAAAATATTTATCCGCAGGCCTAAGCAAAGGTGAAAGGGTGGGCAATACAATGCACCAGTGTGTGCACACAAGGGACCAAAGAGAGCTGGCAACAGTTAGTGCAATGCACGAGCATGAGCATGCAGGAAGGCACCGCACTAGTGCTGCACTCCAAGACAAGCATGCAAGGCAGCAAAGGTGTCCTGCTGGTCCATACAATGCACCAGTGCATGCAAGGAGGCATTATGGCTGGCCCTGCGATGCACGGGGGGGACACCAGTTATTTCACTGTGAGTAATACACTCCAGTGCACTAAGCTCAGGAGCCACAGGGTCCAGTGCAAAGGGTTCACGCGCACACGCCAGCCCAGAAACGTGTCACGGTGGGCAGGGCATCGCCACAGGAGTGCACAGACGCCCCCGTGAGCAAAACAGTCACCTATTTATGGAAGAGAGCCAAGGTGTCCTGGGCAGCTGCGCAAGGCAACAGAACAGGTATGCAACAGAGAGGTGGCGTCACAGCAGGCACTGCCGTGCACACTTGTGCAACAGGCAGTGGAGAAGCGGGGCAACACATTGCGGCAGCAAGTACACGTGTGGAAAGGGATGTGTCCAGGCCGCAGGGCAACACACTTTTCATTCTCCTCCGCAGGGAAGAGAACACACAAGGTCCAAAGCAAAGGCTTTCCCGGTCAGCCCCAAGCCCACGGAAAGGCGCGGATCTTGCGTGCCCATCGTGTGTCCCCCTGCCACGAAGTGGAGGGGAAAGGCAGAGCCAACAGCTGACGATATATTCCCACTCCCCACAAACATCCGGGTTACCAGCGGGGTTGGAAACGTAACAGCCTCTCCTGCAGGCTTTCATCCCCCACGGCTGTACAACACATGGCTACGTTTCACCGGACCGTTCCATGGACCTGGCCAAAGCCACGGTCTGCTCCCCACACGCTGCACAATGGCCTCCTGCATTGCCAGCCGCTCCTCGCTCACACCAGGTGTAGCGTCAGGAATAACTCCAAAGCAACGGTGGCGCCGGGGAGAAGACGAGACCCCACTCTGCCTTCCAAGCAGCGCCCCCACGGATCGAGTGAGTCCAGGATGGATACCTTGATCCCAAGCGCTCAGACAGAGGGGCACGACTTGGGATTTTGGGTACCTGACCAAATCCACCTTATAAAGGGGCCGGGGCAGAGTCTCCGCACTTCCTGAAAGACCAGGCCTTTAAGGGGTCTCAAGTTGGGCACCCAAATATCACTAATCACTTCTGGAAAGCTCAGCCCAGCAGGTACCAGCCTGTGCACCACAGGCAAGGGGACAGAGCTCCAATGCAAAGGACTCCCGGCACATCCAGTCAGACAGAGCCACAGACTGGCACCCAGAGCTGCTTCTCCATGGGGTGCTAGGCTCCATTTCCAGGCAAAAATCCCCCAACCAGCCCCATTACAAGCCCAGAGGGTAGGAAAGGGCCCTCCCCACCATGGCCCTGTTTACTGAGAGCTGGTTTCCAGCACTCAGGAGAATAGCAGGAGCATTTCAAGGCCCTGTTTCCACTTGGCTGACACACGCTATTTATAGAAGCCTACAATTCTCCCAGAGCTTTCCTCGGGATCTCAGCAGAAATAGACTGCCCCGGGTCTCTGCTGCCTCTTCTAAGGAGGCCAGGGCAGGCACTCTGTCCAGTCAGCCCCTTCAGGCCTCCGATAACCTTCCGTCTCCTCTCCTTCACCAGCCTCCAGCTCCCAACGCTGGATCATGTTCTTGCCCACCCCCAGCCCCATCGTTCGGTGGATACTTCCCCTGCAAGGCAACGGAGCCAATCCTACGCTGAGCAATACCGGTGCCATTGAAAGCAACAGAACTGGACTATTCCTCATGTGTGTTAGTCGACAGGAGGAGGGGAACGGGGCCCTTCCGGGCAAAACCAGCATGAGTGAGGGCCAGTGGGCTAAAATAACCCCCCTCGTAACTGCACCAGAGACAGTGGACTGCAGCAGAGTTGCCCCAGGCATGATTTGGCCCGTTCGGGTTCACAGGCACACAGCTCGGCATTTGGCTCCCTGCCTTCCAGATGCCACAAACCAACAAGGCCATCACTGCAAGGGGACACCCAGTGAGTCATCACGCCCCGATTCAACAAAGCTCTGAAGCCACAGCCCTGAATTCCATAGGACTTCACCCTGCTCACGCGCTTTGCTGAATCAGGGCCAACGTCCTGAGGGCTCGCTTGGGCTCTTTGTCGCGCGGGTGTCAATCTGGAGTCACGCCACTGACTGCTGGGTTTGCACCAGTGAAACTGAGCTCAGAATATGGCTTTGAGCGCCACTCCAAAGCCACATGCCAAGTTCCCAACACACAGGCCACCTGGTCTTGCATGGGGAGAAACCAGAACCTGCCAAGTGTTCCGAGTCTCCGCAGCCTGGCTGTTCGGCCAGTTTGGTTTTCTGGATGTCTAAGAATCTCCGTGTTTTCCAACTAAGCACCCAGGGGGGTGGCTTTGGTCTCCCACTAGTGCCTCTCAATGGAGTTACTCCAGCAACCCAGCGCCAGGGTCTGAGAGAAGAATTCCAGTGCATTATTCGCAAGCAGGGAGTGCAGTTCCTTAGCACCAAGGGGATTTTAAAAATAAAAACTCCCAAAAAGAAAATACTCTTCCCAAAAAATGGCCCCCTAAGAACTAGATCTGCAGAATGTAAGGTAACAGCAGGGTTTCCAACGCATCCTCCGTTGCACAACATTCCCCCCTGGACAGACCAACCAAGTAAAGGCCCTTTGGACCATAAAGAAAACTCCCCCACATATACACCACACTAACCAAAAATCTGGCCTGCTGCTGCCTGCAGCCCCCACCTCTTGGGAGCTGGCAGGGGGGAGACACAGGCAGGAAGGGCTGGGTTGATGTAACACAGATCCAAGCGCACATGCGAGAAAAGACATATCACCACAAATTTTGTTGACATCCTTGATTATAACTGCTGCCTGCCTTCTAGTGGACAGAAGCCAGCCTGACAGCTGTCACTCAGCAATCCCACATGCAGGGGGAGGCAGGCAGAGGAACCCTGTGAAATCAGATCCCTCCAGAAGGAAATGCATAGATTCCAGGCTTATTTATTTATTTAAAGAAGTAGGCGACTTTGTTCCACAGGTAACGCTCGCTCAACCCCCCACCCCCCCCGCCCGGCACGGACACACACAACTCTGCTTGCCAGACAATGTCTCCCCACCCCAGTCTTTACCTCCCCTCCCACCCCCCACTGCCTTCATATCCCCTTGCCAAACATTTCTGCGGTTTTTGCTCCTTGAACTGCAATTAAAACTCCAGCAATTTGGGAACAACTCTCCCAGAGGATGCAACTTCGCCCTGCCAAAGGGTGGAGGGGGGGGGGGATGAGCGAGAGCCAGGAGGCGTCTGTCCCCAACACCCCTACGCTTTTGCCGAGAACCAAACCCACATGCTGAAATAATAAAGGACTGTTGGCTTGATCTTCCATTCCAACCCCCCCCAGCCACCCACCCTTCCTTTTCAAAGCAGCTCCCCACCCACCCACCCCCGCCACTTAGTAAACATATCCTCTTACTCTTGGGCTTCTCAAATGCACAGCCCCTGCCTGCATCGCCCCCATCTGCATGTGCAAGGCGAGATTAGTGTTTACACCTAAAGCGATTTTCGGTCGGGATTTTTTTTTTTGAAGGGGGGGGGGGAGGTAGAAAGCCAGACACGGAGCGATGGAGAGGTGGCGGATTCGCAGCATATTGCAAGGCAGTAACTGGAGAGGTGTGGGCTTCGGGGAGGGCGGACAGGAAATAAGAGAAATACAACCCAGTTGGCCTCAAGTGCTGCCAAGCCCGCTACACAGAGACAAAGGCTGTTTCATCTGGACTGCATGCTGCCCTTTAACCCCCCTCCCCACAGAGTTTGCTGCCCAAGCACTCTGCAGCAAGTTGCTCGATTAGCTCATTACAGAGGGGGGAGGGAGATCCACTGGGGGAAAATCCCCTGGCCCCCAGGAGCCGGGCGCGCGTGGGGGGGTCCCCGAGGGAGGGGGGGGGCAGGGCAAATGAAAGCCTGGTACTCACCAGCCGGCTGCTGGGCACCCAGCCCTTCCGGAGCTGCCCGTTTGGGGAGGTTTTTCTCTTCCACGGGGGCTGAGTCTTTGCTGCCAGCGAGATTCATGGAGCCCTCCGGACCACCGGCCACCTTCAACGACAGCATGTTCACCGCCTCTGCTCACATGCTCCTCGAGCAACTCTGCTGGACGCGACCCCCCCACCCCCCCCTCTGTGCTCCCGCCTCCCCGCCTTGGAAACACACAAAAGAAGAGCCAGCCGGAGAGGGGAAGGGGGGGCTCGGCGAGCCTGGCTGCACCGCGCTCCCCGGCTCGGCTCGGGCTCGCCACCCTCCGCCGCGGCGCTCGGGGCTGGGTGGGAAAAGGAAATGAAGACACAACCCAGAGCCCGGGCTTGTGCTGCCGCGGCTGCTTGCAACCCCCCCCCCCTTCCTCCTCCCCCTCCTCCTCCGCCCCCCCCTTTCTCTCTCCGCTCTCGCCTTCTGCTGCGCGCTGCCGGGCGGGCGCTGCTGCCGGGCTCGGCCGAGCCTGCTGGGCTGCGGGCGGGCGCGCTCCCTCTGCCTCTCCCTAGCTCTGGGGGCTGGTGCTGCGGCTGCCGCCTGCCTGCGAGCTCTGCTTACCTTCGCCTGTCAGCAGCCGGAACCCCAGGGAGCGCTCCGGCGGGGCATGCCGGGGATTGTAGTCCCGGCCAGCCCGGGCGGGGGGGCGGCGCAGGCAGGGGGAGGGGACCCCCCCCCGGTGTGGCTTGTGCAATGCACAAAGGGGCCGGGGATCGCGGGGCGCACCCCCCCCCCCAGGCGCTGTCGGGGGGGGGGCAGGCGGTGCTTGAATTCGTGCCCCCACTAAGGAGTGTCTCCCCCCCCCCCAACTTCTGCAAAGTTTGGGGCTGAACTTGCCCCCCCCCCCCGGCTCCCGGCCATCCGGACGCGTCCTGCTGGGAAGCGGCCGGCGGGCTGGTGCCGATGTCCCTGGCACGGGTCGCCGCTGCCCTCTGCCGGGCGGAATCGGCACTGCTCCGCGGTGTGTGTCCTAGGCTCTCTACTGCTCGTGGGGATTCTCCTTTCGCGGCAATGGGGCTGCTGGGGGAGGAGGGGTGACGACGCGTTGGGGTTCCCGCGCCTCCTGCACCCCCCGAAATGGCACGAACAGACTTCACCAGCCAGTAGAATAGAGGGAGTTTATTGCTTCTCCAGGACACAGCACAGCACAGATGTCATCTGGTTACAGGACAGGCCTAGGATGCCTCAGCCCCCCTTCATATGGGTCTGGGCTTCTAAACCCCAGCCTGTTGCTTAGGCGGCTTCCTCCATGCTCCCAGACAGAAACTAACTAACCCTCTTCCAGCCCTGCCCCCCAGCCAGGGGCAGCATTCCACCTTCCTTTGTTTCTCTCCCTGGGGGCTAGCTGGTCAGACAGGTTGAGAGACCCTCTCTGCATAATGACTCATCCCCTGTCTCGCTGGGCCGTGGTTAGGGTCAGCCAGTGGGGGTTACCACAGAGCCAGCATAGAAAGCAGCCCAATACCCCCACTACGTCACAGGAGGGGTGGGTGTTCTCTCTTCCAAAGAGACCGGATGGCCCCAGGGATCTTGCTACCTAAAGGCACACCGAGTGGGAACAAATCCACTGTGTTTCAGCACTGCCCAAACCCCAGTGGTTTTCTCTGGTACTTGGGGGCACCAGGAAGGCTCAGGACAGGTGCTAGCTAAGGACAGGGAGAGGCCGCCCTCTGTGATTGCAAGACTCAGGGGTAGAGTCGGGGTGATCCTGGTGGCGGTTGTGGGGACTCCCTATTTCAGGGCGGAGTGGCTGTGTACTTTCCGGCTGACATTTTCAACGCCATTCAAGAGAATTGGACACCCCATTCCCATTGGGAAGGAAGCATCCAAATTCCCTACAGTCGCTTTGGAAACATCAGCCTAAAGCAGTGGTTCTCGAAGTGTGGTGGGCAGACCACTAGTGGTCCGTGACCATCTTGCAGGTGGACTGAAGCTCTGGGTTGTAGAATTGACTGGGTGATGGGGGCCCCCCAACGTTGGAGCATCACTGTTGGCTCACGTGCACAGGATCCGGCTCTCTGATGCTGTTGCTCCCCTCCGCTTGGCGGCTGGAGGAATGGCAGTGCAGGGAATCGCTAGCCTAGAGGCTTTCCCCACTGCTCCCATTGACTGGAATCCCAGCCAAAGGGATCAGCAGGTGGTGGTGTCTGGGAGTGGGGGGGCAAAGCCAGGTAAGCACCCCCCATCCTCCTCACATACACCCTCCCACCAGCCCCTGCACCGCCAGCCTGCTCCCGCATCCTTCCTCCTGCCTGGACCCCCTACACTCAGCTTATTCCTGCATCCAACCTCCCAGTCAGACCCCCATCCCAGCCTGCTCTGCACCCTCCCTCCCACCCAGATCTTGCACCCCAACCCCCTCCTCCACCCATTTTGTGGTTGGCTGGTGGTCCACGGAACAGTTTGCATCGAGAGGGGTGGGATGGAAGCCAAAACATTTAAGAAGCACCCATCAAAATATTCAAGCAACCTCCGCTTGACTTACTCAGTGGGGGTATGTCTACACTACCCCGCTAGTTCGAACTAGCGGGGTAATGTAGGCATACCGCACTTGCAAATGAAGCCCGGGATTTGAATTTCCCGGGCTTCATTTGCATAAGCGGGGAGCCGCCATTTTTAAAACCCTGCTGGTTCGAACCCCGTGCAGCGCGGCTACACGGGGCTCGAACTAGGTAGTTCGGACTAGGATTCCTATTCCGAACTACCGGTATACCTCGTGGTACTACCTAGTTCGAGCCCCGTGTAGTCGTGCTGCATGGGGTTCAAACCAGCGGGGTTTTAAAAATGGCGGCTCCCCGCTTATGCAAATGAAGCCCGGGAAATTCAAATCCCGGGCTTCATTTGCAAGTGCGGTATGCCTACATTACCCTCCTAGTTCGAACTAGGAGGGTAGTGTAGACATACCCTGAGTGAATTTGTGCTTGGAATCCACTTGTGTTGGGGTTGCCTTGTTATTTGGTGTATTTATTGAAGCCCCAGCCCCTGGAGTCATGTGAGTATAAGAAACTCTTCGTTTTTATTAAAACAAGTCAGATTTTAACCCTTATTGTGGCCAAAAGATTAAAAACATGACCCCCAAAGTCCCCTCAAGCGTCACAAATCAGAAGGCAAACGAAAAGAGGCCCAGAGCTTCCTGAGGTTTAACCCAATCTCATGGTGCTTGGGGCCCTGATTCATGATTTTTGAACACTCGGAGCTGGCAGTCTGGGGTTGCGCACAACGTGAATCTGGATGGAATATTCCAATCAACAAACACGCACACACAACATGCATGCTACAAGTCCTTTCGCAAACCCCAGAACTGCTCTAGGAAACAGTGTGACCTTTTCACACTTTCTCCCATAAAACGTGGTGAAGAATCGACAGCCCTGGGAACTGCACTAGCATCACTGGTATCATGATAACATCTAGAAGTCTGGGCCAAGACTGGTACTGCCGTGTGCAGACACAGTAAGAGACAGGCCCTGCCTCTAAGAGATTACAGCCAAAACAGGTGGGGAAACAGAAATATAGAATGGGGAAATGAATTGCCCTCTGTCTCACAGCGGAGTTGGGAACAAAATTCAGGTCTGCTGCTGAGACCAGTGTCTTGCCCACCAAACTATGTTGCATCTCCACATCTAGATACCAATGTGCATGTCTATAGGGCCTTCTCACCAAGGATCTCAAAGCACTCGTTAATTTCACAGAGGCTCATAGCTACAACACAATTAAAACACATAAT
This sequence comes from Pelodiscus sinensis, assembly GCF_049634645.1. Taxonomy (NCBI): domain Eukaryota; kingdom Metazoa; phylum Chordata; order Testudines; family Trionychidae; genus Pelodiscus; species Pelodiscus sinensis. The sequence goes on from NC_134735.1 coordinate 12,469,495, forward strand.
ATGACTGATGTCTGTTGTGACATTGTATTTTCCGGAATAACGAGTGAGGGGTTAACGCCAGAGGATTGTGAATATCATTAGAATTTTAATCACACGTGAGTCATCAATGAAGTAACATATAGATGGGGATGAAACAGAAAAAGTACCACTGGGATATATCACCCACACATACACCCCAATCGTGTGTATTGTATATTCAATTAAAATTAATATTTGGATGTCAACAGACACCTAGGACTAAATCTTGCTGATTGCACGTACCCTATTGATCTCAGGGTCTTTAGTGGGTCGGCCAAGGACTGGTAGGCAAGCGGATGATGCAGAGAGCACCCTGCAGTATTCGACTTTGTAGATGCCAACAGGATGTGAGTACTCCACCTGGGTCATCGATAGAATTGGCACATGCAGGGGATCTGTGTTGTTTGAATGAGTACAGGTAGAGGCAGTATTTATCATTTACCCTAAGAGGTGAGCCTTGAAGTTTCTGCTCTTTTTTAGTAACTGATCACAATCCAGAAGGATCCGCATATTGTGATCACATAGAGTTTTCTTGGTATTAATCTTGCCTCTTTTGGTGTATATATGTGCATGCACCCCTCCCCCCCCACACACACCATCATGCACATGTAGTGGAGTTGTGTGCATAGCATGCATCTTAGGCAGAGAAAAGGAGCAGTTTGCTCATCCTGCTCCAGGGAGGGAGGACGATTCTACAGAAAACGTTACATTGAGAGCGGCATGGGGTTTAAATTGCAAAGATTTATTAATTTAATCCACAGCATTGAAAGGTCGTGTATTAATCAAAGGGATGCTTAAAACTATCCAAGTTCCTTGTCGGGTGTGAAGGGCATCTGTATAGGTAGAGCCCTGTGCGGTTACAAAATTCGTACACACATCCATAGCCACACAAATGAGCCACGGGAATGGGGATACCCATGGACATAAAGCGGATATCCACAAATTTGCAGTGTTCTAGATACAACATTTATATCTGAAGCAGCATCCATATCTGCAAAAATAAGCCGTGGACATCAAGCTGTGGATTTGCAGGGCTCTAGCTATAGTTATCATAAAAACTTATCTCTCAACCTGGCACAAAGTCCCTGCCAGGGCTGGCAACTAAAAGGAGCTGGGCAGGGCCTGCTGCATCCTCGGGTGGCTGGCCTTGCTCCAGTTTGAAAGGAGTAGCAAATTGATGGGACCTCACCCTTCCTCCCTTGCTTTCTGCTGGGGCATACGCCCTGCGTGATGCTCTCCCCTGCACAGCCACATACCGGTATGTCATCCGGGGTGCTGGAGGCTGCTTGCAAACCGGGACCAGGTCATCACTTTCTAACCAGACCCAGCGTCCTACTTCTGGAGGCCTTGTTCTGCAATGCCACCTGCACGGGTCTCTGTTCCAGAAGCAATTAATCCTAGCTGAATATTTATACTGGTGCATACATGTGCCTAACGAATTGTGAATAACAATGCATGGGCCCTGAGCCATTCCTAAGGTGGTAACTCGACACCAGGGGCCTGAGAATCCGTATAAACCACTTGAGCTTATTCTATCCCCAAGTCCCTGGATTGAATTTCCCCGTGTAATGGCTTTCAGCCCAGGCATCAGCCTATACCTAGAGAGACACATGCGGTTCAAGTGAGAGCCCCTGTTTAGAACACACGGGCCCCCTTGGTTCTCTTCCCAACTCTGCCATCGACTTGGCGTGACCGTGGGCGAGTCACGTCACCTCTGGACGGCGCAGCTTCCCCCTGCAAAACGTGCATAGTAACGTTGACCCACCAGACCCAGGTTAATTCATTCATACGTGTGAAGGGTGCGGTGGTCACTGGCTGAACGGTGCTAGAGAAGAACGGAGCCTCTTTCCTACAACCGTGTCTAGTACAAGGGAGCATGGGGGCCTTCCCTGCTTTCAGATCCCTGCTGTGAAACAACCATCCAAAGGACTGAGCTGCGCCAAGCCACAGCCCCGAGGGGGTGCCCTGCCCTGATGATCCAACCCTCCCGCTTCCACTCAATGGCTCCATTGCACCCACATGGGCAGAGGTCCTGAGCCCGCACTACCCCCTCGCCTCCTCCACGCCCATTAGAGAGAGGCCGAAGCTGCGCATCTTGGGCGAGAGCCAAATGTCGGCAGGGTGCGGGCGTGGAGGGCCCGACTTTTGCACTGCTTCAGGGAGGAGGGTTAGCAGCAGGACTGCAGAGCAAGCTCCTGCATCAGACAGAGCCAGGCCAGGTCCGCGTAGACCACAGCAGACCCGGCGGGCCAGGCCTGGTTCGGACCCTGCATCGCAAGGCGGAAATCCAGCGACACACGGTCAAATCCGCCGGTGCTGCGTGCGTCGAGTCGCTGGGGCCTCAGGCAGCTGAAAGTCAGGAACAGGTCAGTTCTCAACATGGGGCCTGGAGCAGCTTCCCTGGACACTGCATGTCCGACGGCAGCAGCGCATGCCAAAAGCGGCATGCCCACCAGCACCCGCAGCCCATCAGCTGCTGTTCCCATGGGGGCCCCCCTGCCTGCAGGTTCCCCCAGCCCCACCGATGCAGAGGGGCTGCTGGAAATTCAACTCGCCAAGGGCCCTTGTTTCTCTGGTCCCACGAGTGCTGCGTCAGCAGCCCCAGTGCAGGGTTACGCTGCCACCTTGTGGCTGGTTTGGCTGGCCAGCCCTCCTCTGCTCCTGGGTTTGAGCGCAGGTCAGGTGCCAGCAGAACTTCTGCAGAAGATCCAGACTTTTCGTTTCCTCTTTCCGGGCATGCTAGGGACTCGTCCATCTGTAACCCTTAAAGGAAAGAGCCTAGAAAACCAGGCTGGAACAGGAACGTGTCCTATATCCTAGCCATACAACCATGCTCTTTGTTCCATGCACCTGGTACTAAGGCGCTGAGACGGTATGCAAGCCATGTGCACTGTATTTATCTTATATTTAAAGACACACTTGCTGGGCTGGCCTCCTGAGATACACACTTCTTGTGCAGAAAAGCATCTTTGATCCTCTTTTGTTCCTACTAACCCCTCCCTCCCCAGCCCCTCCATTGCATCTAATCATGCGCCATCAGGGCAGGTGGCAGAAATGAGGTTTCTACAGCCAGGGGCTGATGGGTTGAGGGGCAGAGGAAAAATTTTAGAGCAAAACTCATCTTCAGAAAGGGCAGGATTTTAAACTGAGCTATTGCAGACCTTGCGGCCACCGGCAAGTCTGAAAAGCAGGAAATCGCTGTGGTCGGGTTGATTCAATTCCCGGGAGGGCCGTGGTAATGCGATCCTTACCCCGTCCAGATCCGGACAGCTGGCAGCATTGCTGGGCTCCGGGTGTCACAGAGGGGCGTGGGTTCACCCAATGTGTGCTTGTGAGCGTGAGAGAGATCGGTGTGTGCCTGGGAACGGGTATGTGTGGCAGGCAGAGACTCCGGGGCGTGAGTCCCAAGTGGCACACAGGTGTTAATCAGGAGTAGCTCTGAATCAGGCCTGCTGGCACATTATCCTTTCTCCATGGGGACGGCCCTGGCTTTTCTCCTTCTTCCCTCTCTGGAGCAGTGCAGAGAGAAACAGAGTCTCATGGTCCCCCCAGAAGCCAGCAGAAGCTCAGCCAGTACTTGTGCCTGGGCTAGGATGGAGTGGAATCAGGAAATTCTGTCTGGTGTCAGCAGAATAGAAGAGTTTTAGGACTTTACTCACCAGGCCTGTCTGGTGGTTTCGGGGGGAGGAGGGAACTGGTAGAGGAGAACACAGGAGTGAGCCTCCCAGCTGAGACCAATGGTTCGTGAAGGGTGGTATCCTATACAGCCAGTGACTAATCCCAGCTGGGGACTCCCCCCATTAATATAGAACAACTCACTCCTGGAGGAAATCCCTTCCTGACGACAGACCCACGTTGGCCAGCTTAGGCCCTGAAGCATGTGGCCTTGCCCCTTACATATTTTATCCTGGATAATGTAACTGCAGCTATTCTCAGTTAGAGAAATGGTTAATCCCCTCTCGAAACCTAAATGTCATGCTCATTGTTATCATGTGGCAGGGAGTTCCACACGCTACACAAACGCTTTCCTTTTATCAGGCGAAAAGGCAACAGATGTGTCACTGGGCGTCTCCTCATTCCCACAATCTCAGCGGATAAATAGGAGGGCCTGTGTTACCTGAGCCAGAGGATTCCTTATCGCGGCTCCTTTCCAAATGGAATGGCTCAGCTCATTCACCTGGGAGCCTGCCTGTAGCTCTAATCGCATTCTCTGGCTGCTTTTGCTAATGCTGCATTGTAGAACACACAGGGCACGTTACAACAATCATGTACCAGCTGACCCTTCCCGAGGGGGCTGTGTGTGTGTTCCCAACAGTGACGCTACAGATGGGATCATGCACCGGGGTGCAGGAGTTTGGCTGAGGAGTGCAAATCCCTAACCCCTGCCCCCAAACCCAGCTCTATGCCCCCACAATAGCACTGCCTGGCCAAAGGAAGGCCTCCTCCCTCAGTGGGGTGGCGATGGGGAAGGAAGGGCTGTGCTCCCCCTCCCAGCCCCTACCCCATGTGCATTGTGCCCACACACACTTTAACGCGGTTTGGAGGAGCAAAGCATCACGGAGGCTTTTCAATAATTCATCGAGCTCCTTAACGTGCAAATCCCTCCACTGAGCCGACGGGCCCGATTCACCTCTAAACCCCGCTGCACATGGGAAAGGCTCCCCCCACCCCCTTCAGGAGCTGCAAGCGGCGCGTCCGGGAGCAGCAGCCCCCCAAAGGAGCAGCGGACACTCTTGGGCCCACGAGCAAGAGGCTGGCATAGTGGTTCAGGCTGGCGCAGGGTGCTAGGTGTGGGGAAATGATACAGGAGATCTGGGCTCCAACTCCAGCCCTGGCACAGACCTTTGCCAAGTCACTGCCTCCCTCTGGGACTCAGTTTCCCCTTTGTGAAAAGAGGAGAAGAATTGCTTTCTTCTGCCTTGTGCCTCCGCAGATAGTGAGGAGGGATCGTCCTTCCCAAGGGGAACGCCCGGCACCTAGCACACCCGGTGCCCTGACGCCACGGGCGTGGGCCTCCGAGCATGGCTGCAACAAGAAGCAAGGGCTTGTTTTCACAGGCTCCTGCGTAGGAGAGTCTAGCAGCACGGGAGGGAAGGTGTCCAGCGCCCGCACTGCAGTACAACCTCCCCAGACCTGCCGCTTTCCCAGAAGAGCAGGTAATTGATCAAACGGAACACGGAGCGTAGCTGGAGCCGAGCTGCAGAGGTAATGCATTTTAAACCTGCCATTGGGGGGCTCTGCCTTTCTGGCGGAGGCCCAAGTCTGTATGTTGCACACGCACTGGGCTGCCTTCGAGGCTCTGCCAAGCCAAGTGGTTCTCCGGCGAGGCCAGATCAAAATCTGCAGACTCCTCAATTAACTGACCCTCCCGGCCTGCTCCCGGGGGAGCGGGTTATTTCTGCTTTCTGACACAGGCTGCTTTTCCAGGTTGCATGGCTGCCTGCATCTGCCACAGCAGAGCGAGTCCCATCCCGGCTCACTCCCAGCTGTCCCACCGCATAGCGCTGACCGTCGCATATGGCTTCCCTCAGGACTCGTGTCTTGGGGCACGTGGGGGGGCAGGAGCCTGTTACCGGAGGGGCCCCGCATGTGCCCATGCAGACGGGTGTGGATCTGCAGTCTGGCCCCCAGGAAGGAAGGGTGGCACAGGCAGGAAAGACCATTCGTGCTGGTACAAGGCCATGGGGCTCGCCTTTGGTCAGTTTCAGCAGAGCACTCTGCCCTGCACTGGCCCAGCCACGCGGTTAGTGGCTACAGTCGTCTGAGTCCTGCTCTCTTTGGCCCCATCCTCCCCCCGCAAGGGGCAGAAGTGCCACTGTCGGACCAACCTCGGACCCGCTCGGCCCCAGGAAAAACTCCCCTTTCCTGCCTGTGCAATTTGCCAGCCCGGCTCAGCCCAATGCCCATTGAGAAGGGGTAGAGCAGGACCTCTCGAAAACCCCTTCCAGCTCTCAGTCCTCAGGCCCCACCTGACCTGTGGACAATCTCTGGTGATCAGGCAGGGCCTCTGCCCCCGAAACAGGCCTAGAAGGAGACGGGAAGGGAAGGCAAAACAGCCCCTTCCAGCCGAAGTACACCAAGCCGTACCTGGGGGAGGCGCCGTTCCTTCCTGACCCAGGGAGTCATGGGTGCCCGAGAGTGGCTCCCCTCACTGCTCGTAGACTTACCCAGGCCTCCCTCACAATTCCCTCTCCGTGTTCCTCCGAACCCTCCGTCCCCCAGATCCGTGCCTGCTCATGGAGCTCCTCCAGCAGCAGCAAGGAGCTTAGGTTTGGGTGGTAGGGGTAGGTCGCAGCAGGTCGGCCTATCCCCACAGCCCAAACCTAAGCTCCCAGCAGCTGTGGGGCCTGCTTGCTGGGACCGGTCCAGGGGTAGGCGGAGGGGACTGGGAACACTGAGGCTGGCGAGCACACGCGGCGCCGGGGAGCCTGTTGTGGTACCCCGGCCGGTGAGGCTTTCGCCAGGGCCACGTGGTCTCCCAAGCTCCCACCACCCTTGTCGGCAGCGGCTCCTTGCTTCAGTCCCGATTAGCGTTAGTGAGGCGAGCGAGCCCCCGGCGCCTCCTGGCTGTGCCGAGTGACTAATCCCCAGTGTGACGCGGTGACAGCCTCGCAGACACAGGATGAGCCACACGCACGGAGCCAGACCTGGGGACTCGGCTTCCGAGCCTCATTACCGGGCCTCCCTTCCCTTCCCAAGCGCGGCTCGGCTGCTCCGTCGCAGATTAGGGTTTAATGAAAGCAGAAGGGAATAGGGCTGAGATTTGCAGCATGTTGTTCCAGTCCCTGCTGCTCTCACTCCCCCTCCCGCCCTCCATCAGGCTCTCTGCTCCGTGCCACGGCTCAGAGGGAGGGGGCCTGACACTCCTCTGAAGGGTGGCCTGGGCCAAGTCTGTGCCTCAGTTTCCCCTTTGGTTTTTGCATTGGAAGCCCAGAGGGGCAGGTTCACCCAGCACCTTTTAAATAACAAAGATGCTGCTGTCGCACACAGATGCCCCTCTGCCATCCTACCCTGCAACCGGCTGCTGTCCCCCTGAGAGGGCAGTGCCCCCAGGAGCTCAGCCTACAGCCCATGGGCTGTCTTTGTCTATGGGGAGCAGATCTGGTAGGCTACTGCTCCTTGCCCTGCCCTGGGGGACGGGCATGGCACCTCCTGGCATCCCCTGCTCAGTAGGTGCTGGCTCTTGGTGCCATGTGTGGCTCCGCCCGGTCTCTGTGCCATGCAGCTGCAGGAGGTGCTGGCAACCTCCAGGGGCTGGGGAGTCGCCCTGTAACTGACAAGAGACTTTTCAGGCCTTGGCGGAGGTCTGATGTGACGTGAGCGGCCTGGGCCTCTGCTCTGCACCAGATAGCAGAGCGCGTCGAAGGGCAGCTCCGCTGGCTGGGCGCAGCTGGGCCCACGCCCTCGCTTCCTCCAGCACAGCTGTGCTACCCCGAGGCATCCGGGCCACTGTCCCTCGGGAGCCCGAAACACTTTGCACATTTCGCCGCAGCCACCCTCCCGGCCCCAGGAGGTCGGCATCACCCCCTTGTACGGGTCCCTGACTCCCATTGATTCCAGTAGGATTTAGGCACCTCCATACCTTTCCAAATCTGGCTCCATATGACTGGCCCAAGGTCCCCCAGCAGGTCTATGGAAGAGCGGGGAAGAGACCCATCAATTGGAGCCAAGGGGAGTGAGAGGCAGGGGGACCAGGAGGAGAGGGAGGGGCCTTTCTATACCAGGGATTTCACTGTGACAGATGCAGCAGGGCCAGGGGGTCTTTGCACCAGGGGCTCCCTTTGTTCCAAGGGCCGGTTCGATCCTCAGCAGCCCCTCCCCTGAGCCCCACGTCCAAACCAGCACTTAGGGGTCCCACTGATTGGCACCAGACACCGCAGCCTGTTTGCCTGGGAGCCAGCGAGAACCCAGGGCCTGTCTGCGCCCAGCAGCCTCAGCCCAGATGCCCAACCTCTCGGCTTTGCACCTCGGCGCCTGGCGGTGACCAATCAGGAGCATCCGCCCGGGGGAAGGTGCATTCTGCGCCGGGCACTGCCCTCCCACCCGTGTCCCATTTTAGGAAGCACAAGACGCCAGCCTGCTCCCTGGGCAGCAGGGAAGGGACCAGGCTGCAGGCTCACCCCGGCATTGCCATGTCACTCCCTCCAGCCTGACCGTAGGACACGTGAGGGACCTTTGTACCGATCTGCACTGGGGTCTCCTGCCGCATCAGTGCAGCTGGCAACACCAACTTCTCCGGGGCCAGGACATGGGACTCTTCAAAGAGGCAACTGCCACCACGTGCGCTGCTCAATCCAGCCCCGTGGCTGGCAGCAGCCACGAACTCCCCCCTGTACTGGGGCCCCGCTTCTCGAGGGGGACGCATACGCCCTCCCAGAGCGCGTGGCCCGGCTTTCGCAAGGCACCTGCACTCCTCCTGGTAACCCAGCCTGGTGGCAGAACCCACCGCTGGCCAGCCCGGGGTGTAGGAACAGGAAATTCAGCTGGATCCGCCGGCCAACAGCGCCTGGGACGGGGTCTCAGTAAAGCGGAATTGCACCAGAAGCCTCCTCCGGAGAGCCAGGCGCACGGAGGCTGCATTAGCCATGCAGCCAGTTCATAGACATTGTCCCCTGGCTCAGACCCGCACCAGACTACAGATCCCAGCAAGCAAGGGATGGAGCCAAAAATAGCTCCCTTCCCTTCCCCCTCGCTTCAGAAGCAGAGCTGGAGGGGGCTGTGTTAAGCCTGCTGTCTCACACAGGCTGCTCTCGGGGAGGAAAAACAACCTGCCTCCCCCCACCCCCACTTCCACTAGCAGCACCAACACCAACACCGAGCTCATTCACCTTTTTCTCCAGCCCCTCCTGCTGGCTTCCCCCCTCTCCATTTTCTCTCCCTTCCCCCACTTGGATTCCTCCCTTTCTGCCTTCCTCTGCGAGAAAAGCCAGAGCCTTGAAATAAAAAGGCCTCTTGGAGGAATCTCTCCCCGATCCCATCTTTGGCGTTGAGAGCGAGCAAGCATGTGAGTGTGTGTTCGGGAGGGGCCCCAGAGAGACCCTCCTGGCAAAAGTGTTTGGCAGTGCGGGAGGGGAGCCAGGCTAAAGGAGGGGGTAGGGACTTAGGCACATACTGCACTCTCAGCCTGACTTAGCTGACAGGGGTAAAAATTCTCCTCGAGTCCACCGGTGCTACCTGCAAAGGCGAGCCAGTGAGGGGTGAAAGCTCCTGCAGGTTGGGGAAGTTATGCCAACTACCCTGCGCAGAGAGGCAGGATGGCCTAGGGGTTAAAGCAACAAGCTAATCACAGAAAAGCCAGGGGCTGAATTTCTGACTCTGTCCCTGCCTCCTTGCATGCCCCTGGATCGTTCCGGCCTCCGTTTCCCACCTGTTCCAACCCTGTTCTCCCCCCCCCCTTCCCCACTTTGCAAGCTCAGTGAGTCACCAGCTGTACAGCCCCCTTGCCCAGAGAGGCCCCTCCGTGTCACTGGTACAATAATCAGCCTCTGTCACTGCCAAGCCCAGAGGCAGCTCAGTTCCCATGTCACAGAAGGGAGAGCGAACAACAGAGAGTCCCCCCCCTTCCCTAGCTGGCCCCGGGGCCCAGGCAGGGCTGCTCCCTTAGGTATATTTGCTGGCGCTTTATCCCCCTGCTGTTCAGTTTCCCAAGACATCCCCTTCTCCTTAGTTTCCTCCCTTGGAGCAGCTTAAGCAGTTCTACCTCCCCCGTTTCGTGCACCATCCCTGCTCCCTTCCCACCCATGGCAGTGCTCCCAGTGCAACAGGGATTCCCCATCGTCTGCCCCCGAGGGCTCCCTCCAGCCCCCTTCCCCCAGGCAGCATCACTGATCTCTGAGACCCCCTCCTCATTCGGGGCCAAGCAAGGTTTGCTGGGTCCCCTGAGCTCCTTTGAAAATCCAGGGGCTGAGCGGTTGGAAACCTGGCCCTGGCTCGCTCCACCTGGTAACCAGGTGCCCAGAACAAACGCTGCCTCTCTGCCCTGATTCACAGGGCGATCCGCCAGGTGTGTGGGAGAGCAGAGCTCAGCCCCATGGAGGGGGAGGGGGAGGGGGACTGGCAATGCAACATGCTGGGCCCCTCGGGGGAAGGGGAGGAGACACTAAGAATTCTCACCTGCTGGGAGGCGGGACACATGGCCTGCAGCCGCCAGCTGCCAAGGAACCCCCCTAGGGCTGCAGCTGGCTGGGCCCCAGGTCCCCCATCCCCGATTTAAAGGGCCAGCGGGCAGAATTGCAGGCAGGGAACGGTCCCTCCAAGAGAGGGACCCAGAATGGAGAATCCGTTGGTATCCAAGCACTTGCCTAGAAAACAGGGACAGGGGGTTTCTCCCTCCCTTTGGAGATGCAGAGGGAAGATGTCGTGAGCGGGGCTGTCCACAGGTGCCTATGCCAGCCAGTGCCCTTTCATGACTGTGCTTGGGGCCAGTGCCTCTGTCTCCATTTCTCCTGTCGACAGCCACCTGGAAGCACTGGGCCGCGTGTGGGAGATTTTGCCAGGCTGGCGCCGCGGTGCCTGATGCATTATGGGAGGACTGTTTGCCATGGCTTGGTGCTGGGAAGCCAGCAAATCCCAGCCAGGATACTGGTGATGCAGCTGGAGTGGCCACTTCCCGTGTTTTATTGTAAATAAGCAGCATTTTAACCCTTCAGGTGACGCTCAGGAGAAGGGGGCTGGAGACAGAGGCTGGCGGAAATAGCCACTTGAGAGGAAAATGCTACAGGACATGGGGATTCCCACAAAGTCCCTTGAAATAAAGCTTGGTTTGTTGTTTGCCACATGGGTTCTCCTTATTCCCAGGGAACAAAGGTGTCACCCACGGCTCAGACTGGTTTGCTTTGCTGGAAGCAAGTCTAAGGCAAACAGTGACATTACCTCAGGGAGGGGGGCGGGGGGAGAGAGAGAGAGAGAATGTGTGTGTGTGTGTGGGAGAGTGTGTGTGTGTGTGAGAGAGAGAGTGTGTGTGTGAGAGAGAGAGTATGTGTGAGAGAGTGACTGTATGAGAGGGAGTGTGTCTGAGAGAGAGAGTGTATGTGTGTGTGTGTATGTGTGTGAGAGAGAGAGAGAGAGTGTGTGGGTGTGAGAGAGAAAGAGTGTGTGTGTGTGTGAGAGAGAGTGTGTGTGAGAGAATATCTGTGTGTGTGAGAGAGTGTGTGTGTGTATTTGTGAGAGAGAGTGTGTGTGTGTGTGAGAGAGAGTGAGTGTGTGTGTGTGAGAGTGTATGTGTGTGTGTGAGAGAGAGTGTGTGTGTATTTGTGTGAGAGTGTGTGTGTGTGAGAGTGTGTGTGTGTGAGAGAGAGTGTGTGTGTGTGAGTGAGAGAGAGAGTGTGTGTGTGAGTGTGTGTGTGTGTGAGTGTGTGTGAGTATCTGTGTGTGTGAGAGTGTGTGTGTGTATTTGTGAGAGAGTGTATGTGAGTGTGTGTGTGTGAGAGGGTGTGTGTGGATGCATGAGAGAGAGTGTGTGAGAGTGTGTGTGTGTGAGAGAGTGTGAGTGTGTGTGTGAGAGAGAGAGAGTGTGTGAGAGAGAGTGAGTGTGTAAGAGTGTGTGTGTGTGGATGCGTGAGAGAGAGAGTGTGTGTGTATGTGTGTGGGAGAGAGAGAGTGAGTGTGTGTGAGAGTGTGTATCTGAGAGAGCGAAAATGTGTATGTGTGCGTGAGTGTGAGAGAGAGTGTGTGTGAGAGAGAGAGTGTGTGTGAGAGAGTGTGTATGTGACTGTGTGAGTCAAGGCCACAGATGTGCCGGGGCTGCACGTGTCACCTCCCTGAGGGATAAAAGAGCTGTAGCTGGGCTGCAGCCAGCCTGGGGTCAGCTAACTTGGACTCATGGGGTGCAGGCTGGTGGGGGACGTGGGCGGGAGCCCGGGCGCTGGGACTCTCCCACCTTACAAGCTCTGGCTCCACCCTACACGGCAGTTTTCAGCCCTGGAGCCTGGCCCGGCTGTGAGCTTTTTAGCCAGGAGTAGACGTAACCTCAGTGCTTACGGTGCTGCACGAGATCCCCCTCCTTCTGCGCCCCCCTTGCAGCGAGCGGTGCCAGTGGCACCACAACCCTGGCCTGCCCAGGCTCGCTGTGGGGCAGCCCTTAAAGGCATAGGCCCTGGTCCAACACGCCGTGGGCAGCGGGCTAGCTCTCCCTGGCGTGGATGGGGCCCTCCTGTGAATGCCCAGACAAGCACACGGGGGAAGGGTAATTCGTGGGCTGGACTGACGGGAGGGGGGTATGTATGAGAAGAGCAGCCGTGGCGAGTGGTGGGGGGAGGCAGAAGGAAGATGCCCGCCTGGCGCGATGCCGTCGCAGCAGCTCTCTCCTCGAGCCTTGTGATGCCTTTTCCCCCAGCACCCCTGCACCCTCCCTGGAATGGCACCTGGATTTCAAAGGCTCCGACTCGGGCTGCCCCCCCCCAGTTCCTTGCGGGGGCTCAGGCCTGTTCAAGGCTGCTGAGCCAGGAGAGAGAGGAAGAGTCAAAGAAGGGCTCCCGGATGATGTGATGGGGTGGGGAGGGGGAGCTCCACAGGTGAACTGAAGGCAGTGGGCTGGGTGCAGACAAGAATCCCAGATTCCCAGGGCTGGAAGAAACCTCGGGAGTCATCCAGCCCCCTGCCCAAAGCAGTAAAGGAGAGGCTCCGGGGAGACAGTGCAGGGGCAGAGGTGATGGGGAACAGAGCTCCCTCGAGGGAGGGGTGTGGGTGTCCTACGTCCATCAGAAGCTCTCAAAGCGCTCAGTAAATATTAACCGAAGAACTCTGACAGCTCCCTCTGCAAGGCAGATAAGTCTTCTTTCCCCCCGGCCCAGCTTTGCAGATGGCAGAGGAGGTGGCTTGTCCAAGTCACATGGCAAATCCAAGAATAGCACCTGGCCCTCCTGAGGCCCAACGCGCTGCTCTGACCACTAGGCCTCACTCCCTTCCCCAGGAGCAAACTAAAGCGGATGGAGGGGCAGCGAGTGGTGCTTAGGGGGGAGAGCAGAGCGCAGGGTCCCCCCTGCCTGATGCAGAGGGCAGGGCCGGGTGCCCCCAGAGATGCTGAGAAAGCAGAGAGCGCGCGATGCGTCTGATCAGGCGCGAGGGTTGCCCCTGGGGATGTGGGGAATGGAAGCAAACAGCAGCCTGTTCCCTGCAGTGTCCTTCTGGAAGGCAGCTAACCGTGTTCGATTTCACAGCTCCAGCCTCCAGCCCCAGCCAGCAGGCCTGTCGTTAACATAAAATCAATCCCCCAAACAGCAGCGCTCCTGTGCAATCTGGTCCGGGGGTTGGGGAATGGCCAGGCCAGCTCCATGTGATTAAACCAAACCCTTTGATCCTCTCCTGCCTCTGTCGGGGACCGGGAATGGGCCGGACGAAGGGCGGGCACCAGGGAGGCCAGTGGCAGACAGAGACGATCCTGGATCCTCCTGCTAGCCATGGCCCGTGTGGCGTGGGCGGGGATAGATGGCAGGGTGCGTGGGAACCGTGGGCAGACACATTCTCAGGGGGCTGTGAGAACAAAGCCAAGGCCTGTCTGGATTCCCACGCCTGTGTTCCGACTCTGCCACCTGCTATTTTAGTGCCTGAAGTCATTCCCGTTGCTGCGCATGTTACAGTAGCACCTCCGGGGTGCCTTGTGCTAGGTACTGTACAGAGCATGCAGCGTCAACAGGCAAGACAGAATAAGAGACTCTGGCACACCCAGGAACCTGAGCCCGGAGGAAAGCTCCCATGCCGGTAGCCAGGCCTTGTCTACTTGCATGGATGTCACGAGGGGGAGGGGGGGCGGTTTTAAACTGGTTCCATTCAACTGGTGCAAAGTCCCGTGTGGCTGTTCAGATTTCAGGCCTGCTTGAGTTTAGCTTCGGCCAACAGGAACAGGAATAAACTGCTCCAACCAACGTCCGAGCGTCCACACAGAGAGTTACACCAGCAGAACTCAGGGCGGGGGGGGGGGGGGGGGGGGAGCAGTACACAAGGCAGCCAGCTCCCACACTGCATGGCCAGCTCCATTCCTCCTCCCAGCTCGGCCGTTTTACCGATTTGCATTTCTAGTCCTGTCGCCTGGTGAAAGGGGCCGAACTGCCAGGCTCGGGGAGCGGAGGTCGGATTCAGCTCCTGTCACAGCAGGCTCTGCCTCTGCCGTGCGTCACCCCGGCCAGTGGCGTCGCAGGGAGTCCAGCCTGGTGCGAAGGAGAGCAGGATCCGGCCCTGGAAGCAGAACTGCAGTTGAGTGAAGCCCAGGCCTCGTCTGTGCCGACTGGTTCCTCTTGCCAGAATTTAAATAAGCTGTAGCCTTTCTGGTTCAATGCCCACCCTCCCCCATCGCCTTTTGGACCACCCTGGAGATCCCATAACGCCTTAGGCTGTGACATCACACATGCCAGGGAGATTTTGGCTACTTGCAACATTCCATCCTGCGATGTCTCCAGAAATGCCCAGAGAATTTCCTGGAGCCAACGTCCATGTGTGTTTCCGTGCGGAGAGCCTGCACAATGGGAGTGCTCAGCCCCCAGACTGGTAAGAGACGTGCAGTCTCCCCTCTGCTACTTTGGGGGGTAGCTGTCTGGGGCCAGGGTCATCTCTGGATGCTAGATCTGTGCAGCACCTGGCCCAGCAGAACTGGGGGCCTCTAGCCACTACTGCAGTACAGAGCTATGATAATTCAGGTGTTCTCATTCGTGCCCTGCAGTTCACACTGAAGTGAACAATTGCGGGTTTGGCTCCCCCCCCCCCCCCGGCTCACAGCTTGGGCCTGTTTCTTCGCTGTCCTGAACTTTGTGGTGTCACAAAGCTCCTGTGCAACACGCTTCCAAGCAGCATGCGCGTGTGCTCACAGAGCTCAGACCGGGTGCTGTTAGACACGTGCGTTGCACGGGGGCAGCTGTGCGAGGTCTGTGTCTACTGATAACCAGGCCCCATGAACACACTCTGCACCATCCGCTGGTGCTCAGCTCCTGATGGTGTCAGGTCCTGCGCTCACAGAGCTGGTGGGGATGGGGGTCCCCTGCACTCTCCCCTTGTCCTGCCAATGTTTCTCAGAACAGACCCGGCGAGACACCCCAGTGGCAGAGGAAAGTCTGGTCTGCATAGCCCAGTCAGCCTGCAGCCTCTGTGCTAAGAAAGGCATCAGGGCAACCGAAGAGTGCTGCTGCAGGGCCGGATGGAGCACACTCACATACACACTCACATACACACTCACATACACACTCACATACACACTCACATACACACTCTCTCACACACTCACATACACACTCTCTCACACACACTCACATACATCACAGCCCCTAGTTCTAGAGTCATGTGATTGCCTCAGGATCAAGGGTGTGTCTACCCAGGAAAATGAATTCAGATTAATGAAAACTGCATTTAAACTGGATTAGTTAAACCAGATTAATCCCTTCCGTGGACCCACTTATCTTGCCATATACTTTAGAAATGTGTGTCTGCCCGTCTGTCCATCCATCTGTGAGCCCATTCAAGAACTCCTCCTAAATGGGAAGAGCTAGGACTACTAAATTCGGAGTGCAGCTTCCTCTTTTCATAACTTAAAGTAAGGCCAGAGTTTGGTTAAGCCTGGACAATGGGATGTGCCTGGAATGGGATTTTTTTTTCTCATAAAATGGAAAGGGAGAGATCTGTCAGGAAGGACAGTTGTACTGCAGAATGACCACAGTGGGGCAGCAAGAGGCAAGTGATGGGGACCAGGACAGCTATAACCCCACGGGGCCAGCAGGGGGCAGAGGTGGAGAAAGGGACAGCTATCTACTATATAGCTCAGAGAGTTTGCATGTCTGTCGGTCCCCCTCGTCAGGGGACATGCGGCCACGGAGAGGCACTTCTCACCTGGCCCCAAGCTGCTGCAGTGGGAGAGAACTGGGGTTGTCCTCTATCCCCAGGGCAGCCTGCATACTGAACCCCTCATCCCCAGAGCAATGATTTAAATGAAGAAAAACAAAACTTATTTAAGGATCTGAGCAATGCCGGGTAAATCTTCTAGTTCAGAATAAAAGTGGCCCTAAGTGGTGTAGTTATTTTCAAAGCACTTTAGGCCTTGTCCACACCTGAAATTTAGGTCAATCTCACCCCAGGGTAGATGTGGCTAAATCAATGGAAGGATTCTTCCGCTGAGCTAGTTACTGCTTCGTGGATAGGTGGATTTACTGCAGCAACGGAAACCCCCTTCCATCGCTGCGGTAAGAGTCCTCTGACAGCGTAGCTGAAGCTGTGCCGATGTCGCATTTGTCGTGTAGACATACCCTTATGCTAAACCATATTAAAGCCAATGTGATTCCAAACGAGAGTGTCCACACAGGGTCTTAATCCAGTTTAACTAATCTGGTGTAACTACACCGGTATAATAATATCAGTATGTTCCTCCAGCGCAGACAAGATCCAAGGGTTTGTCTACACGGGTACATTTCTGTGCTGTAAGTTTCTCATTCAGGGGTGTGAAGCCCCTCCCCCACCCGTCTTGTGCGCCAATGTGAAGTGCCAGGGCAGCGCTTTAAACATGCAGACAAAGCCTCAGATGTCTAGCCCTCCGCCGGCCGGTGCATGGCATGTGGGCAGCCGCCAAAGCCATGTCCAGCTGAGGGGTGTGACCCACCTCACACATCTCAACAGGCATGAGTCCAAACCCAGCTGTTCCAGGGAAGGGAGGTGAACACCCCCCAGCGGCGTGGGGGAGTACCAGGGCGCGGTGGGGGTCCCCCTACTGACACTGTCTCTTCCAGGCGGAAGGAGAGACTCTACTGCTGCCTGGATGGTGAGCAGAGGACTCCACACTGCTTCCCTGCCTGGCTCCGCATGGGGGCTGAGGGCTCGGTGCCCAGGCAGAGCTACACAGGACCCAGCTCCACGATGTCTTGGATGAAGGCTCCATCTCAAGACGGCCCTGGTGGTCCCCTCTAACCCCGCAGTGCTAGGATTCTCTCATTGCCTGTGGGCTGCCGACCAGCCACCAGCTGGGTCCTGGCTTTTGGTGCCAGCTGATGGGGGGGCAAGATCTGAACAGGGACAGTTCCAAGCCCCCACATCCTGCTCCTCCCTCCTCGGGGTCCCTAGCCGGAGAGGCCGCTCTGCTTTGCTGGGCAGGGCCGTAAGAGGGTCCGTGCAGCCAGCCAGAGACAGAAGAGTTGTTCCGGGTCCCACTCACCTTGTCAGTTTAGGCAGGAAGAGCCAGCAAGAAGAGGGTGAGGACCATACAACTGCCCCCAGCCCTCCACTGGGCTGGGCTGTTACAATGCCCCCTTCCCAGCGTTGTCACCCCCGATCTCTCCCATGGGAGGGGGGAGAACTGGGAGGAAGAGGCTTGAAACTGACCAGTGCCCCTGTCTCTTCCTGCTCAGGCTGCATTCTGATGTGGGCCAGCGCGGGCTGGTACGCGTCCCTGCCCCAAAGATCTATGGGGCTGGCAAACAGTCTCCCCAGGGGGCAGCTGCCCTTGGCTGGAAACCTTTCGAGAAAGCCACGCCGGCTGCAGCACAAGCAGGGGAGCAAACCCAGACAGTCCTGATTGCTGGGCATGGCGGGCGCCATCAGCAAGCAGGCCTGGCATGCAGGCAGCCGGAGGAGCCTTTCCCTCATCTGTCTTTCTGCCTGAGCCCTGCTCCCGCCTTCCCATCTGCCTCCCTTTATGGCCCTTTCCAGGTGCCCTACATGGCTGCCTGGCCGGGGTACAGCTGGGAACAACATCAATTTCCTCTGCCCCCTACCCTGGGAGCCAACCCTGCTCTATAAATTCCTGCCTGCAACAGGAAACCGCCAGCTGCAATTAAGCATCCCAGCCTGTTGGAGACTTCAAACAGCAGGGCTGAGCCGCCAATGGCGGTGTGCCCACTCCCTCCCTCTGGGGGCGACGGTGGGGGCGGGGGGAGCAGAGAGGTCAAAGGTTCCCTTTGTTCCTCCAGGAGGTGATGAGAGGCAAAGGACTTGGCTGTGCAGAATTTTGCAGTGGGGAGGGGCAGCTGCAGTGTGGGCTGAGGAAGGACAAGGCGGGGTGTGTGTGTGGGGGGGAGCGCAGGCAGGGAGAATTGTCGGGGCCCTGGATCCGCAGGGATGGGTGAACGCTCCCCCCTCCTCCCCCGAAGGGCGGCAGTGCTGACCCTGTGTCCGGGGGCTCTGCCTGACTGGAGTCCTGGGTAGGAGGAACACCCCACGCTTGCCCATTCCAGGAGGGCACACAAAGATTCCCAGTGTCAGCCAGCAGGGGCTGGAGGCTAGAGGCAGCTGGTGCCGTGTGTGCATTGAAGGGGATAGGTGCAAGAGACATATGTGTGAGTGTGTGTGTGCGCACACCTGGGCACATGCAAATATGCATGCTTGTGTGCACGGGCAGAGACATGCATTTGTGCATGCTCTTGTGCAGCGCACGCACATGCCCATACGCCATAGGCGTTTGCACGTGCATAATATGCGCGTGTGGATCTGTCTACTGTACACACATGCACAAAGGGTGTATAAGTGGGGGCTCAGCTCCACGCTAAGAGTGCATGCGCATACCTGTCAACTCCAGTCTGTGTACAAGTGTAACATGTGACTGCCCCATGCACTGCATGTACCTGCGTGTGCTTGCATGTGTCCACACTGCACCCTAATGCTACAGCACCCAGCAAGCCAGGCATAACAAGAATGGCCTGTGTACTTGCGCCCCGCTCACAGGCAGGTGCGGCAGTGAGGAGAGGTGCATGTGTCGGAACCCCAGGTGGGTGAGTGTGACTGCATGGGCACGTCTGTGCACACGCTTGTGCTTGCACGCCTTGTGCTTGTGCTTGCACGGGTGTGGGCGAGTGTGCATCTGCCGCCCCCATGGCGCTCTGGGGGTGTTTGTCTGGCACATGGGGCTTTGCCAGGCTGTTCCATTGCTGGAGGGGCCAGCCGTGCAAGGCAAGCCGGTTTCCTAGGCCAGGCCCCTGGCACGACACGTGGTGTCCAATACACTAGCCACTGGCCACCTGTGGCTATTTGGCTAGTTGAGTGTGGCTATTCACTACAGCAGTAATCACTATAGTGGCTTCAGAACTGGCTGGACACCGCAGCACTAGCCCCCCTTGGGCGCTTTCAGACCTTGCTAGGTGGCACTGGTCCTGGGAGCTGGCAGGGAAGCGGGGAGCGCGGCCGGGGCAGAGCTGAGATGAGGCTGGGAAGCTGCAGGGATGTCATGTCTCTCCCTGGCCGCTCCCATCGCCTGTTGCCGCTGGGCTTTGCCGCGCGCTCCCCTGACTGCGGGGCTCCGTGCACTAACCCAGCCGTTTTCAAACGATTTTTCTCAGGACCCAGTTGAAGAAAATTGTCGATTCTGAGACCCAACATCATTTAACAGGAGTGGGCTGCGGAGTGGGGCTGAGGACCAGAGCTTTGGGGTGTAAGAGGGGGCCCCAGCTTTGGGGGGGGGCAAGGCAGGGGCAGGAGGATCTTACCTTGAGTGGCTCCCAGTCAGCGGTGCAGCGGGGGGGGGGGGCAGGGAGCTAAGGCAGCTTCCTGTCTCTCCTGGCACCGCAGACCATGCTGTACCCCAGAAGCCCATGGGCGTGCAGAGCTAGTGCTTGGGGCAGGGGCAGTGTGGGGAGCCCTGTGCGCTCTCCCCCCTCCTAGGAACAATTGCTGCTGGCCACTTCTGGGGCCCAGCACAGTCTGTGGGGCCAGGACAGGCAGGGAGCTGCCTTAGCCCCCCACTGATCCCCCTGCAGCCACGAGACCCAGGGCCTGACATTCTAGCCCCCGTCCTGGGTCGCCACCCGTCATTTGAAAACCCCTGCCCTGACTCAAGGCGCCTGCCCCGGGGGAGGTCTGGCTCCCAAGCACAGCCCAGGGGGACACACCACTCTGGGGCCCTGCTCGCTGGAGATGTGGGGCAGCAGTGGTAAGAGACCAGCTCACCTTAGCAGCTCTGCTTGGCCATCACCAGCTCAGCTATGCCGGGTGTCTCCCAGGCCAACGCGCCCCAGCCCAGCACCAGTGGGAGCATCACGGGGCATGTGTCCCTCTCCGCAAGAGCCTGTTGCTCTGGTACCCGAGGTGCCCGGGGTGAACCCCTCTGCTCACAGCCTGGGGCATCTTGGCTCTGGTAGCTACCAGCTGTGGGTCACACGAGCGCTCCACTGTGGGCTACCACTGCCCCTCTGCAGGCTGCCAATGTATCCCCGCCAGCTCCTCCCACTCCTGCGCCCCGTCCCTAACCCCCCTCCTGCCCACGCCTCATTTTGGCACCATGACGAGGCCGCTGGCCAGCCTGAGCCAGGCAGATCCAGAGCTGGGTCCGGCTGGGCCTTAGAGGGCTTGCGTGATGCTTAATGTTTGGACCACCCGCTCCTAGAGAGGGATTCCCGCCCGGCCGGCTGGAGGGGCTTATTCCCACTGGCTGGAATGACCACTCGACTTTTCCTGCCTCCCTCTGAGCAGGGCTCCAGCTGGAGGCAGCCGGCGGGTCAGAGCTGAGTTGGCCAAGCAAGGTTCCGAGAGCTGGGAGGTGAGTTGCAGGGTAAAGAAACCATCATCCTTTCAGAGGCCTGGCTGTCAGAGGGGTCTGTTGAAGGCTGAGTGCAGCACAGGCTCTAAAGACCAGGCCGGGGGCCTGCTGGGCTTTCTCCAGCCAGCGACCTGCCTAGCCAGCCCGGCTCGCTCGCTCCAGGGTCCTCCCCCATCCGCCCCTGCTGAGCCTGCTCCTGCGCTGGAGAATTAATTAACTGGCCCCAGCTGGGCCCTGCGCCATCCTGGGCAACCCTTCCTCCCTGCCAACCTCCAGCCAGGAGATGTGGGGCCCCTCTGCTGAACGGGAACAAATGCTACCACCCATGGAAGGGGAAAAGGCTGATCCATGTGAGTTCCCCCTCCCAAGCTCTGCTCAGCGCCCCAGGCCCGCTTCCCAGATCCTGGTCTCAACACAGACCCCAGGTCTCCTCCCCCGCCCAATACACCCAGACACACGCCTCATGCCCTGCCCTTTCCAGACCCGGGGGCTGACTCGCCGCGGGAGAGGAGCCACGTGGGGCCTGCCGGCTGCACGGGATGCCCTGGCAGCTTGCAGCTGTTTCTGGGGGAGGCTGGCAGAGCTAGTGTGGCTCACATCCAGCTTGGGACCTGGCAGGGCAGGAATCCAGCTAAGGGGACGGTGGGAGGAAACATCCCATGGGGCGCAGCACGGAGCCCATGGGCCTCATGCAGAGCGGGGTTTAAGGCAAGATGTCAGCTTGGTTGCTAAGCCCAGGGCAGAGGAGACAGGTGGGGGACCCCATCGGAGCCCTCAGGCGAGCCAGCATAGCCCGTGGCAAGGCAGGGGTGCGGCCAAGTGGACTGAGCAGGGCCCGAGAGCGGCAGTGCCCCACGGCGAGCATACAAGCTGGGGCTAGGCCTGGCTCGGAGCAGCAAAGCCACTGGTCCTCATAGGCCGGGAGGCAGGATCGGGGCCTGAGGCTTGTGTGACTCCTAAGCCCCAGCATGTGTTAGCCTTTGAAAGGCCCTGACCTGCCTTGGAAACTCTCAGGCTCCGCAGGGCTTCCTAGCAGGTGCAGGCCCCATCCGTCCTGCTCCGTGTTAGCAACCTGCGGCAAGAGCGGCCAGGCACTGGTAGGTCACTGGAACGTCACTCTCCCCCGGCTCTCCGAGGTGCTGCAGCCTCCACCCCGGCCCGTCTCCTGGGGGTGCTGTGGGGGATGCAAGTCACAGGGCACCAGCAGGGAGGCGTCATGGGGACAGGACTATGGCAGACAGCTGCTGGGGAGGGCATAGAGCTGGGAGGGACGCATGGGACAGGTCGCTCCATGCTGTGTCTCGCAAAGATCAGTTACCCTCTGTTCTTTAGACCTCCCAGCCTGACAGCTCAGGTCAGCAAGCGGCCTCCCTGGATGGGGGTGACCCCTCGGGGCTGCTGGAGTCACTGCCCCTGAGCCCCGCCATGGCCAAACCCAGCCTTTGTTAAGGGGGTGGGGGGAGGTAGGCGTTTTTAATGTCAGATCCTGCTTGAGGCAGCAAGGGCAGTTTTTAGAGAGCGTCTCAATTGCTCAGCCACCCAGACAAGACCGGGAGGGCTGGGGCCGTGTAGCTACCAGGATTAGAATGTGCCTGGCCCGGTTTCCTCCCTTGCCCTATCTACTAAGATACCCCCCAGCGGGTTTGGGGCAGGAGGCGTCTTAAATAAATTTAAAAAAATAAGCTTTTACTGTGCAAATCTGAGTAGGGCCACTAGAGGGCGCCTCCTGCCACACACTGAGGGCTGTAGCCTTCCACATCTCTTCCCCGCTTGCACAAGCACACAAGAGCGTGCGTCGCACAGAGGCAGGTCTCTGCTGCAGGCTTGAGTCTAGCCAGAAGGGAGGCTACTGGGTCCTGGCCTCTGTTGGCCCCGCTTCTCCCTAGGCCCAGGCAGCCACCAGCAGGCTAAACAGTTGAGGCATTAACTAATAGTAACGGGGGATTTGAGTTCCTCGTTGGGGGCGGAACTGTTCTGGGGCCAAGAGCTGGAGATTTTCTCCAGGCGGGAGGGCGAGAGAGGTATTTTTAAAAATTAAGCAGCCAAGAGTCTCCTCTAGCGCCCTGGCAGCAGGATCTGGGGCCCTCAGAAGGCAGCACAGGCGACGAGGGCTGGCACCATTGCTGGTGCACGGCTAATCTTCACCAAGTCTCCCTCTGGCTCCCACAGCCTCTGCTCAGAGGGGCAGCTGGGCAGGCAGAGGGTCCGGGGATCAAGGGAGCCTGGTGAGAGCAGCTAACCAGCCCACAAGCCGGCCTGACAGCGCACGGACGTGGCTCCGTCGCTAACGGCTCTGAACCTGCTCTGCCACATTTTGCCCTGCTAGGGATCACAGGGCCCAGCCCCCTTCCCCAGCCCCCACCTGGGGCTCTAACCATTTGCATTCCAGCCTGAGCACTGCCCACCCCCGGCCCCAGAGCCCAGCCGGCGCTCCAGCCAGGGCTTGTGGGAAGCGCTCTGCACCAAACGGACTCCGCAGACGGCGGAGAGATGATTTTAACACCGCAGCAGTTGGGGGAGCTGAGAGACGCTTGAGGGCCTGTTCCTGAGTCATCGGCTGCCAGGCGCCAAGCGCAGCCGGTGCCAGAGCGCAGAGCGGGGGGAAGGGAAGGGAACGGTCCGGCGCTGGGCTGACCGTGCTCCCAGCTGCCCTCTCCCCGGTGCTCTGAATTGGGCCGGGCTGGGCACAGGCCTCCCGTAAGCTGCTCCCTTCGCTGAGGGGAACAGGCCTGCTGCAGGCCCTGGGGAGGGAGATGGGGAGCCCGAGAAGGGGCTGCGGCAGAGGGGAGGTCCAACCCGCAGGGCCACACTGCCAGCCTCTGCCACTCCAGCTGGGCTCCTGTCACCGACCACTGGCCCTGCCAGCCAGCTCGGGTGCTGCCCCTCAACCTGAACCCGCTCCCCCTCCCCACCTGGCTCTCCCCGGGGGCAGAAGGGGGCTGGCTTAGGCCAGACTCCTTCCCTGCAACCAGGAGCGGTCCGAGGCCGGCTGCGACAGCTGGCGCCTCAGGTGGAAGGCACAGTCGGCACCCCCGCCTGCACAGCCATGACTTCATCGGGCACCCGGGCCGGCGGCGCCCTAGACAACTGCCTAGTTTGCCTGGGCTCACGGTCCACCCCTGCCTGCATCACAATCTCTGACTTCAACCTGAGCCCGTAGGGGCCACAGCGCAGCCTTGTAACCCCACAGAGCTCCCCGTTCCCTTCCTCCCCCCTCCCCCAGTCGCCCCAGGATCCAGGCCATGCCCCACTTGGTAGAAAGGGTCATTTCTCTTTATTTACAGGAGTGACGTTAAAAAACCCACCACAGCCTGGGCAGGGAGCCGCGAGGGGACTCCCCCCGGCAGGCATGGCAGTTGCTGCTCGGGGCTCCGGAGAGCCGGCCCATAGCTGGCCCCGCGTCCATCTCCCGGTCAAGGGCCAGAGCCTGTGGGGGCCGGGAGTGACCCCCCCCCCCCCGGGGGCGGCTTAGGAGCAAGGTCAGGCCCTGGTGCTGGACGTCATCAAAGGCGAGTTAATCCTTGAAGATGACACCCTAGAATAAAGGCAGCGGCTCTGCTCCCCCCCCCCCCCCCGTGCCTGGCTCGAGGGACTCCGGCCCGAGGGGGAGCTGTGGTGAATGGCCCCTGCCACCCCCCACCGCCACGGCCCACAGAGCAGAGCCAGGCTCAGCGTGAGACAGGCTGTGCTTGCACGGGGAAGTTGACATTCCTGCCCCCGGGGCCTCGTCTCCTGGGACCAGGGCCTGGGATTCCTATAGAGGGGACATCCCTGCCCCCCCCAGCCCTGCCTTTGGTGGGGGGGGACACACATGATCCTGCTTTAAGACGCATTTGGCACTGCCGGCTCCCCTCCCCCGAGCAGCAGTTTATGGCTTTTAACAATTTGGCTCTGCTTAAGGAAAAGACACAAAAGCGAGAATTACAGGTGGGCAGGGGGAGGGGGAGGAAAACCAAAATCCCAGCCAGCTCCCCCCACTCCGAGGAGCACAGGGACCCCCGCGCCCCTGGGAGGGGGGCAGAAGGGTTTGTGGAAGGCTTATAAATAAACGCACAGCTTGGCAGAACACGTACAAAAGTGCACAAGGCCCGGCGAGCGCCCCCTGCTGGGGTGAGCACCAGGGCAGGACCGCAGGGCAGCACGGCTCCACTGGAGGCCCAGAGGGGGGAATGGAGCTGGCAGCTCCTAGCTACCCCCCAGCCCTGTTGTGCTAGGGCAGAGGAGGCTTGGCTGCCATGTGTCATCCATGGCAGGGGAGGGGCTGGGGCATGCAAGGGGCCCAGCGTCTCAGCAATCACTCCCCCCCACACCTCGAATGTGCAGAACCCTGCCCTCCAGCCACGCTGGCCAGCTGCCCCTAGGCCCCCAGGGCCGTGCCCCACCTGTCCTGCTTCTACCCTCCCCCGAGCCCGGCGTGGCACTCAACGGCAGGCCTCGCAGGCAGACAGCTTCTGTGCTGTCTTGGCTGCCCCGGGCCTGAGCACCCACCCTGTGCTGAGTCAAGCCCCCAACTCTGCCCCGGGCACTTGGGCTGCAGGTGGTGGGCTAGATGCTGGCAGCTGGCTGGAGCCACGGGAAACATCTGACACTCAAGACTGGGGAGGGGGGGGAAGAGATGGGGCTGCACAGCCCGCAGGACACTCCAAAGCTGCTCAGATCCTGGTGGGGGATGACGCCCCTGCCCTCCCCCCGCCAATGCCCCAGAGGTGCAGTGGCCTCTGAAGCCCAGGGCATGCATTTGGGGGGAGGGAGGGGCGCAGTGTCTGCAGGCTGGTGGGCTGCTGGCCTCACCTCCGGTGCCTCATTGCTCCCCGCAGAGAGAGAGAGAGAACCCGAGAGAGCCAAGAGCTAGGGGCCGAAGGCAGCTGGCAAGGAGGAGGGAGAGGGGGGGACCCATGGGGGACCATCCCCGAGAGGGCCCTGGGGTGGGGGATGGGATCCTCAGTAGAACAGGAGGCATTTGTGCAAAGCACCCCCCGTCCCGGCACAGCGAGGGGAGCGCAGACGGCAGGAGAGTAACAACACTCCCCAACAGGGACGGTGAAAAAAAGAGGGGCCTGGCCCAGACTGGACACAGAGGGACGTCCTGGCCGGGTGCCGCCTGGGCACGTCCAGTGCCACCTGGGAAGTCCTGGCGGGGTGCTGCTGCGGGGCAGGGGCCCCAGGCACAGCTGGCTCAGAGAGGGGGGCTCACTGGTTGTCCCCCGGCTGGTACTGAGGCTCCGTGGCAGTGAAATAGTCTTCGAGGAAGGACTGGAGGTATTCGAAAGTGGGGCGCTCCTCGGGCTCCTTCTTCCAGCACTGCACCATCAGCTCGTGCAGGGACGTCGGGCAGCCGCAGGGGCACTGCATACGGTACCCCCGCTCCACCTGCTCCAGCACCTCCCGGTTATTCATGCCTGCACAAGGAGGACAGGCGCCGAGTCGGGGGAGGGAGGGGCTGCTGTGGGCATTAGGGCCGGGTATTCCTCCGACGGCGAGCGCTGGGCCGACCCACTGACACGTGGGGGGCAACTGTCCTGGGGCCCAGCCCTTCCAAAGGGCCCAGGCTCCTGGAGCCCCAAGTCCTTTAACTAGCCCTTGGAATGCCAGGGGGCACGCTCAGTTGGCTCACCCCAGCCCCGCCCCTTCCACCCAGGCCCCGCCCCTTCTGGGAGCACAGAGCCGGGCCCCCTCCCGCTTTGCCCAGGGGCCCGGCAAGTCTGTCGACCCCTTTGGTGCAACAGCCCTATCAGAGAGGCGTGGGGGAGGAGGGATGAGAACCCAGGGGTCCTGGCCGGCAAGCCCCACCGCTCTGACCACTAATAATGCTGCCTCTTTCCTCTATTGTGCTTCTCATCAGTAGCGCTCCGAGCACATCAAGGGAGCCAGGGGCACCACTCCCTTCTCACAGGTGGGGAAACCGAGGCACGGGCTGGGATTTGCCCAGATTACCCTGCAAGCCATTGGCAGAGCCAGGGAGAGACCCAGCGCTTCACCCACTGGGAGGGAAGTGGTGTTCAGGGCTGGGAATAAACCCGACTCCCAGACTGCTTGTTGTAACCACTAGACCCTTCTCCCTCCCCTGGCCTGGCACAAGAACCCAATAGCCCCCACTACTGAGCACAAGCCAGTATGAGTGGGCAGGGGCCAGACAGCTGTACCTGGGTAGGGCACGCGGCCCTTAGTGATGAGCTCCGTCATGAGTATGCCGAAGGACCACACGTCTGACTTGATGGTGAACCTCCCATAGAGCGCAGCCTCCGGGGCGGTCCATTTGATGGGGAACTTGGCACCTGCAGGGAGGGGGCGGATGAGATGGGGACAGGGAGTGAGATCACTGCTGGCAGCCCTGGTCAGCGTGCCCCCTGCCAGCTAGGGCGCAGGGACCTGGCCCCTTCCCCTCCCGCAGCATAGGCACGTGGGTCGGAGGCGTGGCAGGCGCTGGAGGGGGATGGGAAGGTCAGTCTGCCCCACAGCTCAACTGGGACAGAGGGGAGCCCAGCACAGCGGAAGGAAGGAGGCCTAGTGCGGAGATCCAGCCCGCCCCGGGCAGGCCCACCTTGGCGCGCCGTGTACTCGTTGTCCTCGATAAGGCGGGCCAGGCCGAAGTCCGCGATCTTACACACCAGGTTGTCCCCCACCAGGATGTTGGCAGCGCGCAGGTCCCGGTGGATGTAGTTCATCCGCTCGATGTAGGCCATGCCGGCTGCGATCTGCGGGGGGAGCGTGTGGGGAGACTGTGACCGCCCAGGGCCAGCCCCTGCCAGCCTGGCTGGGGAAGGGGGCACAGTCCCTCCCTTGTCTCCCTGGGGCTCCTTCCGGATGTGGCTGGGCTGAGCAGGCTGCATGGAGCTCCCCTCCCCGGCCAGGTGTCAGATCTCCAGCTCTGGGGATTTCCGCTTCCCGCCCCCATCCCTCCGTACCTGGGCCGCCATGTCCACCAGCTGGGGTAGCTTCAGGAACCGGCCATCCCCATCCTTCAGGAAATCCAGCAAGCTCCCTGGGGTATGAAGAGGGAGCATCAGGACCCCAGCCTCCAGCTGTGTCCCCCGCAGCCCAGCCCCCTCCACCCTGCCTCCTGCCCTAGGATGCTGCAGAAAGCTGCCCTGGCTATGCCTGGTTCTGGGTCACCCGGGCCCCTGCCCTGCTGCAGGCCGAGCGGGGCGGGGAAGCCGCTGGCCAACGCCCCGCCTCCCGCAGGCTGTGCCCGGCTCTCACCCTGGCTCATGAACTCGGTGACGATGTAGATGGGCTCCTCCGACACCACGGCGTACAGCTGCACCAGCTTGTCGTGCCGCAGCCGCTTCATGATCTGGGCCTCCTCCAGGAAGGCCTCCGGGGACATGGTGCCGGGCTTCAGCGTCTTTACCGCCACCTTGGTGGTGCTGTTCCACGTGCCTGGAGCCAGTGGGAAGGGGGCAGCGTCACGGCGCAGCCGCCTCCCCGCCCTGGCCGGCAATGGTGATGCATTGTGATGGGGGGGGGGGGGGAAGAGTGCTAGCTCCAGGAAGGGTGCGGGGGGGGGGGGCGGAGGAAAGGGTGCTAGCTCCAGGAAGGGGGCGGGGGGGGGGGGGGCGGGGGGAGGAAAGAGTGCTAGCTCCAGGAAAGGTGCGGGGGGGGGGGGGGGGGGAAATGTCTCCAGAATGAAGAGCCCAGCAGAGAAGCCCCAGTCACTCTCCGCCCCTTCCCTGGGCAGCTTCCCAGTCCAGCCCCCAAGGAACAGGCAGCCCCATTTCAGGGACAGGGGAAGGAAGCCCCCCCCCCCAACCTCCCCCTGAATGGCTCCGTGTAGGAGCCCCACTGGGAATGGGGAAAGTTCCCTTCCCCCTCCCCCATATGGGCTGGAAAGAAGCTTCCCCAAGGCCCCCTCCACACATCTGACAGAGACCCCCCCCCCATTCCTGCCCACACAGAGATTATCAAAACCTGTGGCTCTGGTGGGACCAGAGGGAATCCCCCCTCCCCGGTCGCTCTCACCCCATGCCCAGCCCTGCCGCTGAGACGGGCCCGCCTTACCCATCCACACGTCTCCGAAACATCCCATGCCAAGCTTCTTGTCCAAGCTTATGGACTCCCGCGTTATTTCCCACGCGTCTTTAGAGAGTCCCAGAGTCTGGGGCTTCATAGTGGGGCATGGCTGGGTTAGTAGATGGCACAGACCGTCATTGAACTCTGCAGGGGATGGGATGATGGGCAGGAGAGAGGGGCGGGGGTGGAGAAGGGGATGAATTCTGCATGCACATGCACAACGGCTGAGAGGAGGCGGGAGGAGGGTAAACCCAGGGTCTGCCTGATCGCCTGCTTTGGTGCCGTGGTGGAAGCTGACTTGCCCACCAGCTGGCGCTGTTCACCTGCGTTCCTGGGACGCGTGGGACCTGAGCAGAAGCTGCTTTGTCCTGCCAGGGCACCAGAGGGGCAGGGTCTGGCCAGGCATGGATCTGCCCTGCAGCCCCCACCCACGTCCCACAGCAGGCCCATGTGGGCTTCTGTCCTTGGTTTAATAACCAGGACCAGTCACGCATGACAGATCTGCATGACATTTCAGCAGAGCTGAAGGCTGGCTGCTGTCACACTTATGGGAATACAGTACTAGCATTCGTGGCCCTCCCTCCGGGGGATCTGATATGGGCCACTGTCAGCAGACAGGATACCGGGCTAGATGGACTTTGGTCGGATCCAGCATGGCTGCTCTTATGTTATCTTACAGCTGCCCAGAGGGAATTCACCGTCTGTCTGAGCCAGGTCTGGCTGCTTAGTGGGCAGGGCCAGGAGCCAACGGCAGTGCCAGGCGGCCGGCTTGGAAACCAAGAGGAGTCTGGATTCATTGATTTGTTCCCTCTCTCCACAAATTCATTGTCCTGGGCCCTGGAGCCAGCAGACAGCTGTTAGACTCCGACAGAGCATCCCAGAGCAGGCGATCAGGAGCTCCCAACCACGGGGGCAGGGAGGCACTAGAGCCGGCTGGATCCAAGGGCAACGCCCCGGCTGTTTAGCAGGAACAAGCCTGATTGCGGAAGGTACAACACCACTGAAAGCTAATTGCTCATGCTGGAGGGAGTCCTGGGACGGAAGCCCCCACCTTGCACCCACAGACCAGGCCCAGCAAGGAAGTCGCCAGCCCAGCCCGAGGGGCGAGAAGGGATTTCAGTCCCCGCGGCTGTCAGCCCTGCTGAGGTTGCTAACCAGGTGGGCCAACGCGTCCCCCGGGAAGTAGGCTGAGACCCAGCCAACTCATTTCACCCTGCAGAAGTCTCAAGCCCTGCTACTCCCTGCAGCGGGTGATTACAGCCACCCCCTGCCTTGTCCCCGGGAAGCCCTTGCTGGATCCAGTCTTCGGCATGTCTCCCCCGGCCCCGGCTGGGTGCAGGCCCTGGGCTTCTCCTCCTCCCCTCTCCCGGCTCAGCCCCCGCTCGCCTGGAGAGTCCTACCCATCCACACTTCCCCAAACTGCCCATTGCCCAGCTTCTTGATCAGCTGCAGCGACTCCCGCGGGATCTCCCACACGTCTTTGGTTTTGACAGACAGGTCTGCCAGCTTGGGCATCCCCCTGTGGCAGGGCACGGCCAGGCGGCAGCACAGGCCCGCGGCCCGCTCTGGCGGAAGGAGGGAGCGAGGAGACACAGAGAGAGAGATGAGCGCGCAGACGGACACCGGGGGAGAGACCAAGCCTGCGAGGGCTGGAACACATTCCTGCCAGCCCCAGGCCAGCCCAGCTGCCGCACGGTGGGGGCCACGCCGGGCCCTGGTCACGGGGCAGCATCCCCATGGGCAGCCCCGAGCTGCGGGAGAAGCAGGGAAGGCGGCAATGCCAGACAAAGCAGGGCCGGCGTTAGGGGGCTCATTGCAGGAGACCCCCCGAGGGATGAGGCCTCGGCTTTGCCCCCGGGAGGCTCCCGACCCCGCCCTGGGTCCCCAAGGAGTGGGGCTGAGCTTCCTGGGGGCGAGTCTTGAGGAGGGGCCCTGCACCCGACGGGCCCCTCCCACCCGCCACGCGGGCCTGGTAACCGGGCGCTGCCCCCAGGAACCAGGCCTGGCTCCGAGGGGCGACTCCAAGATGGCTGCCAAGCTGTGGGCCTCCCAGCCAGTGCACGGTGGCTAGGGAGCCCTCCCTGGGGTTACCCCCTTGGTCCCTGAATTGCTCCCGTGGGCTGGAGTCCGATCGGTGCCTGGGGGGGGGACCAAAGCACATGCCTACGCCCTGCCCCCCCCCCGGGCTGGAGTCTGACGGGTGCAGAGGGGACCGAAGCCTACGCCCTGCCCCCCCGACCCCCCCGGGCTGGAGCCTGACTGGTGCGGAGGGGACCGTCTGCCCCCCATTGCTGCTTTGCTCACCGTGCCTCAGAGCACGGGCGGCGACCGCGTCCCAGGCGATGCTTCGGCAGCTCCAGCCGGGGCGAGTTTCATTTGCGACACAAGGAATTAGCGGAGGCCCGTCCACCCGGGCACAGGGTCCCCACCCCCAGGGCTCACCCCATGCAGGGGGGCGATGCCTCCCGGAGCCCCCGCCCTGAGACGGCCCCTCTTAGCTCTCTGCTTCTCCAGCTCGGATCTGGAGGCTTCTCGTCACGGCCTGGGGACGGCGGAAGGCCAGGCCGGTGGATTTCATTGCAGCTGGGGCAGGGTGCAGAAAGGCCAAGGGCATTCCCAAGGCCCCCAGCAAGCGCCTCCTGCTCCCCCGCTCTCCTACTTCAGTCTGGACGGGCCTGGAGCCGAACCCCCGGCCTCACCCCCCCCGAGCCTGGGGCCTCCAGACCACAAGGCCCCTGTGGCTGAGCCCACCTCAGTGCCACGTGCCATGCCCGGCTCGCCCCCCCTACCTCTATAATGCAGGACCAGCTCCTGGACCGTGTCGAACTGGGCTCGTGTGGTGATGTAGAAGCCACCAGTATCCAGCTTCCGGATCTTATAGTGCTTCACGTGGTCGCCCTTCACCTCGTCCCAGTCCCGGATGGACAGGGAGTAGGCACCTGGGAGGGGCAGCAAAGGGGTCAGGCTGGAGACAGACCCGGCAGGGGGCAGTGGGAGCAGCTAGTGGGCACCAGCAGGGGGCACTGGGCAGCCAATCAGGAGAAAGCAGGATTCCCACGGGGGCTATTCCCAGCCACGCAGCTGCTGTGTGCTGGGAAGCGCAGCCTCCCCCGCCCCACTGTCGTGCCACAATCCGGGCTGGCTGCATCCTGCTGCTGCCTCCCCCAGACTGTCCTCCTCCCGGAACCCACCGCTCCCCGGAAGTGGAGGGCGCAGCGGCTACCTTTGGTGGTCTCGCTCTCCCGGATGAGGAAGGTCCCTCGGGGGCTGCCATGGCACAGCAGCATCCTCTCAGCGTCCTTCCGCCCCATCTTCCCGAAGTACCACCTGGCACAGAGGGCAAGGGGAAGAGGGTTAGTAACAGGCCAGGGGAAGCCGCAGCTCGCCCGCACCCCACCTATCGGGAGTGGGGGAGACCCAGGAAGGGAAGGGAAAGGTTTGAGACTCTAACGAAGACAGAGGGCCGGGGAAGGATGGCTACAGCCCAGCCCTGAGACGCAGAGCTCAGTGAGTGCCAAGATCCCTTGGGAAGGTCACTGGCTCTCCCAGGAGCCTCGGTCTCCCGTCTGTAAAATGGGAAGAACGCAGCCTCTGTTCTCCCAGCCTGCATCTCTAGAGGCTGGAACTTCTCTGGGGCAGGGACTCTCTCTTTGGGTATGTCTACACTACAAAGTTAGTTCGAAGTAACGGACGTTAGTTTGAACTAACTTTCATAGGCGCTACACTAGCGCTCCGTTAGTTCGAACTAGGTAAACCTCATTCCACGAGGATTAAGCCTAGTTCAAACTTACTAGTTCGAATTAAGGGCTGTGTAGACCCTTAATTCGAACTAGTGGGAGGCTAGCCCTCCCTAGGTTTCCCTGGTGGCCACTCTGGCCAACACCAGGGAAACTCGTCTGCCCCCCTCCCGGCCCCACACCCCTTAAAGGGGCACGGGCTGGCTATGGTGCCCGTGCCAGGTGCAAGCCTGCCAGCACCCAGCTAGCACACCCTGCACCTGGCACGGATCGAGCCACCCACCCGATGCCCCCCAGCCCTCCCCCTCTTCCCGGGACCAGGCTGGCGGCTCCCGGGAGCTTGCCCGGGACCGCAAGAGGCGGGCAACCACCTGGGCTAGTGCGGACATCGTGGACCTCGTCCATGACCTCTGCACTAGGCACAGGAAAGTGGCCGGCTAGGGCAGGAGAGCTGCCAGCCTGGCCACCCAGGAGCAGGTGTGCATGAAAATCAAGGGGGTCCACTGAGACCCCCGACCCTGAGCCCTGAGCTTACAATGGCCGTCCTGGGTCAGACCAAAGGTCCATCTAGCCCAGTAGCCTGTCTGCCGACAGCGGCCAACCCTACGGACCCTGGAGGGGATGGACCGAAGACAGTGACCAAGCCATTTGTCTCGTGCCATCCCTCTCCAGCCTTCCACAAACCTTGGACAGGGACACCACTCCTACCCCCTGGCTAATAGCACTCCATGGAGCCAACCTCCATGACTTGATCTCACGTCCCTTTAAACTCTGTTCTAGTTCTAGCCTTCACAGCCTCCTGCAGCAAGGAGTTCCACAGGTTGACTCTTTGCTTTGTGAAGAACAACTTTCTGTTACTAGTTTGAAGCCTGCTACCCATTCCTTTCCTTTGGTGTCCTCTAGTCCTTCTTTATGGGAACTAATGAAGAACTTTTCTGTATGCACCCTCTCCACCCAACCCCTGCTTTTAGAGACCTCTATCCTGTCCCCCCTCCGTCTCCTCTTTTCTAAGCTGAAAAGTCCCAGTCTCTTTAGCCTCTCTTCATATGGGACCTGTTCCCAACCCCTGATCATTGTAGTTGCCCTCCCCTCTCCCAGCCTCTCTCTTCACCTCTCCCACCTCCTTTTCCCAGTCTCCCCCAGTTTTGTTCAATAAAGACAGATTCCATTTTTGACCACAATTGTCCTTTATTTTGTACATCAAGAAAAGGGGCTAGGGAAGGGTAAGTGGAAGGAGGTGAGGGAGGAATGAGGTACAAGCCCCCGATGGGGAGGACTGGGCTGGCTCTGCGGGCTTCTGGGTATGGAAGCTCTCCTGCAGCCCCCCAATTACCCCCTCTCCCCAGATGGCAGCCTGCGGCAAGTGCAGCCGGGCTGATGGCCGAGTGCTGTGATGTGCCCAGTGTGGGCACTCAGGGCACTCCAAGCCAGGACTGCTTTGCAAGCGGGGCACCCCTGAGAACTGTCTGTCCGGGGTGGGGGTCGGGACCCTTTAAGCGCAGCCCTCGGCTAGCCTGAGACAGCATCTCCACGCTCTAAGTCCTCCTCTGATGCCCTGCCGGCACTGCTTCCGGCCATCCTTAAGCCTGTTTCAGGGTCCACTTAATGTGGACATGCTAGTTCGAATTAGCAAAACGCTAATTCGAACTAGTTTTTAGTTTTAGACACGTTAGTTCGAATTAGCGCTGTAGTGTAGACGTACCCTTTGCGTGTTGGGGCCTTGATCTCAGCTGGGGCCTCGAAGTGCAAGGGAGACAGCAGAAGGCGATAGCTGGGCAGATGTGGACAGGTGCCCAAGCAGTACTGGGTGGGGCAGAATGTCTGGGACTTTTTTGAACAAAAGTCTGGCTGTCAGGATGCCTGGGTTCTATTCCCGGCTCTCCCACTGCCAGCTGGAGTGACCTTGGGCTAGTATCCAGCGCCACATTTTTCAGTGTTGGGCCCTGCCCTTAAATAGTTCAGGTCCCTGATCACAGGATCAAAGTGTTGGCCTCTTAGTCTCCCTCTGCCTCAGTTTCCCCTTCTGCAAACTGGGGATAAGCAGCCCCTTCTGCCTCCCTGTAGGGCTGTGAGGATGAATTTAACACTGAGTGCAAAGTGCTTGGGAACCTGGGAGCGGAAAGTGTATCCAGACTAAGCAAGGGGTAATCCACTCTCATGCTTCAGGGCATTAACTGATGTTACAGGGGCCAGGAGGGAAACACTCCTCCCACCTGCAGGCAAGATGCATCATGGGAGAGTTCATCTGAAGCATCAGGTACCAGGCATTGCTGGAAGCTGGTTACCAGACTAGGGTGACCCAGCTGGTCCAATATGGAGAGGCCACTCCTAGAGCCGGGATGCCTCGACACAGATCCCGTGTGTGAGCTGGGGTAGGGGTGGGTTTGGCTAGGGGCTCTGTGGGGAGTGGAGCATTTCTCGGACATCCCTGTGTCATTGGCTCCCCCCTTTACATCCAGTTCTAGCGGCCAACCGGCTCCACCCCCCACGGAGCCAGAGCTGCGGTACTCACTCTTCTGCCTGGATGGAGTCCACAGGGGCCACGTAGTTGCTGGGGACGTAGCCTGTGGTCCCTGTGCTCAGGGACCTCGCCTCCCACCAGTCGCCCTCGCTGTGGAACCAAGAGACAGAGTCAGAGTCTGCAAGGGAGCCCCCCGCCGTCCCCAGCAGGCAGACCCTGCCACGCCCCTCCATCCCACGAACACGCCACTCCTGCCAGAGAAGCCATCCCTCAGCTACTCCCAGCCTGTCCCACCAGGGCCGGCCAGCTTGGAACCGGGAGCAAGGTCTGCGGCCATCTACCCGCCACTGGGGTTCATCCCTGCCCGGCAGACCCGGTCCCAGTGGGTTTAATGCAGCCTAGCTCCGCTGGCTTGGCCATCACCATGCACCATGGCTTAGGGCGCCAGCAAAGCTGGAGCACAAAAAAAAAAAAAAAAAAAAAAAAAAAAATTACGGTCTAGTATTGTTTTTATTTTGAATTGCGTATGGGGGGGGACACCATAATTTTTTCACTGCTTAGGGCCTCTAAAGGTCTTAATCCGGCCCTGCATGGAGGGGTGTGTGTGTGTGTGTGTGTGTGTGTGTGTGTGTGCGCGCACCGAGGCCACCCACCTCATGTCACCAGTGACCCAAAGCCAGATTCAAACACTGACCCCTCGGGTCTCCAGGCACAAGGGGATGAGGCCATGGCAGAAACAGCTTGCGAGCAGGGCCAGAGCTGTGGTACAAACGCCCGTAGGCCAAGCTGCTCTTGGAGCAGGGCTGCCTGGGTGGGGAGCCCCAGCTAGCATCAGACCCAAATGCACTTGGTGGGGGGGGTGATGCCGAGTCGGGCTTCCCCCAAATCCTGCAGCCCCGTAGCAGCAAGAACAGTCTCCGCCAGCAAGGGAATAGAGCATAGACGTGATTTTGCTACAGGAGTCTGGGCCAGGATGCCTCAGATCCCTTGGGTAAGGGGGGTCCATCACTCCCCTAGACTTTCAGCCCTCAGTTTAGGCTCCCTCCCTCCTGTTTCTCAGCCAGTAACTGCCCCTTCCCCCGAAAACCTCCCTCCTTTGCTCCCTGCCTGCCCTCAACCGGTCCGACAGGTTGGGTCTTTGCCTAGAGGTACGGCCAGTAGGGGTCACCCCCCGCCCACACACAGCCACCAGTGGTTGCCTAGGGGGTATGGCCTGCCAGTACATCACAGGGGCAGAGGCAGCATTCTGCAGGGAAGGGGCCCAGTCCTGGCAGACACTCACGTGTTGTTGATAATATGGAATTTCTCCCCCTTCTGGAACGTCAGGTCATCCTCTGTCCGGGCTTCGTAATCGTACAAGGCAATGAAGAGGGTCACCCCCCCGCCTGCGAGACACGGAGACGGAGCAGTGAGGGAGCCGCAGGGGGCGGGAAGGCTGGATCAGGAGGCCGGGAGCTGGCGTGATCACTCTGCGTATTGCAGTCGTGGCTTGACAGCACATCGCACCCAGTGCCTGACCCAAAGAGCTCACAGTTGGGGAGAGCCCGGGGGAAAAGGGGAAACTGAGGCACAGGGCAGGAAGCAACTGGGCCAGATCGCTTAGCAGACTTAGGAATAGAACCCAGCTCTCCGGGCGCCCAGCCCAACGCGCTGGCCGCTGGAGGTTTTGAATGGCAACGGCCTTTCTCCAGTGCCAGAGGGCAAAGGGGCCGGGTCAGGCAGTGTTCTCTCAGGAGCGGGGGCTCTTCGCCTTTTCCATACCAGGGCTTCCCAGAACCCGCCTCCCACGGGGCAGGACGGGAAGGGCAGGTTGGCCGTCACCCCCTGGGGCGGGCTGCGAGCTGCCCCCCGCCCCGAGAACCAAACTCTTCCCAAGAGGACCAGAGGGACAGAACAGGCTTCCGCCCACAGGTCGTACATGGCCAGAGAGCCACCGTGACCCGTGCCAACAACCCTGCCCATGCCCCCACCGGCGCGGCCCTAGAACGTTCTCTTGCAATGCCCTCTGGGCCCCTCGCCCATGCATGGCAGCTTGGCTCCCAGCAATGTGAACTGGGGGAGGTTTTGAACGCCCACGGGTTTACCACCCACCCCAGGCTCTGAACAGCAAAGGGGGACAGCGCCTGGCCCCTGGTGTCCACACAACCCACCCGCCAGCGGCCACGCGCCCGGACTCACATTGCCCTGCTCCACCCAGCAGTGACGCCACCGCGGGGAATACGCGCCCCCCCCCCCCAGGCACGCTGCCCCACTGACCTGCGATCCCCCCGCCCCGCATGTGCAGCGTGTTGCTGGGGTACATGCCAGGGCTTATGAAGGGGGAGGCGGCGGCGACGGGCGTGCCGTGGAAGTTGTTGAAGTCGGGGATGCGGGTGAAGCTGCTGGTGGGATTCTGCTGGGTCGGGTCGGGGTCGTAGCAGGATTTCGATGCCAGGCTGGTCGTGCCATCGATGGTCTCCGTCTGGGCTTTTTTCGACCCCTTCTCTTTGCAACACACACAGCCCATTCTGGGCAACGCCTGCCGGGAGAGAGAGCAGGGGCCTCGGTGGGGGGAGGGAGGCGGCTGCTGCTTATACGGAGGCCAACCTGCCCTTCCTCCAGGAACCCTGCAGCACACCCCATGGGCCGCGCACCACTGCCCTGCTGCGCCTCTGTGCACTGCTGGACTGGAACGGCCCGGGCCTGCCCCTCACACGGGGCGGAACAATGATCTTCCAGCCAGGCGCGTCACCCCTTCCTCCAGCACCCACCCCCACCCCCACCGCAGCAGAGCAGGGATCCTTCCACGTCCAGCCCGGGATCTTTGCTCCCCCAAGTAACCAGTGCCCCCGCCCCTGCGCTCCCCATACTGCTGTGCTGCATCACCAGCAGCCAGGCACCACCCGCCTCTTCCTTGCACATGGCTGCTTGCACGGGCAGCGTCGCGCCTCTCACACCTGGGAGCGCGCGTGGCTGGCGGCGTGTGACGGCACATGCACGGTCACACGGGGGGAGGGGAGGGGAGACGGGGCACTCGCTGGCTTCACCCTCCTCCCCAGCTGTCACGCTTCGCTTCCTTTCTGTGCCATCTGCAGGGCCGGCTGCCTGCAATAGAGGCGGCGGGTCACACGGCAGGAGGGAGCAGAGACGTGCCCAGCTGCCAACGGGCTCGGGAGGGCTCAGCAGGGCACAGGAGTCGGGCCCGTTGGCACAGGGAGCTGGGCTGTGGCAGGCCAAACGGGGGCCCTTTAAGCCATGCAGTTGGAGCTACCGGGCTGGCAGGCGGCTGGGCAATCAGACCACAGGCTGAACCCCTGCACGGGGCACAGCAGAGGAGGTAGAAATTCACCCCCCGCCCTCAAGCCCAGCCCTGATGGAGCCATGGCAAAGCTGCCCAGATGCCAGCCGCTCAAGCCAGGCAGCTCTCAGCACCTTCCTTCTGCCTGCCCCGCACCCGTGCCAGCCTCAGCCTTTCCCTGCAGAGCACTGGGCTTTGCCCGTGGCAGGGATGGGCCGGGCTGGTCCACGTCAGCCCTGACAGCAGTTTGCACCAGCTGGGGATGCGCTCAGGTCCCCCGCCGGCGCGAGGAGCATGGAGGCAGCCAGAGCAGCGGGCAGGGAGGCAGCCTGGGGAAGAGGCAGCCAGAGAAGGTGCCAGGCCAGGTCTGAGCGCCGCGGCAGGGAAGGGCGGCGCAGGCCAGGACCGAAGCGAGTGGCGAGATGAATGCAGACGCCGACTTGGGTTCTACAGCGCCTGCAGGCTCAGCTGAGAGCTCTTCCCGGCAGCCCCGGAAACAGGAAGAGCCCTGCACAGCCGTGGTCAGGCTGCGGCTCCCAGCGCCTCTCCTGTGCCGGGGGCGGCTCCGAAGGGCCTGCTCCGTTTTAACCACACGGGCCGGCTGACAGCACTGCCGGGGCCCTGTCTACATGGGGGAGGTTGCTGGAAAGTCTCCCCAGCAGACTAATAGCCTGGCCTCTAGCACAGACATGGGGATGGGGGGAGGGAGATAGGCTGGACTCAGCAGGGAGGTTTCGGGGTCTCTCCTGGCAGGATCAGGCAGGCACGTACCTGGTGCCGCACCAGTGGGCCCCCATGACACAGGGTCAGGCCCAGAGGTGCAGCCTGCCTGGACCCCGCTCAACTCCGGAAGGACCCTGCCCATCTCCTACGTCTGGCTGAGGTTTCCGGCTGCGGCAGAGCTCCCGGGGAAGCAGACTGTCCCTCTGGCTGGGCCCGAGAGCGTGCAGCAGGTATCCTGGCACCTGGCACGGCCCAGCCCCTGGCTGCTATCTCTGCACACCAGGGCCCGGCGCCCCACGGCACATCCAGTGTGCAGTCCGGGAGCAAGCGCGGCTGGAGAGGCATCAGACTCTTCACACGAGGGCTGCAGTGTCCTCTGGGCCCAGGGTCCTAGAGACAGTCCCAGGAGGGACCAGGGCCTCCCCCTTCTGTCTGCGTTTTACCCTCCCACCCAGGCGCACCAGAGCTGGCTGAGCAGAGCCCCCGGGGAGGAGACGCCTCCCAGCGGCAGGCTCGCTGGGTCCCACGGTGGCTGTCCCAGGCACGTTGCAGAGGCGCAGTGCTCTTGCCCGTGTGACCAAGCTGTGGTGGCCACTCCTAGGGCCTTGATGGCAGGCAGGGAACTCGGCAGGAAGGGGAGGGGGCTCCCCCGGCTCTGGGCACCACTGCTTCTCGCCCCGCGTTGGGGGGGAGGGGAAGGAGCATGGCTCCCCCGGTCCCTCTCCATCCTCCCAGAGCACAGCTGCTGCGTGCGCACTCCGGCAGCTCCGCGGGCCGAGGCGGGAGGCAGGTGGTGCGAGCGGCGGCAGCAGCAGGTAGTGGGGGCAGGGGCGTGCCGTCTGGCCTCTCCTCCGGCAGAACCATCCCAGCCACCTGCCACCGGCAGCCCTGGGGTCGCCGGACAGCCGGGAGGGAAGGAGGAAACATCAAGCTCCAGGGAAGCCAGCGAGAGAGGAGACGTGCGGCAAAATCCTGCCCACGCCGCTAGGGGCCAGGCCCAGATGGCAGCGCTCGTGGGCCCCTGACCCACCGGCTGTGCCCTGCGCCGGGGGCGCCACCCAGCTCCCCAGCCAGAGAGAGGGGTGACAATCGCGGCTCGTGACCCACTCACCAGCTCAGTTTGCCCATTGCTGCCTTAGAGCCCGGTTGGACTTTGGGGGCTCAGACTTTGGGGCTGTCCCTCTCCCCATGGGGCAGCCCAGGCTCCGCCCAACTGCACGAGGGGGAAACAACTCCCAACGAGGCACCAAACTTTTCCCTTCCCCTCCACTCCCCCTCCCCCCTGCCTGGACACTCACTGGGACGGCTCCGCTGGTCAGATCAGCTGCTCCATGTTACCAGCCCGAGGAGAACAAACACCTGGGGATAGGGAGAGACCGGGAGAGGGGGTGAGACCCCTTGGGACAGACACGCCCTGCCCAGCTCAGAGCAGGGCCCCACACACGCCCCTCCCCAGCCCAGACTTGCCCCCAAACGTCGCCCATGCCCAGGGCACCGATGCAAAGGCACACACCCCAGCACCGGGCACCCTCCCTTGCCGCTTGGCTTTCCTGGCTGCAAGGGGGTGGGGGCTAGCGAGCCGCACAGGGAATGGGACTCAAGCCTCCAGCATGCTAGTCCCAGCCTGGGGAGAGGACAGCGGCCGGGCTCCGTGCGCAGGACTCCTGGGGTCCTTCCCCAACCCTATGTCCGACCGCAGAGAAACCACTGTGCCCCGGAAACGGGGCTATGAAGCCTCCCCTGCCACGCTCCTGAAGCGCAGGGTGCTGGCTAGAGACCCAGGGAGGGATTTGCAAGAGGCTGTCGGGGGGGGAACCTCAGCCCTACTGAAACGCTTACTCCGGAGCGGGGTGGGGGTGGGGGTGGGGGTGGGGCGTGTCTGGGCGGCACGGGGGCCGCTCGGGTTTAACGAGGGCGTAAAGCGGATCCAAGGGAAGGCCAGGAGAAATAGCCGCGTGCACCACAGTGTTGGGATCTGCCGGGGCCCCGGGAATGGGGACTCCCTGGCTCACCCGCGCGGCCTCAGCAAGGGAGTTTTGCTATTGCACAGTTGCATGACGACCCCCCGCCCTGCTGGCTTGTTGGCCTTGCCAGAAAACTCACCAGCCCCCTGCCGGTGCAAAGCTGGCCCAGCTGGTAACGACCAACGAGCCCCGATCCCCGTGTTCCCAGAGACGTCTCCCCACAGCGCCCGGCCGCCTTCCTGAACGCACCCAGAAAGTGATGCTTGTTGTTCCTTTACAGAGAACGCGCCGTGGGCTGTTAGCGTAACAGGGGTTACCCGGCCCTTCCCTCCCGTCGAGGCGCTGACCCGGCTTCTAGCAGAAGGAAAACGAGTTTACTTAACAATCGGACACAGGAGCCCGTGAGACCCGGCCACCAACAGGAAAAATACGCTTCTAGGACCAGGCCTACTGCGCGCTAGTTGCAGACGATTCTAGTCCATCTTGGCAACTCTTTATACGCGCACCTTGCAGATCTCTGCGGGACCAGCGTGTTGCCGGGGTCTATAGATACCTTACAGGAGACTGTAACCCAGCAGCAGAGCTATGGGCGGTGTCCTGCCCCTGCCCTTACCCCTCCCCAGCCTCAGCAGCTTCAGCGGCGCCCCGAGCCAGCAAGTTAGCTGCCATCTGCCTCGGTGTCTTGACTGACTTCCAGCCACACGGCCGTCTCCCTGCATCCTCATCTCCTGACGGCTGGGCTGTGAAATGACTTTCCATGGAGGGTGGCTGAGCACAATAGGAGTGACAGACAATGGTCCCGGACATGCCTCCGCTCAAGGACGCTCCGTGCCCTTCACGGCAGCTCCGAGAGGGACGGGAGGTGGGGGATGGGAAGATTTTATTTGGCTCAGAAACCGGCCAAGCCCACCCTGCTCCCCATTCCTGGCCGGCCCTTTAGCCCTTATAAGCCGGCCTTGCCCGGGCTGCCAGCCAGCCAGAGGGTTTAGTAGGTGGCAGGAGGACACTTCAGAGATGGAAAGAGCCGTGCGAGAGATGGAGTCACCCCAGGCGCAGGCTATGGGAGCAGGGTCTCCTTCAGGCCTGAACTACTCAGGAGCCACACCCAGTCTCCCTGCCACCAAACCCCCAACACGTGCACACGCCCGTGCGCAGACGCACAACGCCCATTCAGCGACACGCCAGCGCACACGCGACACCCCCCTGCCCCCGAGAGCGGCGCCGCCTCAGCCCAAGGCGTTATTTCCCCACGGTCCTTGTAGTAACGACGGGAATCAGACAGGACCCAAGTGCCCTCCCCCACGCCAGGCCGCAAGGGGTAACGAAGCAGCCCCTGTCCTAAGGCGGCAAGGGGCCCCACGCGACGGCACAGCGGTCGTGGGGCGCTGGGAGCCAACGCGCATGGCTGACGTTTCACAGAACCCCAGGGCGTTAACCACAGGGAACAAGCATCGTGTGTGGGGCCAGGCTGCCGGCCTTGGTGGCCAGGGAATGGGAGGGGGCACAGGAGACCTGGCTCCATTCTCCACCTCTGCACATCACCTCCTTTCTCCACCTCTCTTTCTCCTGCCCCGTCTGTAGGGTTGCCAGATGATTTCAAAAAAATACCAGATACACGATCTCAGATGGGGGGGCGGGACTGGCTGGGAGAGGAGTGGGGCTGGCTGGGAAGGGGTTGGGGGAGGGAGCGGGGCTGGTGGGGGGAGATCGGGGGAAGGAACCGGCCAGTGGGAAGCAGGGCTGGCCGGTAAGGGGTTGGGGGGAGCGGGGCTGGCCGAGGGGGAAACTGGTCAGCTGGCCGGTGGGGAGCAGAGCTGGCCCGGGTGCACGCAGATCCCGGGGTGCTGCCCGTTCCATGCACAGTCCCGGTGGGGCGCACAGGCGAGTCTGGCACCAGCGATTCCATCCCGCCCCGACCCCACCCCGCTCTTCTTTACCGTGTAGTTGCGTACTGCCTGACGGGTAGACACACTCGCGCAGTGGGAGCGTGTCTACCAGCCAGGTCGCATGCAACTACTTACTGATACTCATAAGAAGAAGAATAAAACTTACTTCATTAGAAAATGTCCAGTATTTTCTCCATTTGTTTCCCGGACAGAAAGCTCAAATACTGGACTGTCCAGTTCAAAACCGGACACCTGGCAACCCTCCGTCTGTCTGGTCCACGGAGAGCCTCTCTCGCCCCGTCTGACTCTGCAGCGCCTAGCACGGGAGGGACTGGATGTGCTTGGGCTTCCAGGCATTTGTGGGCTCTGCACACTAAATACTCTTGAAACGGCTACTAAGGAGCTATCAGGCTGGGGCTTTCTACACGGTGATCTGTCAGGCCGACAGCCCCTAGCCCGCACGAGCGCTGCCTACCATGGCGCTCAGAGCACGCTGCACGGCCAGAGGGCTGCTGAACCCATTCTACCGCTGCCGCCAGCGACAGCCGCTGCTCCTGGAGCTCACGTGGCCCAGCCACATGCTTTGACACCTCCAGCCCCGAGCTTGCTCCCCAGGTAGATGACCAGTGGAGGAGTCACCAGCAACATGACCAGGGCAAACTCTCCCCTCCCCCTCCCGGGCCCCACTGCCCTGCCAACATGGCCCAGCCTTGGCCAGATCTCGACCCACGCAACCCTCAGCCCGGCGCTGGAGCTGGACTTGCTCTTGGAACTGCACCGAGTCCCACCAAACTCAGCGTGACCTGCCCACCAAACAGCATCCCACCCTGAACACGTCGGACCTTGTCTGAACTCGGAAGCCAAGCAGGGTCAGGTCTGGTTTGTATGTGGATGGGAGACCTTTTAGGAATAGTTGTGCTGTGGCTGCAGGTTTTGTGATCTACCTAGCCAAGCTGGGCCCAGCCACCCAGCTACCCTCTTCACTGGGACAAGCATCTCTAAATCCCACACAGGCAGTGACAGCCAACTGGGCAAGAGCATCCCCAGGCTGAGATCTCAGATGCGTGGACATTTATCTTCCATCTCCCCAGCGCCTCACC
Organism: Pelodiscus sinensis; assembly: GCF_049634645.1. Lineage (NCBI taxonomy): Eukaryota > Metazoa > Chordata > Testudines > Trionychidae > Pelodiscus > Pelodiscus sinensis. The sequence continues at coordinate 12,513,105 of NC_134735.1, forward strand.
TCGGCCCACACAGCAGCTGTTTGGTGAGGCTCTGCTCCCAGGGGCCGGATGCGTCTCCAGCGTAACCGCACCAAGGCTGGTGCGGTGACCATGGGGTGACTCCCTCGCCCCCAGTCACATGGTGAGTGAACTTCCCCATTCCTCAGCTGTTCCCGATCGCTACTGAGAAGCTGCCACCCATCTGCCTTACAGGAAAGAGCCGTGGGTGACCCCAGCTGCGTGTCTGGGATTGCCACACAAAATCAGAGTCACGACAAGGGGCCCACAGGTCAAGAAACCCAGCTGCCCCTTTCACAAGGCAGGGGCCGCCCTGGCGGAACGTCAGCTGAGCTGCGCCACACGGCCGGGTCTAGCCTCCCCTTTGTTTCCGGGCCGGGAGCTGGTGCACAGTATTGGTGCGTATTGTTAATCAACTGCTGAGCTCCACCCTAGAGCTGGCTGCATTTCAACAGTGGGTGAAGCAATCGCTTCCTGCTCTTCCACCCTCTGGGGCTGGGTCCCATCTCAGGCCCTTGCGTTCCGCCCCACCTCGACCGACTCCAGCAGCATCTTCCGGGGATGAGCCCAGCCCAGTTCCCAGGCACGCCCTCCCATGCCACCCCCTGGAAACCCGTCAGGATTTCTGGCAATGGGCTGCCCTGATTGCTACTTCCCCCCTGTGCCGGGAACCCACGCCAGCCTTCTTTCCTTACATTACTGCTCTCCCAGCCCTTAACAGGGCCCATTCCTCCGCACTGCTCCTGGAAACCTGCCTGGGGCTTGAAGAAGCCGGCAGCCGAGGGGAAGCAGGAGTAGCTGCACTATGGCCAGACTTATTCAAGCTCCACCGACCCGGAACACAAGGCATCTCTCACTAGACCCTGAACCTCTCCCGGCACTCACAGACACGCTGGCTCCACCCGGTTTGTTCCTAGGGGTAACAGACCCGCCTGGCCAGTCCCGCCTGGCTGGAGCGAAACCGAAGTGGAGACTCCATAGCCAGCCAGCGTAACCTGCCTGGTGTCAGCCCCGCTCTGCAGCGCGGGACAGACCGGGGGCTTGGTTGGCAGGGACTCGGCAGACTGAGCGTTGGGCTAATGGGCGTCATAATCCCCCTTCTGTCCCCAGCAGATCCTGGCCTTGTCTTGGTCCTATGCTTCAGACCCAGGCGGCCCGGGCCACTCGCCAGCCTGCCGGGGGCACAGGTCAGGCTCCAGGGCTGCCCTCGCATGGGTGATGGGGAATCAGCCAGAGGTTACCACCACCCTCCACCAGTTTAGTCCTCTGCTCTCCAAGGCAGCGTGGAGGTGGGGGGGGACCCTTTCTTCCTGCCAGGGGGAGACATCCTACCCGAGCGCCCTGGGGGCACCAAAGGGGCCAGCTACTGAGCAGCACCGTGCCCCCCAGCCTTGCTCTGGGACTCACCATTGACCTCTGCCAGCAACACCTCTTCCCCTCCCCACCCCCCGAGGCCCAGCAGTTGTGCTGGGCCTGGTTCCTGCCAACCCTCTTGCAGACCAGCTGGCTTGTGAAGCTCACAGCCCGGAAGCCCAGCCACGCCCTGGGGAAGGGAGGCAGATAATGGTGAGGGACCCACCTGCTCTTCTCTGGCACCGCCCTCAGCTATTAGCCCAGCGGCATCCTAGGACAACCGGGAGGCAGGGAACTTGCAGTGCGGAGATGGGGGACCAGGCCAGACGGGGGGGCAGGGCCGAGGACAGAGAAGGGCACGCATCCGGCAGTGCAAGTGGCCCCAGGAGGGGAAGGGACGGAAGAGGAGCAGGCAGGGCTGGCGTGAGGCGTGTGCAGTCGGCTCCCCATCACGTAACCTCGTGCTCTAGGACTGACCCCGCTCCAGGCTCTAGTCTCGTACTGCAGATGTCGACAACTGTATTAGCCATTAAAATAACGATTGCAAAGTTCCAGTTATATTCAAAATGCCCACGCCCAGAGATTTGTTTAAGGAGGTAAAACGTTCTCTGCGACATACACAAATAAGGTCGAAACACGTGCGTCCATTTTTAACCAAGCGCCACCGGAGTCTGTAATGCGCACTGCAGTGTAAAATAGAGTCACAGAATCCTAGGGCTGGAGGAGACCTCAGGAGTCCAGCCCCCTGCCCAAAGCAGGACCAACCCAACTCAATCATCCCAGCCAGGGCTTGGTCAAACCGGGACTTAAAAACCTCTAGGGCTGGAGATTCCACCCCCTTCCTAGGGATCTCATCCCAGTGCTTCACCGCCCTCCTAGGGAAATCGTTTTTCCTAAGATCCAACCTAGACCTCCCCCGCTGCAACTTGAGACCGTTGCTCCTCCTCCTGCCATCTGTCACTACTGAGAACAGCCTCTCTCCTCTCTTTGGAACTTCCCTTCAGGAAGTTGAAGGCTGCTCTCAAATCCCCCCTCACTCTTCTCTTCTGCAGACTAAAGAAGCCCAAATCCCTCAGGCTCTCCTCATAGGTCATGTGCTCCAGCCCCCTAATCATTTTGGTCGCCCTCCGCTGGACCCTCTCCAATGCGTTCACATCCTTTCTATAGTGAGCGGCCCAGAACTGGGCACAATACTCCAGATGTGGCCTCACCAATGCTGAATAAAAGGGAATAATCACTTCTCTGGATCTGCTGGCAATGCGCCTCCTGATGCACCCTCATATGCCATTAGCCCTCTTGGCTACAAGGGCGCACTGACTCACATCCAGCTTCTCATCCACTGTAACCCCCAGGTCCTTTTCCGCTGAACTGCTACCCAGCCTGTACCAATGCTTGGGATTCTTCCATCCCAAGTGCAGGACTCTACACTTGTCCTTGTTGAACCTCATCAGATTTCTTTTGGCCCAATCCTCCAGCTTGTCTAGGTCACACTGGACCCTGTCCCTGCCCTCCAACATATCTACCGCTCCACCAGCTCAGGGTCATCCGCAAACTTGCTGAGGGAGAGAGATCTGCTCCCGCGGCATGCACTGGCGGCTAGCGCCCGGTGTGACAACGTTGAGTATAACGACATTAATGGGTTAAAGTTTTATCGTGAATTTGGATTTTGTGCGTCCTTTTTGTGCCACCCACTATTATATATTATAGACACTCACACCATTCACATAAATAGCCCCGCTCCTGCTCCATATATTTGAATTAGCCCTGCAACTCACGCCGGCCCTGGGAGCAGGGACTGCGAAGGGGGAACACGCCCAGGGCATGAGCAAGGCTGGACACCTATGGGAACAGGGGCAGGTCCAGGGAGCAGGAGAGGGGGGCAGGCGGGGCTGTGCTTTGGAGTCAGATGGGGGTGAGGGGTAGGCCCAGGAATGGGTTTTGGGACAGGGGGCAGAGGCCATGCTGAGCAGAGGGTATGACTCATGCACCCCTTCACAGAGGGGTGAGGAAGGGGCCGTGGGTCCCAGACAGGGTGTCCGAGGGACCAGCCCCTGGGCTGACACTCAAAGCAGGGGAACGGTATTTGTCCCACCCAGGAAGAATTTACTGGCGGTTTCTCCTTGACCCCTCCTTTGACACATCCTCATCTCCCCCTCCAAAGGGCGAGCAAAGAGAGGACCATGCAGGGATGGGACAGGCAGGAAGCAAGGAAAACATGGAGGGGAAGGAGGGACATTAGCCACCAAAGGCCCTGCAGGATGCTAGGTCAGCTCCTGGCTGGGTCACTGATCCTCACTGGCCAAGGGGGCTGTGGGACGACACTGGGGTCTCTTGCAAGCACCTGCCAGGAGAAGAAGGCCCAGAGCAAATGAAGAGGCCATCAAGAGCAGGGGTGAGGGGCACAGACCCTGCCACGCCACTGAGGGCTTGTGGAGTCCTATGGGGTACTGAGTGAGCCCCAGAGCAGACAAAAATCTGGGGTGAACCTAGGTCCTCCCAAGCCCCTGGCTGCACCTCTAACCACTAGGCCCCCTTCCCACCCTCAATCGTGGAAGCAGATTTCTCCTTACTGGAGCCAGTTGTGTAAACCAGTCGCTGTTAATGCAGGACCTGCACCCCACCCAGCGCAGCCCCGCTCCACTGACCTGCCCTGGTTAGGAGTGGGTGGTCTAGGGGGTCTGATTACTATTGACCTGCCCTGCCCTCACTCACACAAACTTCATCTTCAAGTTTGACACAATTAACTCAGGATTAAACAGACTGTGAATGGCTGGCTAAGGACAAAAGCAGCTTCTCCTCTCTTGGAATTCACACCTCCAGATCAGCTACTAGAAGTGGGCCTCACCCTCCCTGATTGGATCCACCTCCTCATCTCCAGCCTGATGCTGGCCTGCAGAGTTATACCTGCCTCTGGAAATTTCCACTACATGCATCTGACGAAGTGGGTCTTTGCCCACGAAAGCTCATGCTCCTACACTTGGGTTAGTCTATAAGCTGCCACGGGACTTCTCGCCGCTGTCACTCACACTAGTGTCCAGGGGATGTAGGGCACCATCCGCCAGGGAGGGCTCAGACACTGCTAGCTACACACATCCCCCGGGTAGGGGGCAATTCAGCAGCAGCCCCTGTAACAACCATGGTGACCTACTGATGGAGCCCGGCCCTCCTGGGCTAGGAGGAGAGACGCTGCAAAGCACCATGTGTTTGTGTGCATGGGGGGGCCTGATACAGATCACATCAAGTGAGGGATGTGGCTGCGGGGAGGGGCTGATGAATCTGCATGTCCCTGCATGGACACACAGGCCCATTAAAGGGCCCGACTGTCCAGCAGCCAACGGTCCGACAAGACCCAGGGCTGGCACTAGGAAGTGCCGATGGGAACACGGGCCTGTGTGGTTTAACCGGGCGGGTACCAACCCCTGGGTCGGCGTTCCAAGGGGGATTCGCCGTGGCTCACCCTTTGCAAGGCAGGATGGGACGTGTGTCTCTGAGCCCTGCTCTCGCCGGAGCAGGAATCCCAAACCCGCTGGCGTGAGTCCGATCTCCTGCGGGAAGGATCCCCCCCGCGGGGAGCTCTGGGGGAGTTCAGACAGCCCTCCCTGGAGAAAACGTAGGGACCCACCAGCCCAGCTCGGCTGCGGGCACAGGGAACACCCCTCCGGCGGAAGAGGGCGCTAAGGCTGAGATGCTGCGGGACTCACCCCGGTGGCCCCACTCGGGTCGGCCCCTCGCTCGCGCCGCAGGCACCGTCCCCGGCTCCGTGGTGCAGCAGCATCGGGAAGCCCCAGAACTAACGGCCACGTGGTTCCGACTCCCACGTCTGCCCGCCCGGCGCGGGAGGCGGCTCAGCTTCCCTTTGCAGAATGGAAGAGGAAGGGGGAGCCGCAGCTGAGCAGTGTCACGCCGCCGAGATGCTGAACCTGCAGTGTGGGGAGGCGGAGCTGCTTGCCCAGGGGTGTCCTCAGGCAGGGAGGGGCTGAAACGCCTTTCCCCTTGCTCCCCCCTAGAATGCTCAGCAGCGTGGTCCATGGTGGGGCTGGGGCTGCTTTTGGGGAGACGGGGCCCTCTCCCAGGTTGGGCTGGGCTCTTCTGGCCACGGGACTTCCCTCCCCCGAACACTCTGGGTGTGTCTAGACTACATGCCTCCGTCGACGGAGGCATGTAGATTAGCCAGATCGGCAGAGGAAAATGAAGCCGCGATTATTTTAATCGCGGCTTCATTTAAATTTAAATGGCTGCCCCGCTCTGCCGATCAGCTGTTTGTCGGCAGATCGGGGCAGTCTGGACGCGCCGCGCCGACAAAGAAGCCTTTCTTGATCGGCACAGGTAAACCTAGTTTCACGAGGCATACCTGTGCCGATCAAGAAAGGCTTCTTTGTCGGCGCGGCGCGTCCAGACTGCCCTGATCTGCGGACAAACAGCTGATCGGCAGAGCGGGGCAGCCATTTAAATTTAAATGAAGCCGCGATTATTTTAATCGCGGCTTCATTTCCCTCTGCCGATCTGGCTAATCTACATGCCTCCGTCGACGGAGGCATGTAGTTTAGACGTACCCTCTGTGTCCCTGATCACCCTGCTGCACTCCACTCCGCAGGGATGCTCCCCTCCCCACTGAGTGGTGAAAGGCCCTCCCTGGGGTCTCATCCAGTCCGGCCCAACCTGTGCTGGGTGCCGGCCGGAGGAGCGTCTGGCGGGCACTGGAAGCGAGCCCGCAAGAAGGTGGGTGACAGCAACACACAGGGCATGACTCTCCAATATCCCGGCACCATGCTCGTTACTATTACAGTAGTGCCTAGAGATCAGGGCCCCACTGGGCATGGGGCTGCACCATACAGATAGTAAGAGAGAGGCCCTGCCCCCAAAAGCTTGAGGGAAACTGAGGCACAGTGAGGGGGTGTGACTTGTCCAAGAGCTGGGACTAGAACCCAGGTCTCCCGAGTCCCTGTCTGGAGCACTGGTGTCACCCTGGAAGGAGGAAGGGTTGAGTTGCCTTGGGCCAGATGTGAACACCCCCCCCGCATAAGGTCATTCCCAATTCAATGCTATCGTGTCACAGACAGAAGGAGGCCCCTGCTGCTGCACCCCAAGCAAAGGGGGTGTCAGTACAGAGCAGGTATGAGCCTCAGCATCTCTGCCCCATTAGCCTCATGCTCTCCAGCCAGCTCCCCATTGGGCTGGGGCGGGGTCATGCCCCACTTCTCCGTGGCTGGGAGATTTTGGAGGGGTGGCAAAAAAGACCAAGCAAATCCCCACTGAGCTCTTCTCACAGGCAGCAGTGACCAAGGCAGAAAGCTGGGGGAGAGGTCTGTGCCCCGTGCTGCCCTGCACGCCCACCCCACGCTGCCCCACTGCCCTGCACCCCCAGCGGCGAGAGTCCCCACTGACGAGGCAGCTGCGTCAGAGGGAGCCCGGGTGCTAAGGCGATGCCCCCGCTCAGCCTGCCGTGAATACGGAAGAGGAGCCGGTCCCAGGAGCAGCACAAGGGTGGCTATTGAGCCGGCGTGAAGGTGACGTCTGTCCTTCTGCCCCCCCAGCTGAGCCGGCGAGGGGCTGGCCCGGGGCCAGAGCCTCGGCACAGGGGCACCCATTGTTGGGAAGGGCCTCTCTGGGGCAAGCGGCTGGATCGCCCCTCCCCCCGGCAACGTGCTGTTCCCGCAGCTGAGCTGGGCAGGGGGATCTGGGCTCCCCACTTGTCGGGGGCCCAACGGGATGGAGAGAAACAGGAAACTGGCTGGGGAAAACCGGTCCAAGAAACCCGCACGCGGAGCAAGGAGAGAGCATTGCAGGCAGCCTGGACCTCGCCCACCCCACAGCTCCTTCCCAAGCCCGGCACAGCGGCTCCAGCCTCCTCTCTGGGGCTGCCCCCAAGCACAGCCCGAGCTAGACCTCCCCACTGTGGCCCCTTCATGAACTCTGGGCAGGAATGCCTCCCTGCCAGCTGCAGAGAGCTGCCAATCATGCCAGTCCCCATCTGTCTGCTCCCCATCCCCCGAGCCATGGACATCCCAGGGCTGCACCCCAGTTGGGCTTCCAGGAGATCAACCCTTCCCTGCCTACAACAGAGAGACTGAAAATGGTCCATGGCGTGGGAGGGGGGATACCACACACTGGGGTCACAGGAGACCGGCATTTCTGCTGCTTCCCTGCCTGTCCCAAGGAAAAGATCCCAATGTTCTGGGTCAAAGCAGCTGTTTGTTAATGAAATCTGTACAAATAAAAGGTCAAAAAAATCACCATGAAAAAGGCCCATTGACCTAAGACTTTTTTGGGGGCAGGGATGGGGGGGTTGCAAAAATTTGCAAGAATTTGACTTTCCGGCCCAATTTGGGATGGGAACAATTTTCAGAATCCTGAGAATTCTCGCAGGCCGGGGAACCCCCCCCCAACCATAGCTACGGACTGAAACCAAAGTGCTTCTTGAACACTCCTCCCATCGCGTTGCTGGTGCGGAGAGCCCTTGTATGGGCAAAGCACTGGAGTTTGGATCACTCTTGTCTGACCCTCATCTAAAACAGCCATATGGGGGGAGACGAATGGTCCATCCAGCCCAGACAGCTGCCAGAGCTGGGTGCTTAAGAGGGAGAGAACCGAACAGGGCAACTACTGAAGGATCCATCCTGTCACCCATTCCCAGCATCTGCCGTCAGAGATCAGGGATGTCCAAAGCATGGGAGCGCCCTCCATAGAACACTAGAACTGGACGGGACCTTGAGAGGTCATCAGGTCCAGTCTCCTGCCCTCATGGCAGGACCAAATACTGCCTAGACCGGGGCTACTCTCCACGCAGCCCGTGGCCTGTTCGTTTGCGGCCCACGGTCCAGTTTGGGTTTACGCGGGGCCCAACACGTGGCCTGCGGGTGGGATACTTTGAACAGGGCCTCCACTGGGAACACGCCCCACAAGGCATCTCCCAGGCGGAGTGAGCATTGAAAGATGCAAGCGGATGGGCTGGCTGGAACAGACGGGTGCAGGGTGTCAGTGCCGGGAGCGCCGGGACATTGTGGGAAGTGCTGGCTGCTTAGCCTCGTGGGCAGAGCTTGAGAGGTGCTGACTGGCTCACACGGGCCACGTTTGGGTCCGGCGCCACAGCCTAAGGCTTAATCTTTGTATTCATGCCAGTCAATGTGAAAGAAGCTATTTGCATGTATATACAACCACACTTAGCCCTCAGCATGTGCTGTGTGTAGGATTGTGGTCCCCAGGGCTTTCAAAGCTGAGTAGCCCTGGTCTAGACCATCCCTGACAGGTGTCTGTCCAACCTGCTCTTAAATAGCTCCAGAGATGGAGATTCTACAACCTCCCTGGGCAATTTAGTCCAGTGTTTAACCTCCCTGACAGGACGTTTTTTCTAATGTCCAACCTAAACCTCCCTTGCCACAGTTTAAGCCCCTTGCTTCTTGTCCTGCCATCAGAGGCCAAGGAGAATAAATAAATTTTCTCCCCCCTCCTTGTGACACCCTTTTACATACTTGAAAACTGCTCTCATATCCCCTCTCAGTTTTCTCTTTTCTAAACTAAACAAGCCCAATTCTTTCAGTCTTCCCTCCCGGCTCATGTTCTCTAGGCCTTTAATCATTCTTTCCTCATTTGCTTTTCTTTCCGGACTCACGCCCCTTCCTGTTGAAATTAACCTACTGTAGTAGAAAAGCAAAGAGACTCCACATTGCAGAGGAATGGAGGGAAAATTGAGATCTAACGCCCAGTGCTGGCCTTCACCACCAAGCTCTCTTCACACTGGTGCATGCATGGAATAGGGATATTCCTCCAGACCTCCCTGCCACATCCCAGTGAATTTCACAAGCTCACCTTTGCCTCTGTCCCTATATAGCCACCTTTAAAAGTGTCGCTCCATGAAGTTACCTAATTCTTTTTGAATCCCATCTTGACTTTCGGTCTTCACAACATCCCCCAGCAACAATTTCTATCGGCTGAGTGGGTGCTGGTTGAAAAAAATACTTCCTTGTGTTTGTTTTAAAGCTTCTGCCTATTAATGTAATTGGGCGAAATTAATGTGAAGCGTTAAGGCAGTGGTCACCAATCAGTAGATCAAGATCTACTGGTAGATCTTGGAACCTTTGACAGAAGAGGAAGGGGGAGGGGTGCTGGTGTCAGGGTGCCCCTCCCTTCACCCTATCTTCACAGAGCAGAGGGGAGCAGGGATGGAGAGTTTGCTGACTGCTTTTGGGAGTGGTGCAGGGCCAGGGCTGGAGTGAGCCTGCTGTAATACCCTGCACCACCACCCAGAAGCCACCTGTGGTAAGCGGTGCCCAGCTGGAGCCAGCATTCCAAACCCCGGCCCCAGCCCTGAACTGCTCCTGCACCACAAACCCCTGCCCCCAGCCCGATAAAGGGAGTGAGAATGGGGAAGGGAGGATGGAGTGAGGGGGGGTGGGGCCTCGGAGAAGGGGTGGGAAGGAGGCGGAGCAAGGGAGTTTGGTTTTGAGGTAGATCCTGGATTGCACTTAAATTGAAAAAGTGATCTCATGCTTAAAAAGGTTGGGGACCACTGTGTAAAGGGAAGGAATAACCCTGCTCTTTACTGTAGTTTCAGACATTTGCCTCCTTTTACTTTGTTCTTTAGCTGTGGTGGCAATTTTGGGGTCCTCTTACCATATTTTTTCATTTGGGGGTAAACATTCCATCTGAGTCTCTGTGATGATGTTTTTATTACGGGGCCAAGTCAAATTTCTCCAGCATGAACAAGGAGTCCTCTGCACCTTAAAGGCGAACAGATTTAGTTGCACATAAGCTTGCGTGGGTAAAAACCACTTTGCCAGATGCACCCTGCAGATGTCTCCGGCATGGTGATGAAAACGCAAGCAGCTTGTGTACCCCTTGAAAGCTCCCATCCTTGCTCCCATTAGGGTAGTACAAAAGTGAGATCTTTTAAACACAGCTCAGAAATAGCTGACACACACAAATATACCCCCTGCACAAACACTTTTCCCCTCTCTGACACCCGCACCCCTGCACACAGCTCCCCCATCACACTGGAGGCAGGCTATACTCCACCCAAACTGCAATTTGCCTTTAGGATCTTCAGTGGACATGCGGCTTGGGTCCTCACATAAAGCTTTTTGGTACGGCTCCCTTGTGCGAATAGCAGTGTTGCCTAGTAGTCAGTACTGGGGACTAGGAACCTGAGTTCTGTTCCCAGTTCTTCTGCCAGCTTATGTATGGCCTCGGAAAAGTTGCTTCAGCAACCATGCCTCAGTTTCCCTGCCTGCATAATGGGGATAAACACACTTTCCTGTCTCAGAGGGCAGGGGGAAGATGCCTTAATGACTAGCCACGGCAGAGCACTGACTTCCTCTTCATATGACAGACACAACAGAATAAGCCCCTCCTCCCCTACCAGGTTGGTACTGTGTGAGGGTTGGGGAGCAGTGGGGCGGGGCGGGGCGTGAACGCCCTTCCCCTTCACACTCCACAACTACCCGTCTCTGGTTCACTGCTCCCCTACCCAAACCCAAGCAGAGCAAACTCGCCAGAAGAGACTCTCCTTAACCATGGCTTTCCCAGGTTCATGGCATCTCTACATGGGTTTCATCATCTTTGCCCTGGCAGCTCTCCGGCCTCTTGCCCGTCCGTCTCGTAGCCAGACACAGCCACCTTCTCTGGCCCAGCAACTATCCGTCTTGGACTTGGTGCATTGGGAGCCCATTGGCTCCGGTCTGCACCGCCTCATTCAGACATGCCCCCAGCTACTCCTGGGCTGCCAATTGCTCCCCGAAAGGCTGGTGATATTCGTCCTGGGGCCACGATAGCGCCGCAGGGATGGCTAGAAACCTCCAGGCCCTCTTGCTTCTCAGATATCAGCTCCCATCCAGCCACTCCCCTTTGGTCCATCCCCCAGCAACACCTGTTCGGATGACAGTGCATTCTAAAAAGACTTGGGCATTTCAGCTTAGAAAAGAGGAGACTAAGGGGTGATATGATAGAGGTCTATAAAATCATGAGTGGTGTGGAAAAAGTGAATAAGGAAAAGCTATTTACTTATTCCCACACTATAAGAATGAGGGGTCACCAAATGAAATGAATAGGCAGCAGATTTAAAACAAACAAAAGGAAGTTTTTCTTCACTCAGCGCACAGTCAACCTGTGGAACTCCTTGCCAGAGGATTTGGTGAAGACTTGGACTTTAACAGGGTTCAAAAAAGAGCTAGATAGATTCATGGAGGTTAGGTCCATCAATGGCTATTGGCCAGGATGGGAAGGAACAGTGTTCCTGGCTTCTGTTTGTCTGGAAATGGATGACAGGGGAGGGATCACGGGAGGATTGCCTGTTGAGTTCCCTCACACTGAGGTATCTGGTATTGGCCACTGTCAGAAGACAGGATACTGGGATAGATGGACCTTTGGTCTGACCCAGTCTGGCTGTTCTTGTGCTCTTAAGTCTAGTTGCCAGGACACTGGAATGGTACCCAGGAGACCTGGCTTCTAGTCCCAGATCCTTCACTACTGGCCCACTGTAGTGGGCTAGTCATTTCCCCAGCTCCTTACTTCAGTTTCCTCATCTGCCTTGCCTATTAGAGGACATCAGCACGGCCGAGACAGCTGCACTGAGTCTCCGAGCCCGGTTCAATCGACTCGGGTTGCAGGGCTGACGTTTGATCCCAGGCTCTGAGATCCTCCCAGGCTCCCTGGGTTTCAGGGGCCAGCCCAAGCTCCTACCCAGCTCTGGGCAACCTGGGCTAGTGAGTGGGTGGCATGAGTGGCCCCTCCTCCATCTCAGTGGGATGCAAGATTGTTGCGGCCAAGATGGTCTCCCGGGATAGGGCAATTTTGCTCACCCCGCTTGCCTCCCTAGAATCCACCGGGGGTGCCGATTGAACCATAGCAGCGCTCTGATTGGCTGCAGAGAGTGCGCACGGCCAGGGCCGGACGGAGGCATGGACGAGCCGGGCAGCTGCCCAGGGCGCCAACCGATGGGGGGTGCCTGATGGCAGCTGTAAGGGATGCACAGCATGCTTTACAGCTGCCATCAGGCGTTGTGTGCCCGGCTCCCGCAGGGCCTGCCCCACGACACTGGCCAGCAGCGCCCTTCCCCCCACGACCACGGGGCCCTGCATGGCCCAGCGCACGCGTGCCAGCAGCACTGGCTGGGCCGTGCTGGGCAGCACATGCACCATGCACTCCGGGGGTGGGCCCCGGGCTGTGCGCCAGCGGCCATGGCCGGCCTGCGCATGTGCCGGGCGCCCTGGTGGTGGGCCTGCACATCCCGAGGAGGGGGGCAGGCCCGCACCAAAAGGGCTCGGGCCAGCCCTGCGCACGGCTCTCCCCGTCAATGCTGTGTGCAACCAGAAAGCACCTCCCTTCCCGTGCGAGTCACTCGAGTGACACCGGGAGGAAAAAAACCTACGTGGACAGAAACCAGCGGAATCCGGCAAAGCGACACATGAGCAATGGTGAACCAAGTGTCTCATGGGCCGCACCCAGATCCCCAACGGGCTGCACGCTGCCGGGGGGCCGCTGGTGGCCCATCACGATTCTACACGGCTCTTTTCAGCCCGAGTCAGTGGAACCCGGCTCAGACTGAACCCTGGAAGTCTGCTCTTGCAGCAGAGACGTGTCCGGAGATCCAACTCCTCTGGGCAGCGCCTCTCTCTTACGATGGGGAGGTCCACACCGGAACCAAGCAGCATTACCAGGGCCAATGGACGGACCCATGCAATGCTGAATCCCTGCCCCCTACGAGGGCTGCTAGCCCTTCCCGTCGCTCATGCTGCTGGGGGCTAGTATGGGAACAGCTACCCGAGCTGGAAACTCCAGGTCTGCTGCGGATCTATGCAGGGCCCAAGCGACCGTCCTACTCCAGGGCGGAATTATGGGACGAAATGACGTGTTCAACAGAGACCAGGTGTTTGGACGGCCGGACATATCCCAGAGTGCTTTGCAGGCAGCGGGGTAGACTCTGCTCCATGTCACACAGACGAGGAGTTCCCTATGGACCCCGGACCTTACAGGGTTTTGCAACCACACAGGTGAGTGGCAGCCCTTCCTAGGTGGGCCACCTGCATCCCGCACTAATGACCTCACCACGGTGGGGAAGGTAGAATTATTTCCCCAGTAGGGCATTCAGGTAGTCACCTGTGCCGATACGGGCAGGACCTTCTGCGGGGAAAGAGCTGGGAGGTCTCCAACACCAGGACCTGTCTTTCAGGTCTGATCTGTAGCCCCCGACTTGTAAGAGCAGGGACCTTGGCATTGGGGAGAGCACGGAGGGCGCAGCTGGCTGAGTCACCAACACTTCCTGGACCACCTTGGCTTCCCCTTGGAGGCCTCGCCACCCAGAGATAACCAGCCCTGAGGCGGTTTAGCTAGCGAGTTGCTGGAAGGGACAGTAACAAGTGGGGTAGCTGCCGGTCATCTCTAGGTCAAGGCAGAGTGCGTCTCTTAGGACCCATCTCCACAGCTTTTGCTGCTCCCCCCATGGCCAACCCCCCTCATTCACTCAAGTTGATAGAGCCCTTCGATTTCCCCTTTACCAGCTGTGCTCCCACACCCCATGCGGCTGCTACGGGCCCTGTGGGGTCGCCAGGCACGACGGACACTAACAGCACCCTCCGCCCTGCTCCTTCCACCCTCCCCCCTATGCCACACGCATCCCGAGGGGACAATCACCCACGGTCCTGGAGGCTGACCAAGGAGGTTCCTGCAGAGAGGCCCAGAGCCAACTGCGCCCAGTTGCTCTTACTTTCCTGGGCCAGAAGCTTCCTGCCTGCCAGAGGATCTCGCCGGCCAGGGGCTGACGGAGCAGGACGCTAGCAAAAGCACCTGGACCTGGCTGGCGAATTGCCTCTCCAAGCCTCTTTCTCTGCCCGGGCCTAGAGTGCGTTTCAGGCTCTGATACTTTGCCCATCGCCTGGGTGAGAAACTCCTGCCGGGCCCCATTGCACCCTGCTTGGGCCCTGTTCTTGCAAACAGCCTCCTGCCTCCCAGCCCGTCCCTCTCTTCACAAAGTCACCAAACTTTTGGCCACATTCCTGGGCCGGGCAGGGGAACCTCACATCCTGCTTTGAAAGCGACACACGGCAGCTGGGAAGTAAGTGAGATCCTCTTCCCCCAGCCCCGCGGAGAGGAGAGGAGAGGAGAGGAGAGGAGAGGAGAGGAGAGGAGAGGAGGGAGGCCCGGCTGGCCCATGGCACCATGCCCCAGGGCAGGGGGTCAATACGCTGGGAGGCTGCCACGCTCCAACCCTGCTGGGCCATAGGAGAGAACGCCCCCCAGAGGCGCATCTCGCACAGAGGCAGAAATCAGGCACCCGAGTCCTGCTCCACTGAGTGCCGTGTGGCTGCGAATCCGGCCGTCACTGCCCCTCCGCAAACTACCAGCGCCTGGGCTTGCCCAGTAATTAAAAGTCATGGTAATTGGAATCTGAACAAAAGCACCAGAAGGCGTAAAATAGCTGGCACCGGAGCCTGCTGTTTGCACTGCAGCCATGACGGGAGAAGGGTCTGACTCCTGTGCCCCCCTCACCCAGTGCTCCCCTTTGGAGATCCCGGCAGGGGCTGCATAGCCTCAGTATTTCATGGGCACTGGCTCCACAGAATGGCCAGGGAAGGGCTGCTCAGCCCATGTGGATACTGGGGACAGTAGCCCCAAACAGGCAGCTTTGGGGGCTTTGCTTATTCATCACGCACCCAGCTCCCAGCTGCATGCCAGGGGTTTCCAGTCAAACAAGGACAAGGCTGATGCTTTGCTTTCTCTTCCTCCATGTGGCACCACAGACCCAGGGGACAGCTCAAGGGGCTGCAGGTGAAGGTAGCAGGTGGAGGTAGCTGACTGAATCCCGGTTCAGCAGTCACTCACTGATTAGCAGCACGTGCGAGATGAGCCGGTGGGTCTCAGTCCTGTTCTCACTTCTTGCCATGCAACATTTGGCTGCTGTCCTCCCCCCCAGAGCTGGCTGCATGGCAGGAGGAAGCCAAAATCACCAACTTGGGCCACTCTCTTGAGCCTCAGAGCAGATGGCAGTCCCCACGCTGGCTCAGCCGGCACAAGCCTTTGCCGACATGACCTAGAAGGTCAGCTGTGGGGGTGGGAGCCGAGAGATCCCCTCCCACCCATCCAGCTTGCAGCCACGAGGCTGGGTCTGCCGCCAGCAGCTTCTGCAACATGCACAGTGGTCCTTCGCTCAGGGATCCGCACCAGACTCATTTCACACCTGCCTTACCACTGGCCCCAACGAGAGCCACTGCTGGTTGTGAACCAGTCACGTGGCCATGTGCAGGCCTCAACCAGGCCAGTCCCACGATTCTCTTTGCTTAAATGATTTTATTAAGTGGGAAAAGCGGGCCTGAGCCCGGCAGTGAAAAGGCAGAGTGCGGGGGGAATTCAGATTCCACGGGTCAGAGGGAAAAGAAAAGTGCCAAGCACAAGGGAAGAAACTCTCCCTTATTACCACTCTGGGCACCTGATTGTGCTCAATTCTCCACCCACTTCTTGGAATACAGGTTCAAACTGCAGCAGGGGAACTCAGCCCTTTCTCCTTACGTAGTAGATATAATGCATGGGATGCAAGGGGATGGTTTTTGAATGAGTCCTTTAAAATAGAGGCCTTGTCTGCCCTGTACGGACTTTAAAATCCTCTGTCCTTAATTTGATTGGTCCTCCACTTCTTGCCATGCAACGTTTAGCATCTGTCCTCCCCCCCAGAGCTGGCTGCATGGTAGGCGGCTGAACCTTGGGGTGTAGTTCACAGCAGGTTCCGAGAGGAACAGCACTATCTTTAGAAATGGAAGCGTAGCCACACGGTGGGGAGGGGAAACAAGGACAATCGCTCTCTATGATTTCAGAAGAGGCACTGGCAGGCTAACAGGGTGATGCAGCTTTTTTAAAAGCCTCACATCTCACCAACGACATTACCAGTAATGACACCTTGAATTGCAAAAGCAGCCGATTCACTTTCAGTTTTCTTTGTAATACATTTCTAGTCAATTTCCTTTTCCAGCTCTCATGCATTGGATTTGGGTTTTCATTACTGCCAGGTAAGGCTAAAGCAATGGTTCTCAAACTTTGGTATTGGGGACCCCTTGCACACAATAAACCCCCCTTATACATTAATTTATATAGTTAGCACTATTATCAATGCTGGAAGCAAAGCTGGGTGTGGGATGGAGGCTGACAGCTCACAACCCCCCCCCCCCCCACACACACACATAATAACCTCATGACCCCAGGGGTCATGAACAACAGTTTAAGAATTCTCGAGCTATAGTATCCCTTTAACTTCAGCTCTCATGCCCAATAAACTCCTGGGGAACGGCACATCTTTAGTGAAGAGCCACATAGCCCTTCCTCCCATTAGTATATGAGAAGTCGCCTCTGAAACCCCAGGGTGTCCATTAAAGAAAGGATGGTCACACATGACATTCCTAACATAGCAAAGGTGGCATACAAGCAAGAATCAAACACTTTCAAAGATGCACGAGCCTGAACTTCCTGACGTAGTGTCCCTTTAAGAGACCATGTCACACAATGACTTTTAAACCTTGCCATGGTGCTGACTGCAAAAACCTACAACCGAACATCGGGCTCCACAAAACAGGACGCCCACAGGAAGCCACTTATGCCAAGTTGGTTTGTCAATCAGCTGCAGAAGTAGGAAGAGAATCCAGGAATGGATTCCTACCCCCGTGAGCTTAGACAAGCATCACCGAGAAAAGCCTTAGTTCGAAGCACACTGGTCACCAAAAGTCAGTGGAGTGGCTCTGAGTTGACACCGGTGGATGGGGGACTCCGAGTTCTAATCCCGGTTCCGACACGGACTTGCAATAGAACACTAGGCAGGTTACTGTCACTTTTTGCCTCTGCATGCGCATCTGCCGGATGAACGATGCTCACAGCACATCCAACGATTAGTTAACGCTTTGCATCAGGACTAAGTGTGCTGGGTCACGATTTGCAAAAGGTCAGAGGCCATGTGCAACTGTGCAAGCAAATCTGGTATTTGCACATGCAAATGGGTATTTATTTATGCTTGGGACAATGCCCAGGATCCCAGCCATCCACCAGGGCCACGCTGTACTAGGCGCTGTACAAACGCAGAACAAAGACACAGCCCCTGGCCCAGAGACCTTCCTCCAGCTAGGAAGCGAACTGAGTGTTTTCAGGCAGACAGCGGCACAAGCAAACCAGACACTGGGCATTTGCGTGCCTAGTGCCAGACACCTGACCTTTTGAAAATGAGACTTTTAGAGATCAAATCTTTGTCTCCCCTTCTGAGACAGGGCTCTGGGGGCTCCCAGCAAGACTTGCTGTCCAGCAGTAGAATGCTGACCGGTGACCCTTACCCACGCACTGCGGGGATGGGTGAGGGCGGTGGTGAAGCAGGCTGTTTCCTGCTGTAGGACGAAGAGGGGTGACTCAGGAGCAGAGCCGATTCTAAGGCAGGCGGAAGGAGCTGGCCGGGTGCAGAGACAGGTGCAAGTCTGGCCAGCGAGGCAGCCGCATGGCACCTAGCAGCGCTCGGGAACCGGTCCAGCATCCTGAGCGGACGGCCATTCGGGCTGCCATCAGTGCTGGCAGGCAGCCTGCTTGGCAGAACGCTGGCTGGGCGGGGAGCTGTCACTTCTCCAGCAGGTCTCGCCTCCCCCGGTGGCACCCCGGCTCCGTGGTCCGAGGGAGAAGCTGAGAGCGTGGTGCAAGGGGGCTAGAGAGGGAGGGTGAGGCCTTCACGGAGAAGATTCCCCCTTAAGGGCAGAGGCCGTCCAGGGCTATTCAGAGTGTGGGAAGGTACGAGAATGGGGTGAGAAGGGCCACTCCGTAGCACCAGGCTCCCCCGCCACCGACAATGCACCATTCTTGCCCCTTATGGAAAGCCCCATTGTATCTGCCACACCCCGATGACATCCCCAGCCACAGCACGCTGCCCCAGAATGCACTGGGGTTCTCCAGGCTGCAGCAGACCAGACCCTGCCCTAAGTCACGCGGGCTTCCCCCAGAAGGGGTGAGGTGGCCAGGAGCGGAGGACGGGGAGCCCAGTGAGTCTGTGTTAGTAGGGCACCTTGCTCCACTGCAGGAGAATGTTCCTGCCCAGAGCCGCCTAGTGGTAGCGGCGAACGTGGGGTGGGAGGCAGAGCTGCCTGGTGGCGGGAGGGGCGGGGGGGGGGTGGGCAAACGTGGGGTGGGAGGCAGAGCTGCCTGGTGGCGGGAGGGGCGGGGGGGGTGGGCAAACGTGGGGTGGGGAGGCAGAGCTACCTGGTGGTGGGGGTAAATGTGGGGTGGGGAGGTTTTGTGCCTCTGGGTATGGAGACTCCCCCCCCCCCACAGCTGAGCACCCAGACACAGCTCCTCCACACTCACGCAGCCCCCCATAGCCAGGAGGATGGGTGACCCGGCGCGACTGAAATGGCACAAGCGCCAGTCAGTGTAGACAGGACTGAGCCGGTGGAGGGATGCTTGTGGGGGGGGGGGCTGGAGGGGGTGGGCCACTCAGCGCCAGTGAGAAAGCAGCTGGTGAAGTGAAAGGGGGAGCATGGCGCAGCTGGGGGGTGTCGCTGGGTGCTGCGTGGCAGGAGGGAGACGAAGCGGCACCATTCGGGTCTAGCACACCCCGATCGCGGAGGAAGCAGGGTGGGAACGGCGAAGGGGGGCAGGGGAGGGGAGGCTGCAGAGTGACCTGAATCCCAGATCTGCCTTGAGATGCAAGTCCAGAAAGCAGGGGGAGGGGAGAGGGCAGAAAGAGAGGCGCGTTAGGGGAAATCATAGCTCGGGATGCAGCTTGCACGCTGGCTGAGCAGCTGTGGGGTTCCTGCACAAAAGGGGAGCAGGGGGGAGAGAAGGACATATTGGGGGTCACGAAGGAAACCATGTCCGGAGACCTCCCCACGCCCACAGCACATCGCTTTGGTCACCCACACGGCCAGGGCAGGCGTCCGGCTGTCATCAGCCCAGTTCTCACGTTACCAGGGCAGACGGGGCCAAACGCTGATCTCAGTTACCCCAGCACAGCCCCTCCAAAAACCAACATGGATTTTGCCATGCTTTGGGGGGGAGGGGGAGCTGGTGGAACTGCCCCCAGCCTGTGCCCCACGGAGCCCATACCATTTGGATCTGGATGCGCTGCTGGTGCCCCCAGGTGAGCCAGCACCACCGCGGGGCTGGGGAGGAAGATCTTGCAACAAAACAACAGCCTGGAAACAAGTCACACGCGTATCACCCCACATCCAGAGCACCCCTCTCCCCCAACACACATGGCCCCATGACAGCCTTCCCACACACTCCCCTTCCCACAGTCACATCCGGGCCAAGAGGAACTGAGAAAGCCGACGTGCAGGAGCCGTGTCACTGCTCAGTTCAGACCCCACTGGGCACCCCGGACTTTTAAACAGGCCTTCCGAAGTCAGGCCCCAAGGGGGCCTTCAGCAGCAGAGCGCCTGGGTGAGGGAGGTGGGCCCCACCAGGCCCCTCTTGCCCCTGCAGAAAGTGAGGCATGGAGAGGTCACATGGTGAGCCGGCTGTCGAGCCGGGAACAGAACCTGCCATGCCATCACCTTCCCCTTTCCCGGGCAGCTAGGGCAAGTTATAGGGCTTTGGGAATGGCCTTTTGGGTTTTCTTCCTGGCACAAAGAACCAGTTGCTCCAGCCTTCAGGGCGCCCAGTGCCCATGACACAGCTGCCTGGGCGGGTGGACACGGCCGCGTGGACAGTGGGTGGGATGTTACACGTTTAGCTAGAGAAATGGATGGGCCGTGCCCTGTGTGCTCAGGACGGGAGAGGCTGGTGCCCTAGATGCTACCAGCATATAGCTCTGGCCAACAGCTCAGAGCACCAGGGCAGCTGTGCCCATCCTGTAACGGGGGTGGGGTGGGGTGCAGAAGGGAGCACCAGGCTAGAGACCGGATCAGGTCCTTTTCTCCCAGGTCCACATGGCTGTGGGGTGGGAGGTGAAGAGGTCTCCAGCCACCAGGTGTCCCAGTCTGAACACAGCCTATCGCAACAGCCCCTTTGCCAACGGACAGCCCTGTGGTCGCTGGGTCTCCTGTGGGTCCCTCGGGGGCACATGCCCATATTGCACCCGTTGGCCTCTTGCTGAAAATCCCCAGCAGACGGACACAAGGCTGGGGAGCCACAAAAGCTGCTCTGCCCTCCGGTTTTCCTGGCCCGCTAGAGGAAGAGACGTCTAGGGACACACCACGGTTTTACCAGGGATTCCTTCTCGGGGGCTGCTCTTCATGCCCCAAGGGGTGCTAAGGCAGCTTCCAGCCCCTGGGGGGGACCACCACCCCTCTTCACACTGGGAAGCAGCAGAGGAAAAGCTGGAGCCAGTCCCTTGCCTCCCGCTTGCTCCTAAACGCCCCGGTGATGTCTCTGAGCATGGCACACTGGGGAGCTGGGAGGGGCGGCCGCGTTTGACATGGTGCACTGCCGAGTCAGAGCAGGCCTACGGAAAGCGCCTGTGTTCGCAGAGCAGAGGGGCACAGCACATTACGGCCCCCCCGGCTCTGCGAGCCACACGGCACAGCTGCCTGCTAGCGCACCCAGCTCTTGGAGTCGGTCCTTCCACTCACATGCCAGAAGCCCAGCGCACTGGGACCAGAGATCCCAGGTGCAGCCCCTGCCCTTGCGGCACAGTCTGCCTTGTTCTGCTTCTTGCCCAGTCCCCGCTGGCGGTTAGGGAGACCTAGGTGTGCGCTGGGGGAGGCCTGTCACACCTATAGAACATTCCCAGTTGGTGGGTGCAGGGACAATCTGTCACCTCGAGACACCCCCCCAAACATGAGCTTGGGAGAGGGGAGGGGGCTACTTGGCAGAGCTCAGAGCACAGATCAGCAGGTGGCTGGGACTCAGCATTGACTCATGAGACAAAGCGGGGAATTGTCCCAAAACCATCCAGGAAGAAAAGGGGAAATCGTACGTAGCTTGAGAAATAAACTCAGCAAAAACCCAGAATTAAGACACGCAGGGAGTTTCGCAGGCCGGCCCCGGCTTCCTCGCCCCCTCATCTCCCAGCCAAACCGCAAGGGAGAAGCCTGGGGCCGACCCAGCGCTATGCTCAGTGAGCTGGGCGCACACAGCGATTTCCGTTTCCTCCCAGTATAAATACAACATGCTCATGCGCCAGACCACAGCTTAGCAGAGCCTCTGGGAGGCCACAAATGCTTTTTGTGCTGCATGACTCCCCAGCCTGCCCCACGGCTGACCCCCACGTGCTCCTGGCCCACTGGCTGCCTGGCTTGGGGGTGGATTCTTATTCCTGCTTTTGGCAGCAGCGTTTGAATCCAGATTACCCTGCAAGCCCTCAGTTGGGACTCGTTTCAGGGAGCAGGTGGCTGTCCTAGAATGGGGAAGAAGCCATGTTCTCGCTAAAGCCGCTGCTCCTTAAAAGGGTGTAGACTTTCTGAACTGTCCATCGCCTCACTGACCTCAGAATCCCACACCACACCTGGCCTTGAACAGCCAGCGCAGGAGACACTCCCCTGCAATGTCCAGGGGGGCTGTGTCTGAGTAGGACACGTGGGTCAGAAACCTTTGCGTAGCAAGCAGCAATCCCTTCCTCACGAGGCCGGCCAGCCTAGTGGTTAGAGCAGGGCACGGCATCCAGACTCCAGGGTCCTGTTCCCACCTGTAAGTGTGGCTCTGTGCATACTTGGCAAGTCACTAAGCTCCAGAGACTCGTTCCTCACCCCCCATGAAACAGGTGCTCACAGAAAGGGAGAGGTCTGCAGAAGGGATGTCAAATATCGGTTACGTGAATAGTCGATTAACCTCATGAATTCTTAGCGGTTAGTCGACTGTTCTATAGTCCCCAGGCAGTCCATGTTGGGGGGGAGGGGTCTAAGCTCCTGGACCCAGAATGACCTGGAAATGACCCAGACTGCCTGCCCACCTGGCTCTTAATACACTTAGAGCCGCAGCGGAGGTAGGTCCAGGACCCAGAGCAAGCCGGGACTGAGCCAGGCTGCTGGCCAGCCTGCTAAAAAAATTTACTGGCGGGGGGAAATGCGTGTAGTCTATAGCATTACCCTATAAGCTTTTGCTTATCAGTTAATCGACTACACTATTACATCCCTATTCTGCAGGGCTCCATCACTGAATGCTCAGTGCTTGGAGCTTCCCGCTCTCAGCAGCTGCTTTTCCCACGGTAGTGCAAGTCAATGCGTGATTCTGTTCCGGCGAGATTCTTGTACCACACTTGTAATGTCAGAGCATCACAGTTACCCCTGCTCTGGGGCTCGACCGCCACAAATCACTCATCCACCTTTGTTAGTTCGTCCTCCCACCCCCTAGTTACTCAATGGCTTCATGGTCACTGAATCTTAGACTGTGAGCTCTCTGGGGGTCAGGGACGGGCTTTTCCTTTCTTGTTTGTAAGTGTCTAGCACACCAAAACCCCACTGCAATCGCAACAGCAACACAGGAAGTGACCTGCCACGTAAAGTTCCACTTAAACCTCTGTCCTCCACTTGATTGCTCCTGGAGTTCCTCCCTCCAGACTGCTCAGCCCACACCCCGGATCATCTTCAGAGAGAACTTCTTGGACAGGAAGTATGGTTTTGTTGGTCAAGCAGCGGGCTGGGGCTCACGATATCCGGGGACAGTTCCCAGCACCACCAAGGAATTAATGTGCGACCGTGACCAAGAGACTCTGGGCCTCAGCTCCCCATCTGTAAAATGGGAACATGTTACCTGCCTTCTACTCTTTGGAGCAGGGACGGCCTGCCTGTCTGTGCACATGGCACAAACGGGCCTCGGTCTCAGCTGAAACCGCTATATGCTCCTATCTCACTTAGAGCTGCACTAGTGAAAAATCTGCCCCATGAGTCTCCGCCTGGAGATTTCAAGCGGACTCGGCCAGCCTGTTCCGTCAGCAGGGAAGTACGAGCCACCTGGCTTTTATGCTACAGCCCCTCTGCTGGTGCTGTGGGGAGGAGGAAGAGGCCAGGCTGAAAAAGGAAAAGGATTTGAGCAGGAGTGGATTTGAAACAGCAGCAAAGTGATTGACCAGGGAGTCCCGTGAAAGGCTTGCATGTAACCTGGGAAAGCAGAGTGCAGGCAAAGAGGGATGGTTCTCAGCATGGAAATCAGTGAGAACTTTCCTAGTCTGTAGAGGGGGTCCCATGGCCAGTACTGGCTATCCCGGCCTCAGGCTGTTCTGCGATCTCCGGAGGCAGCAGGTTCCGAGCTAGATCCCTTGGTGGTGTTGGGAGGTTCGTTCAGGTCAGGCTGCCAGGAACTCGCATTTCCCACACCTGTCCCTACGCAGGCAGGGAGCATCTGCCACGTGAACACGGCGATGCCAGCGGAGTCAATGGGGCTCCTCTAGCGCACCTCAGAGGTCTCCAGCTGCAGCATTGCCAGCACAACCCCTTTCACCAGTGCTAAACACAGCCTTCCCACAAGGTGCCAAGGTACCCCTATTGTACGGTCACCGCGCGCACCCAGCCCTAAGTCACCACAAATCCACCGGTCTGGCTGGTGCTTGGTCCTGCCGCGAGGGGCTGGACCCACCAACCTCTCGAGGTCCCTGCTGGTGCTCGTGTTCTAGGAGTCTATGTTTCAAAGGGGCGCCCCTTCCACGGGTGAAGAACACGCACGCTGGCTTCGAGCTTTTCATCTCAGGGCCGTGGCCCTCACATGGCGCGGCCGGGGGAGGAGACCCTGATCTGACTTACACCACAGCATCCGTGACAGGGACCGGCCCTGGTCACCAAGGGCAGCAGCTGAGCCCCCGCAAACTCCAGCCCTGGCTTTAAGGGTCTGTTCCGGGCCCATGACACAGAACAATCCACAGGCGCACGCCCTTCCCACAAGAAAGAGGAAGTGCACTATTAGTAACAGCCTAAAGGAAAAGCACATTACAGGGGTCGCCATGGTAACCTCGCCCCCCCCCATCGCATCCCCTGGCCTGCTGGCTGGGAAAAGCAGGATTTCCGCTGGAAGAAGAGCAATTCCCGGATCTGAGGGGCTGCGACGGAGGAGGAAACCGGCCTAGAGGTGCAGGGGGACTCACAAATACAATACAGAGCCGGGCCCAGAGCGGGGAGGGGAAGCGAGCCCCCTTCCCCACAGAGACAGGAAGCAGCAAGTTCCTGCTCCCAGCGGAGCCAGGACCGGGAGGTAGCGCAGGGGCCTTGCTGCTCTGGGGAAATGGGACCAGAGACCCTTCTCCAGATACAGGGACAGCATCCTGCGAGGCAGCTCCCAGAGTTAACCCACCCCAGCCCTGCCCCCCACACAGATATAGCCCAGGGACCTGATGGGAAGAATAGGTCATGCAAGCATTTTTAGGGGAGAGATACAGCCCCCCCGCACGAGTTGCAAGTACTAAGGGGTGTCCCCTCCCCAGGCATGGCCAGAATGGCTGGAAGGAAAGTGACACCCTCTTCCACCCCACCCCACCCCACCCCCCATCAGCAAGTCCAGCTCAGGCAGGAAAACAAGCGGCTTGTTTATGCAACATCCTTTTGTCCCTGCTGCTGATTAATAAATAGCGAAGCGGGGAGAGGGGGCTTCGCTCCCTCCGGGCTATGTCCGGGGGAGGGGGGGGGGGTTACTCCGCATTGACACCAGAGCAAGGGGAGATCAGGGCGGTGGAGACGGGAATTGAGAGCCCTGCTTGTTTCACCAGGGGAAACAGACCAGGGTGTGGGGCGAAGGAGCCAGGCAGCCCCCCGCGCGCCGGGGCGGGGGTCTCCCGGCTGCCCCGCCTCAGCCCCAGCGGCAGGAGCCCCCAAGGAGGAGGGGGGCAGCCAGACATGAATCCAGCCCTCCCCCCCCAGTCTGCGCAGCGGGGTTGCCCCCCGGCTCCCGGGGCAGGGGGAGACCGACAGACAGACCCTCCCCCCGTGCACACGGGACCCAGAGACTCCCTCCCCGCGCCCGGGGCGCGCCCGAGGGGAGCAGCCAGCGGCCCACGCCCGCTGCCCCAGAACTTCCCTCACCTTCAGCGGCGGCTCCAGCCTGCAGGCACCCGGCCAGCCCCTGCTCCGCGCCGCTCGCCCCGGGCTGGCTGGCCCCCGGAAAGGCGGGCAGGGCGCTGGTGGGGGCCGGCTCCTCTCACTGGCGAGCAGCCCTGGGCTCCCCTCCTCCCCCGGCAGCGCTCCGGCGTGCGAGTGGGAGCTCCCGCCTCCCAGCAAACCCTCCTCAGCTGGTGGAGGGGACCCGGCCGCGCGGTCCCACCCCTTCATTGATTGCAGCCCCGGCCGGGGCTGTCACTCAGCGGCCCCTGGGGGGGCTGGAAAGTCCTTCCTGGGCAGGCACCACCTCGGTCACTGACGGGGGCAAGCGCAGGGCATCGGGCCGCCCAGGAGGGGGGGATGCAGAGCTACCACCGCTGCGTGTTGTGTGTCTGCAGGTGGTGCACCGCCGCACATGCCTCCGTACACATAAAGTTTATTCCGCACATGAGAGGAAATGATGACAGGGAACACTGGGGGGGGGGGGCGAGGAACTCCTAGTGCCTCCTGCTTCTGTAACCCCTGGGCACACAGACCCAGCTCCTCAAAAGGATCCAGCCCCCCAAGTCTAATTGATTTCAAATGCATTCAAAAATCCCAGTGATTTCCGTGGGCACCAGGCACCTTTGAAGAGCAGGGTCCTAGCTACCCTCAGACAGGATCCGGACTCTGTAGCCCAGTTGTTTGTCTCTAATAGGAGCCAACACCAACTTCAAGCCCCCCCCCCCCCGACAATAGTGAGATAAACGTGCACAGGGAAGTCCCTTCTTAAGGCCAGGGAGATAGTGGCAGGGAGGTGAAGTGACTCCCCTAAGTCTTCCAAGCAGGTCAGTGACCCCCAAAACTCCCGACCCAGTGCCCCACCCACAGACCTGACTTCTTGGGAGAGCCTGGTTTGAATGAGATAGGAGACTGCCCCTGGCACTCCTTGCTAACGGATGCACCACTGGGGCACTTTTGAGGCACAAGAGCAAGGGGCAACATCTAGCGGATGCTTGCCCTGGTGTGGTGCTTGTCCTGTGGAGAGCTGAGGGGATCACAGATCTCTCCTTTCACTGGCGAGTCCAAAAGATTTTTGAAAAAGGCCGAATCGACCCCAAAGTGTGGGAGATGTTCCGCAGAGAGAGGACTCCAAAAGCCGTCAGTTCCATCTGGGCCTGAAATGAAACGTTTCCTTTGGATTTTGGAGCCTTTTCAGCTATAAAATTGAAGGATGATTCCCAAAGTCCCCTTGAATCAAAATGTTTAGATAGTTTCTGGATTTGTTTTGAATACAATTTGGCAACACACACACACACACTTCCATAGACACATTCTGCCCAGCGTTATGAACGCTATGGCCTAGATTTCAACAAAAGTCAGAAGCTGAAACGCCTTTGAGGATCTGGATATAAAGCAACAGTGGACAACCTGCGGCCCGAGGACCCACTGGGGTCCATGTGTGGCCCACGAGACGTTTTGTGGACTGTTACTCACATACAAGGTTGCCAGCTTCCATTGGTTTCAATCCGTGTCATTTTTCTCCTATCGAGATCACTAAAGTGACACGCATATAAAGCCAGGACACATGAAGGCGGTCTCCGATGGTCTCTGCACTGCAACCATCTCTGGGGTGGAGGGTGGCTGTGCCGTATTAGCAGCCTGGTGAAGGTTATCTCTGGAGACGACAGGCAAAAGGACTTCCTCTGTAAGAAAAAAACAACAGACGGTCCGGTAGCACTTTATGTAGATGGTATCATGAGCTTTCGTGGGCGCAGACCGCTTCTGAAGTTTAACCTGTACAGACCAACTTGGCTACCCCTTGAAGCTTCCTTGGTTAGGTCAGTGGTGGGAAGGTAGGCGGTTATCCAGCCTCAGATCTAACCAGCTTCACACCTTGGCAGGAGACACCACTGGGGTCTAATGAGGACAAGTTCTGCCCTCCTTTCCCCCACCCCATGGAGCCCTTTTTGTACAGCTCTCTCCAAGAACTTCCAGCAGTTCAGTACCTGCCTCGCATCACCTGCTGAATGATCCCCAATGCTCCCTCCAGTGCCAGAACCAGCCTGGCATTCTCCATACCCAGGCCCAGCTCTGCTTAGACAGTCACGGCCCACGGTGCTGGCATCTGGACGCTGGAGAAAACACCAAGTCTGCAGCCCAGAGCGTCCCTGCAGCCAACAGGTCACGTCCAGCAACGTCCAATCTTGGACATGCTGACATAGATTCTCCAAGGACCACAGGGTTAGCAATCCCAGCCTCCAAACTAAGGCATGCAGATCTCTTTGAGCCGGCCCAGTGACTCCCGCAACAGCCCCATGGATCAAAATGGGTCCTATAGCCCAACGCCAGACTCAGAGGGGCAGCCTGCGCCCTTGAAGGGAGCCACTCCCGAGCTACGAGGGGAATCAGGCTGTTGGACACCATCAGAGGCGGCAAGACCCTGCCGCATTGGGTGTCAGGACACCTGGGTCCTAGTCTCTGCTTGGCTGGCGGTGTGACCTCGGGCAAGTCATGCCGCTGCTCTGTGCCTCAGTTTCCCCTCCTGCTCTTCGTCTGTCTTATCTATTAGCTGGTCAGTGGTTTGGAGCAGGGACTTTTACTATGGGCACATTATTGCTGTGATGGTTAGGAGCACGAGGCCTGCTCTGTGCCAGGCACTGTACTGTTTTATTTCTATTACGTGTATTATGGTAGTCCCTCCCCCACTGAGCGAGGCGTTGTATATTTTGATTGCTATTAGCTGTATTATGGTAGCTCCTATTAGACACATTATGGTGTCCATCATGGGACAAGATGCTGCACAAGACACAGCACACCAAGAAGAACCCTGCCCCAAGGACCTTACGGCCTAAGCAGTAAGAAACCCGCCCCAGGGGCGTGCATGGCCGGGCTCTCTGGGCATGGCTCCCCTCTCCCCCTGTTTTTCTGCAGGTGCCCCGTGGCAGGGGGCAGAGGGTGGAGCCGGTGAGGTCCCCTCTGCACCGCACTGTTCCGGGGCTGCGTGAGATTCCAGACGGGCTGCCCCACTGCTGGGAGCTGTTAGCTCTGTGGGAGCTGCAGACCCCGTCCCCACGAGCCCCATGGGCCTGTCCCTTCCCTGCCCCTTTGGGTTGCTCCAAACTCACTGCCCCTTGCAGGGCAGCCCAGGGAAAACTCTGGAAAGGGCTTTTTGGGGAGAAGTGGGTGAAGGGGAGAGGTTCCCCCACACAGCCCTGCAGGGCTCCTCTGCTCCCAGCAGGGGAGATTAGAATGGGCACGGGAAAGAGAAGGCCAGTTTGTGACCCCCACATCCTCCCTTCCCCTGTAACTCCAGGCCCTGCTGATAGCTGAAGGAGCATCCATGGCTTAGCTAAACAGCTCCCACCTGCGGGAAAGGAGAGCTCTGAGCAGACGCCCGCACTAGGAGCTCATGAAAGGCCAGGAGCAGCTGTGGGGTGCCTGAGCCACCACCCTCCTCCCCTTGCCCAGAGGGGTCGGTTTGTTCCAAACACTAACAGAGTCGATGGGGGAGACGAAGCGGCCTGACCGGATCCCACTGGCTTGAAGGGAGCCATCCCTGGGTTACAGCTGGTGGAGGGGGAGCAGGATCAGCAGAGGCAATGTGACAGCCCCCTCCCCCAGCACTGGGTATCAGGCACCCAGCTCCTCTTCCCTTGGGCAAGTCACTGGACTGCTCCATGCCTCAGTTTCCCATCCTGTTCTTAACTATTCAATTGTCAGGGGGCTTATTATGGGTATATGGCTTGCAGCAGCTCTTTATCTGCACCTCAGTCATGCACGAAGAGGGGTACCCCATCATCTTTAACATATTTGGCTTGACTACACACCCTGTGTGCCATTATGCAGCTAGGGAAAATGAGGCACAGAGCAACTTGCCCAAGATTAGCAATTAAGCTGGGAACCAAACCCAGGTCCCTCGAATACCAGCTGGCACCCTAATCCCTGGGCCATTCTTCCTCCTGGATACAGCTGGGCCCTCTAGATGGCTGCTGTCATGCAAACAGTTACTAACCACACGCGCTCCAAAAGCAGCAGCAGGCCCTTTGCAACCCAGGCACCTGGGAATTGCCCTGCGACACGGCAGCTCGGGTGTCAGTGCCTTGTCCCTGAGAAAAGTTTTCAACCTCACGTTGTGGCAGGGGGACACAATGCCCTTGCAGGCTGTAGGGGTGTGCGTGTACCTGGCACATCCCAGGGAACAGTTAGGAGTGGCGTGAGAGTTATGCTTCCGTAGGTCCCTTCCTGCCCCTTTGCTGAGCGGTGACAGACCCAACGCACTGGGAGACTAGTCCGGCAGCTCATTCTGCCGGTGGTGGGGTAAGGCGGGCCCCACGGTGCCTTGTCTGGCCACAGCCTGCTCCCGATGTCACGCCCCATTCTGAGCCGGAGCCCCAGCTGGTGTAAACGGCCGCTGGGTGCCATGGAGCCATGTGGACTGACACCAGCCCGGCCCCCGATTCGCATGCTCTGGGGGAAACACCCTCAAAGCTGGAGAAAAACAGGGCTCAGCCCGAGAGCATCAGCGCATCTTAGAGCGGAGGGGTCACGGCCAGACCACTGCTGTTCACGCAGGAGCTGCTGCTTCTCACTCACTCACGCAGGGCGCGGTCCAGCATGCAGGCAGAGCCGGGCTTCCAAAGGGAGCCCGTGAGTGGGATATAAGAACAGCCAGACTGGGTCAGACCAAAGGTTCATCCAGCCTGGTGTCCTGTCTGTGGACAGTGGCCAGGGCCAGGTGCCCCAGAGGGAATGAACAGAACAGGGAATCAAGTGATCCCATCCATCATCCATTCCCAGCTTCTGACAAACAGGCTGGGGACACCATCCTTGCCCATCCTGGCTAATAAGTATTGATGAACCTAACCTCCACGAATGTATCTAGTTCTGGTTTTGAACCCTGTTATAGTCTTGGCCTTCACAACATCCTCTGGCAAGGAGTTCCGCAGGTGACTGTGCAGTGTGTGAATACAGCAGCCCAGAGACTTCAAAGGAAATGCGCAGAGCTACCCTGGGAAAAGGGAACGTCATGCAGTGCTGAGTCAGGAGAGGCAGGGCGTTCAGGGATAAGGGATGGGCGAAGCCTCTGGAACAAGTCAGAGATCTCAGAACAATTCGGCGAGACGAGCCCAAATCTCCATGTGCCCAAATCGGGCTCCTCGCTGGCAGCCAGAGCCAAGAGGCCATGGAGTGAAGGGGCACAGAGACCAAGCTTTCTGCGTATCCCTAGAGGTGGCACTTCCAGGGCAGGGTGGAGAGACGCATGGGCAGGACAGCCTGGGTGAGACTGGCCCTGCCCACTGGTCCTGCTGGTTCCATCCATCTATGCTAAACTCCTTTTCCAGATGCACTGGGCTCTGGGAACCCACATGGCCTAGGCCTTGTGACATCCAAAGGGACGATGCCCTGAACCAGGGACTGCAACCCCCAGCTCATTCACCCCTCCCCTGCCCCCCGAGGCTGCTGGGCGGGCACAGGGGTGCGTAGCGTGGTGGCGGTTTGCTGCAGCGACGACCCAAGGCCCTGAATCTGTTTTCGGGCGTGTGGGGAGAGGAACCTGCTGCTCAGCCGGAGGACGCTGCTAGCACTTACCACATTTCCAGCTTCAAAATAACCCTCGTGGCCAGCGCTACAGGGGTCCCCTCCCCCAGCCTGATTCTGGCCACTGCCGCCTTCCCTGCAGAGCCGATCCCCCCTCTGGGCCCAGAGCACGAGGCGCTGGGGGATTTTCGGCACCAAACCAGGTGCTATTTTTTGCATTCCTGCTGCTTATTTTTAGGGGTGTGTTTTAAAGACCTCTGTGGCAAATGCGGGTGCAAAGCGGCTCAGGGCTGATGATGCCTAGGGAGCTCTCAGCGAGGATTGTGAGACCGTCCCGCAGCCCTCCTGCCTAAAGGGGTAGCCAAAGGTTCAGGCTGAGTCCCCACTCACAGCATTTATGCCCCAGAGGGAATGAACAGAACAGGGAATCAAGTGATCCCATCCATCATCCATTCCCAGCTTCTGACAAACAGGCTGGGGACACCATCCTTGCCCATCCTGGCTAATAAGAATTGATGAACCTAACCTCCACGAATGTATCTAGTTCTGGTTTTGAACCCTGTTATAGTCTTGGCCTTCACAACATCCTCTGGCAAGGAGTTCCGCAGGTGACTGTGCAGTGTGTGAATACGGCAGCCCAGAGACTTCAAAGGAAATGTGCAGAGCTACCCTGGGAAAAGGGCACTTCATGCAGTGCTGAGTCAGGAGAGGCAGGGCGTTCAGCAAGCCTCTGGATTCTCCTCCCTGTTCTGCTCCCTGCTTGCCTGAGCCAGTACCCCTGTGTCCTGTCTTTGTTGTGCATGGCTGCCATGCTCCACCCCAGAGGTGGCTGCATTGCTGCGTCTGCGTATACCAATTGGCTGGGATTCGCAGAGGACTGAGACTTTCACATGTGATTAGCGATTGGGGGGTGCCCTCTGAAAAATGGACCCCCTTTAAAAGCTCTCCAGAGGGGGGCCCAAACGCTGAGGCCCTCTGGAGTTAGTCAAGGTTGAAAATGGTGAAGGTGCCTGATTCCCCTAGGCCAAGGGTGAGGAACCTTTTTTGGGATGGGAGGGCTGCTGACCCACGGAAAAATCAGTTGGGGGCTGCACACAAGTGAGAAACAAAAAAATCCCCCCC
This sequence comes from Pelodiscus sinensis, assembly GCF_049634645.1. NCBI lineage: Eukaryota > Metazoa > Chordata > Testudines > Trionychidae > Pelodiscus > Pelodiscus sinensis. Next base: position 12,545,000 of record NC_134735.1, read on the forward strand.
ACAGACATGGCCCCGACCGGGGAGACACCCCCCACACATTCCCCTCGCACACCAGAGCGTAGGAGGGCCCAGGCTAATAGATTTTGTGGGCTTCAGCCCCGAGGTGGAGAGGCAGGGGGCTGGAGCACCAGCATGGGCTCCCCAGTGCTAAGGGGCCAGATCCAGGCAATCCAGGGGCCACATCCCACCCCCAGGCCTTAGGTTCCCCACCCCTGCCCTAGGCTCTTCAGCAAACCCCAAAGCGCCGTGTGCCTCAAAGCACCAGCTGGGTGCTCAGACTCTTCTGGAGGGACCTAAACATGGACCACAGAGCCTGGCTTTGGGTCTCCGGCCGTGAAAACCTCGGCCCTGGTGTCGAAAGTGTGTTGGAGTGCAAGGCCTGGCCGTGAGCGCACGATGGACACCACAGCGGCTAGAAGAGGCCCTGAGATCCCCTGGTCTGAACTCAAAGCCTGTCCGTCCGCAGGGGAGCAAAGAGCCGCAAGCCTTGGGCAGGGAACGGGGGCGCGCCGGGGGCCACCGAAGCCCGGCCATGCAGGGCAGCTCCGTGCTCAGCAGCGGAGCCGGGAGCCTCGGTGGGTTGGCCGGCGGGGCAGGGCTGGTGTCGGTGGAACCCCCGTGTTCAGCAGCAGGCGGCTTCCGACAGCCGGGCTCTCTGCAGCCGTCCAGATGAGAAATCCCTCCCATCTCCTGCAACAACAGGAAGGAGCTGGACCTCCATTCACACAGGAAGGCACTTGTGTTACAACAGAGCTAGCAGCTGGGTGCGTTGCAACAGCCGCTTGCAGGCATCTGGCGAGCTGCTGTGGTGTGGGAAGGGGATGGTCACCCCCCCCCCCCATGGGCACTGGAGTCTCCACAACATGCAGGCCCACACCTGTGGGCAGTGTGGAGCAATGCTGGCTGCGGGGGAGGGGTGCTGCATCTGTGCTGGTGGGGGCGGTGGGATTGCAGAGCTCAGCTGATTCCAGCCCTGTGCTCTGCAGGAGTCCCTGCATCTGTGCTGATGGGGGGTAGTGGGGGGCACACAGGCTGCGCATGACTGGCACCACCCCCCCAGGCACCGAGCCGGCTTGGGAAGCACCTGGGGCTGCCCACAGATCCCTTTGCACCAGCCTCTCCCGGCTCCTGCTGAGCAGAGGAGGGCTCTGGGCTGGGTATAAACTCGGTGTGGCCTGCCTGTCTGTGCCTGGGAACCGCCTGGCTGGGAGTGGGGGAGCGTGCACGGAGCAGCAACCTAACTAACCACTTGTCACTTCTTATCAGCGACGCGCCCACCACGGCTGCTCCGGCCCAGCTTCCTCATTCAGCATCAGCTGGCTCCCTGGGGCTGCAGTTTGGGTCTGGTATATGCCTTGTGGTTGCCAGAGGCTTGCAGCTACGTGGTCACTCACAGCTGGCCTGGCACGCACAGCGAGGGCTCACTCGGCCTTTCCAGGGGGCAAAGGGAGACATGTCTGGAGCTGGGGGGTGGGGGCTGATCCTGGGGTCCCGACTCATGCCCAGACAGAAGGCTGGCCCGTTCACCGAGCAGCCTGGCTACATTCAGAGGCCATGAGCTGCTGGGGAGCGGGTATCCAGCTGGCATTGCCAGGGAGGGGTGGGAGCAAGGAGGGACAGCCCTCCTGCTCATGACCAGAAACAGCGGTGATTGGCAGATGTCCACCCAATCAGAAGAGAGCAACTGACCACTCACCCCCCCCCCTGGTCTGGATGTGCTACTGTGCCTCAGTTTCCCCCTCCGGGTTGGTTAACACCAAGCAGCCCAAAGTCTCTTTCATAGTGTCCTTTCCGACCCTGTCACAGGGCATGCCCCTCACCCTAGTCTCCGGGCTGCAATGCCTCTCCCCACCCCGCCCCTGGCTCCTCATTGCAGGGGCCTAAGAGTCCCACGGCCTGGCTTCCGGGGGTTGTGGGGCAGGGACAAGACACGGGTCTTGTTGCAGGCTCGGGCGGCAGGGGGAGGGGAAGCTGCTGTTTCTGCTGAGAGCTCTGCTCCCTCCTCAGCACGGGGTGCAGCCCCCCCAAGGCCCTTCCTCAGCCGGCCTGGTCTGGCCTTGGCCCAGGAGCTGGGCCCCCCGTTCTGGTCCAGTCCAGTTGTCTCCTGTGGTCCCTCTCGAGTGAATCGGGTCACTTTTGCCCAGCCCAAGAGAGGTGGGGCAGGTAAAAGTCTGGTTGGGAGGGGCGGGGGGCACTTCGGGGACAGGTCAAGGCCGGCTGAAAAGACAGCGTGGGGAGGCCCCCCTGACCTAAGCTCTAGGGCGGCACGGCTGGCTCCGCACCGCTCAGTCCAGCGGCCGACGTGAGCCCACTCTGAGACACGGGGCTTGGCTCGGAGGCAGGAAAGGCTCCGCGGGGCTGCAGGACATGCCGGGAATTTGGGTGTCGCTTCACAGCCTCCCCGGCTCCCGCCCTGGCGTCCTCCCGCCCTCGCCCCTGCTCCACAGCCCCCTGCTGTTCCAGGCCTGGGCCCACACAGCTCTGTGGGGCTGCTTAGGTCTGAGCAGCACCCCCCCCCCCCCCCGACGGGGCTGCAAAGCCGAGCAGCAAACCAGATCTCGCAAAACCCGGCTGCCTCATGTGGCCCCATCTGGCCCTGCCGCCCTTGCTCTGACTCACCCGCCGCCCTCGCGCCCACTGCCCTGGCAGCCCCTCCCCATGCAGCACTCGCTTCCTCCCTGCCGGCTGCTCCCCCCCAGCCCAGCCCAGCCCAGCCGGGCCTGCCTTCCTCTTCTCCCCGCCTGCCCCAGGCTTTGCTCTCGCCCTTTCATTTCACCTCCCCACGCCGCCCTCTTTCGCCGGAGCCTCCCTTCCCAGCTCCGGGCCGCAGCAAATGAGCAGTTTGCAAAGACACGCTCGGGCTCCTTCCCCTCCTCTGGGCAGGGCCTGGCTGTGGCCATTGGCTCCCTGAGTTCCTGCTCTTGCTAGCCCGGTTTAAAGGTGGTGCTCGGAGCTGCTGCTAGGACGGCTGCAGCCCAGGGCAGGCAGAGCAGGGAGCTGCCAGGATGGGGGTGCTCCAGGGGGCTGTGCTGGTCGCGCTGTGCAGCTGGGTTGCAGGTGAGTCTCTCGGGGGTGGGGGGTGGGGCAGCAGCATTACAGGGGGAACGTTTGCGCCTGGCCCGTGGGAGCAGGGACACCTGGCTGGCTGGTGACAGGAACAGGGCTACCCCTACCTCGGTACCTCTCTTCCGCCTGCCTGGGAGGAAGGATGGGGCGTGGTTAGCGCGTAGGACCGAGACTGGATTCTAGCCCTTGCTCCGACACAGGCTTCCTGTGTGACCCTGGGCAAGTCACTTCCCCTTTGTGGTTCTCGGTTTCCTTTGTCTGAAGGAGAGAATGAGACTGACCAGCCATGCTGACAAGGGTCTGAGAAGTGCTGGGAGACTCCCACCCGGCTGGTGCAGTGAAATTAGCCTCTGGGACGCTTGGCTCTGACAGTGAAATGTGGCTGGCCATGCTGGAGTGGGTGGGTCTCACACGGGGCTCCGGGCTCCTGCAAGTGACAGACTGGGGAAGCAGCCACTATAGTCCTCAGCCTTATCTATCCCGTGCAGCAGCGCTGGAGCTGGGGGAACCCTGCAGGCGGGGGCGGCTGGGTAGGGGCAGATGGGGCAGATCTAGGCATAGGAGCTGGGACTGCAGGAACTTCCCCGGGGCTCCAGGGAGAATGCAGGATTCTTGCTTTTATAACCAGGCTCTCTCTGGGCACGGGCTGCTGTCCCCTTCCCGGAGGCACATGCCCTGATGCTGAGGCTGCAGCCTGGTACTGGCCGCAGTGACATTTCTACCACGCTCCCTGGCTGAGGGGCAGGAGATCGTTCAGGGGTGCAGAGATCTGACCCCGGCCATGTCCTTTGTCCAGAACTGGCCCAGAGCCACCTGCTCCCCCCACTCAGTGTCACTGCCAGAGAGGGGCATTGTGGGAAACGCAGTCCCCTTGTTTGGGCTTTGCAGTCTCTAGCAGCGGCATGGGCCCTGCAGGTCGTGCTAGCCCTTAGGCCCTGCTCTTACCTGAGACGCACGTAGGGCCATAGGCCACCGTCTCCCTCTGCCACGTGCCAGCTGCCTTTCCCAGTGGCCCCAGCCTGCTGTGGGGGGCCACGACCTGCTCTGCACAGGGGAGCTGCTGGAGTTAAAGAACTGTCCCCCCAGAAGAAAGATGCTGACACAGGGAAAAGCCAGGGCGTGCTGGCTTCACCTGCAGCCGATGACTAAGCCCCAGCTGGCTTCTTGGGGAGCAGAGAAGCTGCCTGCACACCCACGTCCCCAGGGAAGCCTGTGATGTGTCGGTGACGATCGGCGCCTGCGCGCTGCCACACCCATGCAAGCCCAGCGCCACGGCGTAAGCCACGGGACCACTTTCCCCGCCCTCCCCCGCATGCAGCGCAGTGCCGCCCGGTGGGAACGGGTGGGCACGTCCCCTTCTGAGACCCAGGCCCTTTACATAGCTGCCCAAGGGTAGCTTGAGGTGCCTGGCATCAGGCCCCCCCCTTCGGAAATCTCGGCCAAAGCTGCCTTGTCCCAGCCATGCAGCGTGCAGCGAAACAGGCCGGGCTCTGCAGGCGAGCAGCAAAGGGGTGGGATGCAGCCGGGTGGGCACACGGGCCACGTTTCAACGGTCCACGAGGAGATGTCGGGGGGGAGCAGCGGTCCTCTCTTGCCCCAGCGGGCGGGACACAGGGAGGCCGTGGAAGCACCTTCCCTGGATGGTTTAGACCCAGCCAACCCATGGCAGGGGTTAGCGTTGCTGCCCCTTGTCGCCCCTTCTCCCCTGGACTCCACGTGACTGGCGGTGCCTCCCACGAGGACATGGGCCCTGCCAGCTGCTGGTGCCTCCTGGCTGTGGTCCCGGGCGAGGTGCCCAGGCTCGACACAGCTGCAGGGGGCAAGCACCAGGGCAGCGTGCTGGGGCCATCCCCTCCCGCCCTCTGGCCCCAGGCTTGAGGAGACCGAGCCCTGAGACCCGTGGCGTGCGGGCAGCCCAGCCAGCTCCGTGACGTTCCTCACTCGTGCAGCCCAGGGCCTGGATTAAGGATGCTCCTCCCGTTCCAGGACAGCGCCCAGGGTCTGTTGGCTCGTCACCCTCCGGGGGAGCGAGAGCTCGGTGCACGCCCAGAAAGCCGGGAGCTGTGGTCTGCGCGTGCGACGCCCCTGAAGTCCAGCGCATCACACGGCCCTGCCCAGGGTCTGAACCTGGCCCCCGGGGATAACGGGAGTCCTCCTACCAACAGGCAGAACGTCTTGGCTACGAGAGCAAGCCAGCGACAGGGCGGTAACTCTGTGTTTCTTTTCTTTCAGGAAAAGGCTGCAAGCATTTAAGCAAAACCCCTGAATTTGGAGATATCTACCATGTCAAAGGTAATGTTCCCCCCGGGCCGGATGGGCAGCACGTGTGTGTGTGCATGTGCGTGTGTGTGTGCACACGCGTGTGCACACATGCACACGTGTGTATAAGAGCTACTGAGCTACATCCAGGTTCCAAAGTGAGTGGGAGAGCTGGGCGTGGGGCAAATGCAAAACCCAGCCCTGCACGGACAGCTGAACAAACCAGACTGATGTCCCCTCCCCTGAGCCAGGAGCTGGGATGGGCCCTAGGTGGGGGTTCTCCAGCGCCTGCTCTGCCTGTCTCCCCGGCACAAAGCTCCCCAGCCATCCGGATGGACTGGCACTGAGCAGCACCCCAGCCTCTGCCCCACCCGCGAGAGCCACGCGAGAGCCCGGTGCGTTGTGCAAGGCTGCGTAGGGCGAGTTGCTGCTCAGGTTAAGTGAGGCCTCCGATGGGATCTGCCCTTCCCGGAAAAAAAAAATCCCAAGGGAAAGCTGGAGCCAGTAACTCCCTCCCCTCCCACCTCTGTTAACACCCAGAGCTTGGCACCCAGTGCAGCAGGAGCCGGCTCCTCAGAGGCACTGACTCCTAGCGTCCAATGGACAAGCGGAAGCTAAATACACTGAGGCCCTGGGCTCTCGGCCCTCCCCTGCAGGCTTCCTGTCTGGCTGGTCTCACCCTGGCCGCTCTGGGGCAGGGACTGTGCTTTCCTGGCTGCGTGGCCAGTGCCCAGTGCACTGCGGTGCCACCGACCAGCCAAGGAATGCGACTTATTGTTGGAGAGTCGAGGCAGAAGGTCGCCTCTGAAGAGCGTCCGCAGCATCGTCCCAGAACGGCACAGTGGCTGGGCCAGTTGCTCTGCCGCACGTCGCCTGCCCAAACCCTCCTCGCCACACAGCCGCACACGACTGTCTTGCTTCCTTCGATTATCCCCCCAGTGCCAGGGCCTGGCCCTGCACGCGCTCACAACCGCCCCGGCCCGAGCAGCCACGAGACGCCCAAGGAAACGCCCGTGGGGGGAGTCTTATGTCATGTGCAAGGCCCAGTGCCAGCCTAATCGCAGCTTCATTTAAATTTACATGGCTGCCGCGCTGAGCCGACAAACAGCTGATCAGCTGTTTGTTGGCTCAGCGCGCTAGTCTGGACGCTCCCGCGCCGACCTGAAAGCCTTTTATCGACCTCCCCGTTATGCCTCGTAGGATGAGGTTTACCGGGGAGGTCGATAAAGGGCTTTCATGTCGACAGGGGAGAGTCCAGTCTGCCCCGATCTGCTGACAAACAGCTGATCGGCAGAGCGGGGCAGCTGTTTAAATTTAAATGAAGCTGCGATTATTTAAATCGCGGCTTCATTTCCCTTTGCTGAACAAACAAATCTACATGGCTCCGTCGACGGAGCCATGTAATCTAGACGAACCCCAAGTGAAATGACACGGATTGGTGTCCTGCAGGGGTGATCAGCCTGCCCTACGCTGAAATCGAGGAGCCCTTTGAAGCCTGGTACAACAAGACGGGAAATAGCAGCCGGATCCAGTACTATGATGGTAAGTTGCCCTCCAGACGCTTGCAGGGAGGATGTTGCATGATGAGAGTGAGTCTCCTGTGGGTTGGTAGAGCAGGAGGCGCCCATGGGCGGGTCAGGCAGCGCCCGTCGCACGCCAAGTCTTCGGTGCCACCTCGCGCGGCGCTCACTGGGTTCGCTCAGGGGCTGCGGCCTTTGGAGGAAAAGTCGAAGGCCAAGCACTGCTGCCAATGGACCATGCGTTTCCTGGCACCAGGCCGAGGGCCCGATCCTGATAGCGCTGCGCTCCCCACGACTTCACCTGGGAGTGGAGAGCCCGGCGGCCCCGGGAGACACTCAGCCACTTGCCCCACCAGACTTAGTGCCTTTAGGCTACCGAGCCGCGGCCGGGGGCGGGGGGCTGCCACCGCAGAGCTCAGAGCCATGGACGGATGCAGAGTGGGACGAGGCAGAGTCCCCTCCTGGCAGGCTCTGCGCTGGCCTCGGGCGACGCGGCGGCTTTGCCGCAGCCGGCAGCAATTGGGACGTCACGTACAGAGGGCGACACACACCCAGCTGCCGTGGAAGCGCAGGGCTCAAGGGACATTTCCTATTGTCACGCCACAGGCCAGGCCTGGCTCGGCCTTCCCCCCCACCAGGCCTGTGGTGCAGAGCAGCAGGGAGCCCAGGTGGGCTGAGGACCTCCGCTGCTCTATTTCCCCTTCCTACCCTGCAGGGCAGGTGATAACGTACCAGCTGGGGTCGGTGGAGCCATACGGTACCAACTATAAGATCACGCCGGAGACTACCGAGACGGAGGTGAACGTCGTGAAGTGCTTCCAGCTGAACGGCACAAAGGAGAGCCCTGTCACGCTGCAGACAGTCTTTCCCGACACGAACGGCTTCAAGGTGAGCCCTCCCGCCGGGGCCTGGGCAGGACGGGGAAGGAGCGCAGGACGTCAGGCCCTGGGCCAGGTTGACCTCAGCTTAGCCAGGCCGGAGCCAAAGGGGTTCCGTGGAGCTGGGAGAACCTTTAAGCCGGTTCTGAGCTCCAGTCTGTGCAGCTCCTGACAACCGGCCTGCCCAGGCCCTGCATGCCGCCGTCGGGAAATGCCAAGTCTGTCTCCTTGCTCGAGTCCACAGGGCAGGGCACCGGCTTCCTGGCCTCGCCTGGCCTGGGAAGATTCATGCATACGTCCTGTGTAGCCTCCCAGATCCCCCTGGGCAGTGCAGCAGGGAGGGGGCTACAGCACTCCCCTTCTCGGTCCCAATACTCGGAGCAGTTCAGAGTGGGGATGGGAGGGGATAACCAGTTAACCAGCAAGCCTCACCCTGCCTGTGGCAAACCTGGGCACCTCGCAAGCAGGGGCTGCTCCGACTGGGCTGGATCAGCCCCTGCCTGTGGTGGTGGGGGACCCGCTCCAGCTCAGCCAGGTTGGAGCAGCCCCCTGCCCGCCCTTAACTCGGTTAAACATCATGTTTAAGTGGCAAACCAATTAAAGGGGATTTTACATCCCTACTCGAGAGCAGCCACGGGGCTGCTGTAGCCCCAGCCGACTGTCCCCAGGAGTATCCCAGGTAGAGACTGGGGGCATGTTTTACCCTCTGCTCGCTCCTCTCCATGCCCCGCTGCGAGGAGGTGAGCGAAAGAGCTGGACGGACCAGTCCCATGCCCGCTGGGGAAGCCCCGTGTCTAAGCAGCACAAAAATAGCACAAGAAACCACAGAGTCCAGCGTGGTTTTGTGAGCAGCGTCAGAATGGAAAACCCCAATTAGGGCAGGGGGTTGCCTGGCCAGCCAGACCCTGCGGAAGGAGGCGAGCCTGGGCACGGGGCACCAAATCTCTCCCTTCCCAGTCCGGGGAAATGTGTCACCTCTCGTCTGCCCTCTGACGAGGTGGCAGGGCTGCTTGGATGAGCCGTGCGGCGACTCAGCTGCCTGCTACCAGGAGAGCCCCACCGAGGGCTCTGGGCAGAGTCGTGTTCACGTGGCCTGGATCTGACTTGCCCGGGCGACAATTTGGCAATGGCTGGTTAAAAGGCCCGGGCGTTCGGCGGGCCTGCACTGCCACGCGGCCGCTTGCATAGCGCAGTGCCCTGGGGAACGGGGCTCCGGGAAGACACGAGCTCACACTTCACCCGGGGAGTTTTTTGAGCATGGCCTTGTGATGCGCCTGGTGCAGCGCTCGGCACAGTGGGCTCCTGAGCCCCGGATGGGTGCCCTGGGCGCTGCAAGAAGGCAAGCGCCAACACCACATAAGAACATAAGACCCCCCCCTGCAGCCCTGAGGGGCCATCGGGGACAGGATCTTTGTGCCTGGGCTGCCGCTCCAGAAGGAAAGGACTCGGCTTGTCTCAGACCCTGGGGCGGGCAGGAAGAGATCTCCTGGTTTGCAAACGGTGGGGATTCCCCGGTGGCACGGAGACCAGCTGACACGGTGCCCCCTGCTAGCCTTTGCAGCACTCCAGACTAGGGCCACCCACACACAATTGCTGCCAGCCGGCCAGAGGGGACGTGGGGGCTGGCTGTGGAGCCCATGAGAATGGGAGACAGCTGGGTTGGAAGGGGGGAGGGGCATTGCCACGGGGATCACTGGAGTCAGGACTTTTCTGATGGTGGCCGAAGCGTGTCCAGCTCCAGGAATGAAGGATGCTGGGGGAGGGCATGCGCTGGGGGGGGAGGGGAGGCTAGAACAGTGTTTCTCAACCTTTTTTTTATAAAGTACCTTTTAAAAAAAATTATAAGTCCCCCCAGTACCTACACTTTTCAGACATACACAATTTTTTTTCTATCGTTGCAACACATTTGTTTACACAAGTTCATCGTAGCCGGGTGGGCAATGACATTTTTGGGTGTCAAAAGTACAAAACCAATAAAGTGCTGTGAAACGTAACATCAACATTCAGTTTTCTCCAAATTTCAGTTGTGTTGACGTACCCCCCCCCCCAGGCTTCTCTCGAGTCCCCCTAAGGATACTCGTACCGCTGGTTGAGAAACACTGGTCTAGAGACATGATTGATTCTGCAGGCTGGCAGCAGCTGACCTAGGAGCTCCAGGCAGGGGCCAGGCACCCAGTGGGTTAGGCACTGGACGGACACGGAAAAGAGATGGTCCCTGTGCCCAGGAGCCATCTCCAGGGGTGAGGCAGGGAGACGTATTTCAAGGGAGACGAGCTGGGGCTCAGCAGGTGCCTAGCCCCACAGCCGGGCAGCCTCTCCTCAGGGCCGGCCTAACGCCAGCTGCCCGGGGGCAGGACTGAGATGCCGTGGGCAGCGCTGCCCCGGGACAGCGAGGGTCAGTCTCAGCAGCAGGACGCGGGAAAGTGACGGGGCCTCACGCCGGCTCCCCGCCTTGCCCCCCCAGTTCCTGCGGGAGGAGTACTACAGAGGCCAGTACTGCTCCGTGTGGCAGGACGTGTCCGACTGGGGCAAGAAGAAGAACATCTACACCCTGTGGGTGACCAACGCCAGCTGCGGCTGGACGCCCGTCCGCTACGAGATGCGGGGCTTCAACAGCCTGCTGGGCTCCCACTACGACAAGTACGAAATTGACTACAGCGGCTTCGCCCTCAGCTACCCTGCATCCGTCTTCAACCTCCCCACCAACGGTAAGGCGGGGCCCCTTCTCTAAATTCCAGCAGCACTCCCCTGCGAGCGGGGGGCTGCCCGAGACCCGGCCCTGAAGGTGACGTAGACAAGGCAGGCGAAGGGGGGAGGAAGGGGTCTGAGCAGAGGATTTGGAGCCAAGGCCCAGTGCGAGGATCTGGCCCACCCCAGGCTGCCTGCAGCGGAGCCAGGACCTGTCTTGCTCCCTTCAGGTTGCTCTTGGAAGACCTGCGGTGGCTGGGGCGCTGTGCTCAGGGCAGAGGGGAGGTGGCGGGTGGTGCCCTCCACCCTCTTGCCGGGGGTGATCCGGGTGTCAATGCAGGACGTGCCCAGAAGCAGCAACGGCAGAGGCACTCCGGGGAGAGGCAGGGACACGAGCCGCCTCTCCAGCTCCGGCTCCCACGGGCGTTGAGCAAGGGCCACTCCGCCCCACAGGCTGTCGAAACATCAGCGCCAAATGGGACCGTGGCCCGCTCTCCAATGGGGCCGCTGGCTGGGGACGCAGCAGCTAAACCAGCTCGGGGGGAGGAGATTTGCAGCAGATCTGAGCCTCTCCACAAGGCAGCCCGGTGCTAGGTGACCCCTGCTGGCATCGTGTGGCCCTCGGTACCCGGAAGGGCCAAGATCCCGTGCCAGGTGTCCATGCCACTGCCTCCTCTTGGCATCGAACCACCCCAAGGACGTGCCCGCAAGGGGAGGTCGGGCAGGCCCAGGAGGGGCGGGGGGTAGGGTTGCCAGGTGTCCTGTATTGACCCGGACAGTCCGGTATTTTCACCTCCTGTCTGGTAAAAAAATTCAGAAAATACCGGACACCTAAAATGTCCAGTACTTTCTTATTTTTTCCCAGACAGGAGGTGAAAATCCTGGGTGCTTAACGGGTTCCGCAGGGGAGTTGTCTGGGCTGGAGCAGGAAGACAAGAGGGCAGATGGCTGCCAGCGGACTGCTGGGGCCAAAAAGCCTCAAAGGCCTTTCTTAAAGGGGCCATGCTGGTTTTTTTTATTTTTTTATGCTTAATAACTCTCTGGGTCTTTTTTTTTTCTCAACAGAATTTTTTCCCCAGTGGTTTTTTTGGGGGTGGGGGAGGGCGTGTATTTTTGGTTAAACCATCTGACACCCCTAGCGGGGGGAGACACTGAGTCCCAGCCCGGGGCGGTGACAGGACCGGCAGGGGAGAGGAGGCGATGTCCCAGCTCCCGGAGGTGGGAAGAATCTAATCGTCACTGGCAGCGGGGGCATTGTCCCTCCCCTGGGCCCTAAGCAGCGAAGGGGACACTAGCCTTGGGGGCCTGCAGCTGGGCTGAGCTGCAAGTCCAAAGAGAAATGTCCCAGGCAGCAGCAGCAGCAGCAGCAGCAGCAGCAGCAGCAGCAGCAGCAGCAGCAAAACCCCAACCCCGTGCAGCTGGGTGGCGGGAGAATACATTCTGGCGTATCCCCCTGCCTGGCATTGGGGCAGTCACTGACAGGGAAGGGGCAGGGTTGCTCCAAACCGGGTGGGGGGAGCCCTGGGGTGACGGCTGCCTGTGCTTGGGCCCTAGGAACCACGTCCTGCGAGGAGCTCCCGGGGCGGGAAGCCGAGCGCTGGATCCTGGCCAACCCCATGCAGGACTTTGTGGGGAAGCGGGAGGACCGGTCCCACCAGGTGTTCCACCACTACCGGAAGAGGTTCGGGAAGACGTACCGCAGCGAGCAGGAGCTGGAGCACAGGAAGCACACCTTCACGCACAACATGAGGTACGGGGCACCCGGGGCTCCGGGTCACGGTGCAGGAGGGAGCTGGAGCATCGTGCGCTGAAGGGAACAGAACCTGCCGGCGGAGGGAGTCCGGAGGGTTCCCCGGGGAGCTAGGAAGAGACTTTCCCATGGCTGCTTATGGAACCAGCCTTCCTGAGCTGGCCTCAGACTTGGCGGAAGGTGGCCTCTTCATGGGGGCCGAATGAGGCCCACCGGCCCCACCAGCCCCGGCCTAGCAGAGGACTCTAGCTAGCAGCTGGCGAACAGCGTCCAAGGCTTCTCCCGCACGTCTACAGGTGGGGAGGGGGGGCGTGATGGCTGCTCGCGGGGACATCACCAAGCTGGCTCTCCTCTAGCTAGATCCGAGCAGGCTGGCCCAGGGAGGGATTAATGGGGAACGAATGACCCCCAAGCTGGGGCCTTTTTTAGCCTGGCGAGGGACTCCCTGAGCCTAAAACACGAGAGACTTTAATGCCGCACAGTGTCCTGCACGGGCGGTACCCTGGGATCTGTCTAGACTACGCGGCTCTGTCGACGGAGCCTTGTAGATGAGTTTACCAGACATAGGAAAATGAAGCGTCGATTTAAATAATCGCCGCTTCATTTACATCAAAATGGCCGCCGCGCCGTGCCGATCAGCTGTTTGGTGGCACAGCGGGGCAGTCTGGATGCGCCACGGTCGACAAGGGAAGCCTTTGTCGACCGCTCCGGAAAACCTCATTTCACGAGGCATAACGGAGCAGTCGACAAAGGCTTCCCTTGTCGACCGTGGGGCGTCCACACTGCCCCGCTGTGCCGCCAAACAGCTGATCGGCACAGCACGGCGGCCATTTTGATGTAAATGAAGCAGCGATTATTTAAATCAACATTTCGTTTTCCTGTGTCTAGTAAACTCATCTACATGGCTCCGTTGACGGGGCCGCGTAGTCTAGACAGACCCCTGGAGGCCAGCAAGTGCCACTTCCTGTCCCTGGCGCTAGCTCGCTCAGCGCTCCCTGGGGCTGGCTCATCTTTCAGGCTGGCATTGCCCCGTTCCCCTGGCTCCTCCCCGGGCCCAGCCTCTGTGCATCCCCCGAAGCTGGCTGCCGCCCGAGGCTACACCAGCACTCCCGGGGCTAATCCGGGACGTGCGGTGTGTGGGGATTCCTTCGCCAGGGCGGGAGGGCTGTGCCACGTACCCTGCCCCATGGCAGCAGCGCCCTGTGCCAGGGGGGCAGAGCAGTGCCCAAAACCCAGAGCTCGGCTCTCCATCTTCATGGCCTCCCTCCCCGCCCAGGTACGTCCACTCCAAGAATCGGGCCAACCTGCCCTACAAGCTGGCGCTGAACCACCTGGCCGACCGCACCCCGGAGGAGATGGCCGTGCTGCGGGGGCGGCTCAAGAGCGGGGCTCCCAACAACGGGCAGCCCTTCCCCACGGAGCTGTACGCTGGCCTCATCCTGCCTGAGTTCCTGGACTGGCGGCTGTATGGTGAGTTGCAGGGCCCCTGGGGGGGAAGGTGCCATCCAAAGGGAGCTTTTCCTCCTGCCTCCCTTTCCCCACCGCGCTGGCACCGGGGCCCCATTGACCACTGAATTCTTGAGCATTTGGATGGTTCTGTTTTTGGGTGCCCAACGTGGGACCTTATGGGTCCGTATGTCCAGGGAGCTGAGCGCCCCCCCTCCCACCGCTGCTGTGGACGTCGGGGCAGCTGAAGGTGCCCGATGCTGTTGACAGCCCCGCCTGGTGGGTTGTGTGTTGGGTTTCCAAAAATCAGAGGCTCCTAAGGAAAACCCCGGGGGCTTCTGTGGGCATCAGCTGCAGCTGTTGGCAGCCCTGTAATCCAGAGCTGTCTGGGCAGGCAGGCCTGGGGCTGGCACCAGACTGATGCCCCAGGGAGAGGTGAATGGGGAACGAAGGACACTGAGGTAGAGCTGCCCCCCAGCTGCAGCCCCAGGAGCTGAACAGACCTGGCGAGGAGCTACCTGGTCCACTAACACACAAGAGACTTAAATGCCAATTCTAGATGCCACGGAGGCCCTGCCTCAGTTTCCCCATCTGTTAAGTGAGCTGGTGATAATTCACGAGACCCAATTCACGGCTGCTTGTTGGCGCGTGGCGCGCCCCGTGGGGAAGGTCCTGGTGAGATGCAGAGGATCACTGCTATGCACCAGCTGCTGCAATTGGCACAGAGTCAGAAGGTCTGCGGGTTGTCGCCTGCGCGGCCCGTGCTGCCTTCCTGGGCATCCCCTTCGTTGCCACAGAGCTTGCTGGGAGGCACTGAAAAGCGCCCGTGGCCGGGTGCAAGCGCTGTACCTCCCACCCCAACCCAGAGAGAACTCAGGCCGGAGCCCAGCCAGGCAGCCCAGCTGGGGAGCACCAGCAGCCAGAGATGCACCTGGGCAAGCAGCTACAACTTCTGTCTCCTGCACTGGAATGCGGGTAGCTCTTGGGCTGCGAGGGGGCGAGCCAGGCAGGGAGGGAGCCCGGAAGATCAGTGCTCCTGGAGGCACCCGCCAATGGGGCTCAGTCCCTGACCCCTGTTCCCTCCCTCCCTCCCCAGGCGCCGTGACCCCAGTGAAGGACCAGGCCGTGTGCGGCTCCTGCTGGACCTTTGCTGTCACCGGCACGATGGAAGGTGCCCTGTTCCTCAAGGTGAGAGCCCGGCCGCCTCCCGACCAGGAGACGAGCTGCGAGCCCACAAGTCACGGGCAGCCCATCCGGCATCCTCCCTGGCGCTCGGCTCGTGAGCACAGGAGCCCTCTGCAGCTACCAGAGCCCTGCCCGAAGGCCGCCGGACAGCCCCTGGATCGAGGGGGTCGCTACGGCTGCTGGAGGGCTGGGAACAGCCTTTGCGCTGGATGAGGACGACCCAGGCTGGGGCAGCGACTCCCCCCTGCGTGGCCGCAGGTGGCGCAGCCGGGGCTCAAGACTGACGGGTGGTGGAAGTGGAGGAGCTGGGATCAGCCCCGCTAGGTGGCTAGCTCCTGAGCCTGCCTCCTGGCTGCGGCTTTGCAGCTGAGGTCCTGGTGCCCTGTCTCCCCAGACCGGCGTGCTGACATCGCTGTCCCAGCAAGTCCTGGTCGACTGCTCCTGGGGCTTCGGGAACTACGGCTGTGACGGCGGCGAGGAGGCGAGCGCGTACGAGTGGATCAAGAAGCACGGTGGCATCGCCACCTCCGATTCCTACGGGCCGTACAAAGGCCAGGTGAGCCCGGTGCCCTCTGGCTTGGCTGCAGCACGGGCTGGTGGAGCAAATCCCTCGGCATGGCAGCTCTGACCCCACAGAGCCTCCACAGCGTGCGCGCCCCGGGCCAGTGAGCCAGAAGCAGGACATGCAGCCTGCCAAGCGGTTGCCATGAAGGGGGACTTCTGCCTCCAGCGGGGCTGAGATCTCTAGGGGCTTGGGGCCCTATCCCATGGGGCTGCTCCAGCAACCCCACTTAGAGCCAGTGACAAGATACATCTGGGCAAGCAGCAGGGGCTGCTGACAACACGCCCTTGCTGGACCCTGTCACAGCTGCATGGCCCCGGTAATGCGCTAGCCAGGGACTTGGAATACCTGGGCTCAACTCCCAGCCTGCTGAGTCACATTCCTCTCTCTGTGCCTCAGTTTCCCTTTGCAAGAGCGGGCAAGACTCCTCTGCCTACAGGGAGTGTAGCGGGAAGGCATCTGGGCACATCGCTGAGCGGGGTTCTAGAAAGGTTCATTGTAGACTGGACATGCCCACTGCCAGAGATGCTTCTGGCTCCCTTTGACCCGGGGGGCGTCTGTGGGTGAGCACACGTGTGTCTGCCCAGCTGCGGCGCCCTGCTCCTGGGGGCCTGGGCCTCGCTGGCGCACACAGAGTGGCTGCGGTCCCCTGTGTCCGCGCGCCGTGGTGCCAGCTCCGGGCTCTGCCTTGCAGAACGGCTTGTGCCACTACAACACGTCTGAGCTGGTGGCCAAGGTGCAAGGCTACGTCAATGTCACCTCGGGGAACGTCACGGCCCTGAAAGCCGCCATCTACAAGAACGGCCCGGTGGCCATCAGCATCGACGCCTCCCACCGGTCCTTCTCCTTCTACTCCAGCGGCGTCTACTACGAGCCCAAGTGCGGTGAGTACGGCTGTTCGCGGCCGAGCATCTCCCGGGATGGCTCGGGTTGGCTCCACCCGGTACCCAGTGTGACGACGCATTGGGGTTTTCCCATCTCCTGCACCCCCGTAATGGCACGAACAGACTCCACCAGCCAGTAGAATAGAGGGTGTTTATTGCTTCTCCAGAATACAGCACAGCACAGATGTAATCTGGTTACAGGGCAGGCCTAGGATGCCTCAGCCCCCCTTGAGATGGGGGAGACTGGGCCCCTAAATTCCAGCCCCTTTCCCTAGGCTGTCTCCTCCATGCTCCCAGACAGAAACTAAACTCACTCACTTCCAGCCCTGCCCCCAGCCAGGGCTCCACTCCCCTTCTTCCCATTGTTCCGCTCCCTGGCTCCCTGGGAGATACCTGTCTGATGAGTTTCGAAGCCCCCTTGCATAATGACTCATCCCCTGCCCTGCTGGGCCATGCTGCAGCCAGCAGCCAGTGGAGGTCACTCACAACCCACTGCCCAGCATAGCAACCAGCAAGGCACCCCCCACTACGTCACACCCAGCAATGCTGGGACACCGGTAAACGAGGATTCCTCCAGCTCTCCAGAGCCGGTGTGGCTGGACAAGTGCTTTGCAGGGGTCTGAAGCTAGGGGGCAGCGACGTCTCCTTCCCCAGCTGCATGGATTCAGGGCCCACAAGCCAGCTCAGAAAGATGGGGGGGAGGACGGGGCAATGGGTTTGTCAGAAGACTAAACCGGAGGAACTCACGGCCTGGAGGAGGATTATGTTGCGCCAAGGCAGGGCGGTACTGAGCTGTGGGGGAGGGGACCCAGGTTTCGTATCTAAAAGGGGCACCTGGAATAAAGCCCAGCTGGTTTGCTGCCTGCTTCCAATTTAGTACCAGGCTGCAGAATAGCATCTGAGCCCTGGGGCCACAGCTCAGATCAGACCTGCAGGGCGCAGGCAGCGGTGTCCCAAGACTAGGGTCACGCTGGCTCAAGAGACGCACTAGAAGCAGGGCCGGGTAGGGGAAGCCAGGACTCCCCGTTTCCAGTCTCAGCTCTGCTGTTCATTTGCTAGGTGATGTTGGGCTCGTTATTTAAACCCGGTGTCTCAGTGTCATTGTGGGGATGACCCCACTTATCCACGGCCACACCGTGCTGGGTGATGGGTGGTTGAGAAGCCAGGCATTGCTGGTACAACTAATGTGCCTGTTAATGGTGCAGCGACCTCTGCTGACATTTATTCCAAACTCCCCTCCCCAGGTAACAAGACAAGCGACTTGGACCACGCGGTCCTGGCGGTCGGCTACGGCGTGCTCCAGGGGGAGCTGTACTGGCTGGTGAAGAACTCCTGGTCCACCTACTGGGGGAACGACGGCTACATCCTCATGTCCATGCAGGACAACAACTGCGGGGTGACCACGGATGCCAGCTACCCAATCCTGGAGTGACCCCAGTTCCCCTCACCATCCGAGCCCCGCCCACGGGGGCGCCAGGCCTGGGGGAGAACACAGACTGGGACGTTGCTTGGCAGGTCCGTGTGGATTTCACCCTAGCAGAGACACTGGCCGGGGACCTACTTGATACAGTCCCCCCGCCTTGCCAGGCGCTGGCCCTGGTCTGGAGCGGATCAACGCTCCGTCCTCTGGGCACTAAGTCCTCAAGTGACAGTTCAAGCAGCCACTCGGGGAGGAAGGTGGGACTATAGCTCTGCAATCAAGGGGGAGGGGAGGGGAAATTGAGGTGTGGGGGAGGTGTGGTAAAGGGAACAGCCTGTGCATAGCGGGGAGGGCTGTACATGGAAGTCTGTCCCCCTCGACGGCAGCTTGACTACTGGGCAGCCCAAAAGAGCCCCCAGCACACAGCTGATGTGGCTCGCTCCGCTGCGGGCAATAAAGTAGCTGGGAAAATGCTGGCTCTCTGTTAAACCAGGAGGGGGAGTTTGCTTCCCAAGGCGGTTTGGTGTCACACTGCTTTCTGCACCCCCTCTCCCAGCTCACCAAGTGCCCCTACTCCTCCCTTAACCCACCAGTTCCTTCCTCTATCTCCACCCTGTCGAGAGGCCCCCTGAGCCTCGTCTCCTTCCATTGGTGACTTAAGCATCACCCAGTTTACCAGACAGCTCATCAGCCTCAGTCTGTACCCACAACCCTCTGGTCAGGGTCTTCTGGCCCGATGGCCCTAGGCCATAGAGATCCTCTACGCTGGGTATTATGGCCCACGGGCCCAAGTCCATATGCGAGTCCCTTCTGCTCAAGGTAATACGGCCCTGTGGTCAAGTCCATATGTGAATCCCTTCTACTCAGGGTAATACGGCCCAGTGGTCAAGTCCATATGTGAGTCCCTTCTACTCAGGGTAATACGGCCCCGTGGCCCAAATCCATATGCGAGTTCCTTCTACTCAAGGTAATACGGCCCAGTGGTCAAGTCAATATGTGAGTCCCTTCTACTCAAGGTAATACGGCCCAGTGGCCCAAATCCATATGCGAGTCCCTTCTGCTCAGAGTAATACAGCCCAGCAGCCTAAGTCCATATTAGGGATGTAATAGTGTATTCAATTAACTGATCAGCAAAAGCTTATAGGCTAATGCTCTAGACCACACGCATTTCTCCCCTCCCCGCCACCAGGACATTTTCTCGCAGGCTGGCCGGCAGCCCAGCTCAGTCCTGGCTGGCGTCGGGTCCAGGACCTACCCCTGCGGCAGCTCTGCATTTAAAGTGTATGAAAAGATAAGCAGGCAGGTCGCCTGCTTCAGTCCCAGCTCATGCCAGGTCTGGGAGCTCAGACCTCCCCTGGACAGGGGCTGCTGCCACCCTGCACTGCTGCCTCTGATACAGCGCAGGGCGACAGGCAACCAGGCTGCAAAGGGAGCTGGTTTTTAAACTGGCTCCCCTCGTGGACCAGCTCCCGCCTGGCACCCCACGCTGCTGCCTCTGATTCAGAGGTAGCAGCACGGCGTGGCAGGAGGCCCCACCCCTGGGTTCTACAGAATAGTCAAGTAACCAATAAGAATTCATGAGGTTAATCGGCTATTCAATGAACTGATATTGAACATCCCTAGTCCATACACAAGCCCCTTCTACTCAGGGTAATACGCCCCGTAGCCCAAGTCCATATGCAGGTAGAAAATATGCAGGGGTATGTAAGAAGGGGGAAAATCCGGGCCCTCCCTCTCCACCGAGTCCTAGCCCAGGGCCCTGTTGGCAGCGGGCTAGGACCCACTGCTCGCTCAGCAGGAATCCTGCTGCAACACGCTGGGCGCCCGGGGAGCAATTCCCCGCCCTGGGCTGCTATCGGGACCTGGCAGACGTCCTCTCTGTGTGCTCGCTCTCGTTCTGCAGCTTCTCCGGTAGCCGCTCTCGGCCCAGCTGCTGCGCCGGGGTCCGGTGTCGCTTCCTCCCCTGGAGCTCCCTCCGCACTTCCTTCCCCTTCAGCAGGCAGGCCTGACTGTGCTGCTCCAGAAGCCTTTGTAGCCAGTCTCCAGTGGGAGCATGCCCAGCAGGGCTGTGGAAGTGGGGGTAGGGTTGCCAGATACATTCACACGAAAAAATCCCGAACATGGCGGGGAAAAAATTGGTTAAGCAAAAAAAAAAGCATCTGGTCTGACTTCTCTCCCCTCCCCTCCCCGCCCCAGCCTTCCGTCCGAGAAAAATAGAAAATACCGGACATTTTCCATGTCCAGTATTTTCTGGGTTTTTTTACTGGACAGAAGACGCAATTATCGGACTGTCTGGGCGAAAACTGGACACCTGGCAACTCTAAGTGGGGCCCTCTCAGCCAGCTGGGCCAGGGAAACTCCATTAGCTCCAGTGCGGGGTTGGTGCACCCCATCACCCCCTGCAGCAAACCTCCTTCTCCCCCAGTCCCTGGAAGGGGGCTCTCTGCAGTGCAGCTGCTCTGCTGGTGCTAACATGCCCCCCCCGGCCTGCTGGAGGCCTCACTGCTGCAGATGGAGCTTCCTGCCAGCCAGGCTGGATTGATATTAGGAACCCTGAGAAGAGCCAGGCCGGATGCAGCTGACCCCAGTTAGAAGCTGATCTTCATTTCCTGCCTGGGCCCAGCCAGCGAGTTAGCCCGACCTTCCTCCCAGCCAGTCCGCACTGAGGTCCCTCCCGGCCAGGCCCAGGCGGGGCAGCTCGGACGCCCCTGCCCGCTTTGAGGGCCGGCTGCTGAGCTGGTGTAGGACGTCTCCAAGTGCTGCCCGTTCGAACGACAGCCTGTCTGGCCTGCTGCGCGCTTCTCTCCCCCAGGGCTGACGGCTGGGGTGGGAGGGAGCGAGAGGCAGGGCTGACATTTGAGACTCGAGATGCCCCCGTCAGGCCCAGCCAAAGGGTTTGCGGGGCCCAAGGCAGGACGCCGGGACCGGCCGGTGGATGATGAATCCTCAGCAGCGGGGGCCCCGAAAGCGTGGAGCCCACAGCGTTTGCCTGAGGCCTAGTGTGCACTGGGAGCCGCTACCCCTTTCCCTGGATCTGAGCTCCCATCCTAGGGAAGCTCTAACGTAGGCCTCCCCTGCCTGGGCTAGGGGAACCAACCCAGCTGCGGCCTTCGGCCTGGCAAACTGGCTTCGGCCCCCCAAGGCGGGGGCTGGAGGGAGGGTGCCCAGGGAACAGGGGACGGCTGCCAGCCAGCCGGGAGAGGCGGAAGAGTCACGCCTGGGGGGGCAGAGGTAGGACAATGCAAGGGCCCCGACAGCGGACAGGAATCCAAAGCTCCTGGTTCAGGGCTGGAGCCGGGGAGAGAAGCCAGGGAGAGATTTACTGTGTGCGGCAAGTCATCTCGTTGCTACCCCAGCTCCCAGCCACTGTCCTGGGCTGGAGCGAGCCCTCAGGGCTGAGCCAGCCAGGTGGCTCCTGCCAACAGCCCCAGAGAAGCCGACCGGCCTGTCTGCTGCAGTGCGCGTGGGTGGGCTCCCAGCTCGAGTGCTGGCCCGGCCTGGGAGCGTGGTGGGGCTTTGGGCTCCAGCGGCTGGCCCTGCGCGGGGCGTAGCTACAGTCCGTGTTAGCGGCGCGCGCTCTGTGGCTGTGCGCCCTGAGTGCAGGCTGACCCCAGACGATCCCACGAGCCCGAGAGACGTTCACCTGGGCTGGCTCCGCAGGAGGGATCTAGCTGCCCGGCCCTTGCTCCGACACACTAAGCGCTAACATTGCCCCGTGTCTGCAGGGAACTGTGGCAGGCGCTTGCGTAAGGAGCAGGGCGCAGGCAGTGGAGGCGGCTGCACCCAGCCCACTGTTCTGGCACCAGCAGGCAGGGGACACCCTGTCTTCAAGCCTCGGGTCACAGCAAGGAGGGAGGTTCTGCTCCTGCATGGGAGCCACAGCCAAGGCTCGGGCACCGCGGGAGGCTCGTAGGATGGGGGCTCCTGCTCGCAAAGAGGAGAGGAAAACAGGCTCTTCCACACGGGCACTGGGGGCAGCAGGGCTGCGCACCGTGGGGGCTGGCGTTGGCCTGGCACGGTGCTCGCCTTGCGGAGATGCCACAGCCCAGTTCTGCATTGCCGAGGGCACGCCGGCCGGCCGCAGCCTTTCCATTCTCGGGGCTGCGACCGCGGGCGGCAGGGAGCGCACGAGACTGTCTGAGCAAGAAGCCCAGGTTAGATGAGCCAGGCCTCCATGCTGCCCGCAGTGCTGGGCAGAGGCTCAGCGGGGAGGGGTAATAAAGCCCTGAACAGCTACCGTACGGCCATGGCGAGAGAGGGGCGCTAGGGTAACAGACACAGTAGGCAGGGACCTTGCTGACTGCAGTGCTGGAGACTGGCGCGGGCGCCCGAGTGGGAGCGCTGGGGCAGGGCCAGCCGGCTGGGGAGTGGAGATGCGATGCGGGAGGAGAGCAGGCCTGGAACTAGCTTGCCAAGGTCACCTCTGTGGGGACACTCGTGAGCGGGGCAGCAGTGATATCCCAGCATGCTCTGGGGTTGCACCCTGGCATTTCTGGTCCTTGCTGTGCCGGCTGCCAAGTCAGAGTCCCTGCATTCCTGCTAGTCGCCCCCAGGACTCCTGCCACGGGTCTCTGTACCCTCTGCCCCCGGCCCCCAAGCATGCCAATAGCTGGGGGAGCTGTGCCCAGCGAGGGATTCTGAGAACCAGACCTGACCTCGCCTAGAGGTGATGCTTCTGTGCAGGGTTCCCAGGAGTGATTCCAGCGCTGCCCAGCTGATTTGCAGAACTCCCACATCTCAGGTGCACGTGCCTCGGTGCCATAAAAAATTGACTCCGCACATGGATGAAAAATTCCACATGTGGATGGAAAAGATTAGAAGGTCCATGGGGGATCCCAAACATGGAAGGACCGTTCTCCAGGCGGGGCTCGTAGTTCTGCCTGGGCAACCGTGCAGCGAGAGACACAGAATGCATGGTCTGAGCAAGGGCCCCCAGCTCGGAAGAAAACAAGCAGCTCCGAGGCTACAGCGCTGAGGATGTGGAAAGCGACCAGACTCCCAGTCCCACAGAAAAAGCCGGGGTGCGCCGGGCTGGCTGAGTCAGCGCTTGGCTCCTCAGCCTGCTGCATGGGTGGGTGCTGGCGACTCCCTTCTCAGAGTCACTCCGGCATGGCAGAGTTCAGGGCCACTGCACCCGGATCTCCCATCCATGCAGTCCCCACATCCAGCCCCTGTGCTGCTGGAAGAGGGAGACTTCCTGTCTCTGGAGGCCACAGTCTCCCCTGGAGTGACGTGCGCCTGTACACACTCTGCTGGGAGGCCGTGGCTAGCAGCCCCCCTCAGTGCTGACCCTTTCAGAAACAAAGGACACAGAGGAAGCTGAGGGTTTTGGTATCTGGGTCTGGAGCCA
Organism: Pelodiscus sinensis; assembly: GCF_049634645.1. Lineage (NCBI taxonomy): Eukaryota > Metazoa > Chordata > Testudines > Trionychidae > Pelodiscus > Pelodiscus sinensis. The sequence goes on from NC_134735.1 coordinate 12,568,008, forward strand.
CTGGACCTTACTGGCCCAGGGAGATGCAGGGGGCAGCTGGGGATCAAGCACAGTAGCTGGACTCTGGCTCAAATGATCAGCAAGGATGTGGAGGTTTAAAGGGACATCAGTAGGGTTCCGAGTTAACACCTGACTGAAAAGAACAGGACAGTTCACACAGCAGAGCTCTGGTTTCAGGCTCCCGCTCACACTCAGTCTGTGTCGACGCTTTTCTGCACAACCCTCCGGACTGGCAGGATCATCTCCAGAGCTGAGGCTCAGGAGCAGAGTCCCACAGCACCGCGGAGAGCCTGTAGTGGAGGAATCCAGAGGGCTTGGCAGACGTGACAAGGGACCATTTCTGCTTTCCCATGTGGCCACCCAAGCCTAGCTGGGTCCCCCAGTCCACTCCATCCCGGGGGGAGCCCAGGCCCAGCCAACAGACAGAAGGACAGAAGACTGTGCGCTTTTGCCAGTGAGTTTATTGACGGGACCGGAATCAGTCACATCAGCTGTTTCCCTTTGCCAGCTCCAGGCCTGGGAGTTGCCCTAGTTACCGTAACTTAGTGTTTCTCAACCAGTGGTACGAGTACCCTTAGGGGTATTCCAGAGACGTCTGGGGGCTACTTCAACAACTGAAATGTGGAGAAAACTAAAGTTTTGTATTAATTTTTACAATGCTTTATTATTTTTGTACTTTTTACACCCAAAATTTCCTCGCCCACCCAGCTATGATTAAGTTGTTTAAAACAAATGTGTTGCAATGGTAGAAAAAAATTGCGTGTCTCTGAAAACTGTAGGTACTGGGGGTTCGTCTACAAATTTTTTTGAAAAAGGGGTACTTTATAAAAAAAGGTTGAGAAACACAGCTGTAACTCCCCAGACTAGGGAGTGCAGGGAAAGGGCTGGCGCAGGACCATCCGGAGATCTGGAAGTGCCATAGGGAGAACCCCTCCTTTTAGTTCCCAGAAGCAAAATGCAGGACAATGTAGCACTTTAAAGACTAACAAGATGGTTTATTAGATGATGAGCTTTCGTGGGCCAGACCCACTTCCTCGGTTCCCAGTGGGAGCGAGGGCTCCCCCTACCCACAGCAGCTGGTCTGACTTCTCTCCCATCCCTTCCCCGGGCCAGGCTGCTCCATGTGCAAAGCCTCTCCCCCTTCCACAAAGGGCTCTCCTGCTCCCAGCCTCTGTGATGCAATGGGGAGGCGCTGGCCACACCTGTCGGCAGAGCCGCACCAGCTTTGATCCAGCGAGATCAAAGCCTGCTTGAGTAATAGTGGCAGCCTGGCTGGCGGAACCGACTCGCAGCTGCAGTAGGTACCCAGGCTATTTGGGAGGCTGGCCTATGGGCTGCCGTGGCTCCCCTGGCGGTGTTACTCGAGCTAGCTTTGATCTCCCTAGATCAAGGCCCACTGAGACTGTGGCTCATAGTTCTCTGGGGTCTGCGCCCGCCTCTCCAGGCTTGCAGGCACACCTCGGACTGCGGCCGAGCCAGACCCTTGGGGAGCTGCGCTGACATCTGTGCCAGCTAGAGGGGGCTGGCCATGCCCAGCAGCCCCAAGAAGCTCTCGCTGCCCTCAGCTCCCATTCAGGGGACGTCAGGGCACTCAGCACAAACGAGCAAGCACATGGGCCAAGCAGGATCAGGCGCGAAAGCAACAGAGCTTGGTCCCGTCCACCACACACATCAACCACACGTAGCCTGACAGACTGACCCTCCCCCGCTCACTTCCCTCGGCCCCAGGAGTGGCTGGAGATCAGGCCAGGATGGGGTACGTGGCAGCCGTGGCCACCCCGCAGTTGTTGTCCCGCATGGACATGAGGATGTAGCCGTCGTTCCCCCAATAGGTCGACCAGGAGTTTTTGATGAGCCAGTAGCTCTCTCCTTGCAGGACCCCGTAGCCCACGGCCAGCACCGCGTGGTTCAAGCTGAGGGTGGTGTTCCCTACGGCCGAGAGGATTATTCTAAGAGGGGTGGTTAAGATTCTGTGGCCTGCACTGTGCAGGGGGTCAGACTAGATGATCATAATGGTCCCTTCTGACCTTAAAGTCTATGAGTCTATGAGAGGGATGGAGATTAGCAAAGGGGATTCTCGAGCAGCTATTAACCCCACTGTCGTTACTCAACTCCAGCCTCTGGGCTCTTGCATTCCCTGGAGGCCAAAGGACAAGTCTCATGCTGATGAACGGCATCAGCTGAGTGAGGACTGCCCAGGGGGGCGAGGCCACGGATACAAAGGAGGCCACAACATCCATCTCCTCTGACCTCCTGCCTGACCCAGCTGGAGCGCCCCACTGCACTGTGTCTGCATCAGATGCCGCAGGTTAGGAACCTCCCAAGATGTGGCTTCCGCTAGGCCCCCCCTGCATGAATCAAATTGGCGAAGGGGACAGCCAGGTACTGTTTTACGAGGGGCCATGCCAAGGGAGGGCGAGATCAGCCGCCTGGCTAGCCTGCTTCTGCCAGAGAAGGTATTCGGTGCAACAAGATGGACTCTAATCGCCACCTGGTGGCGGAGCCCATGAAAAGCTCTGGCCAAGCTCTTCATGCAGGGGGCTGGTGTGTTGCATTGGAAGCCCCCCAGCATGGCTCCGCTCATCAGGGGTTCTTCAGGCATGAGAAAGCAGGATCTGCCTAAGCGCTGTCGTCGGAGGCGCGTGGTTAGGGGCAACGCTTGCGGAAGGGGGGCAGGACTGCTGGGGATGCCAGGCATGGAAGTAGTGGCTCACTGTGACTGAAAGCATCGTTGTATGCGTGACACACTGTCGTGATCATTGCTGGGCAAATTATGCCTTGTGAGGGGCCGTTTGAAAAACCGGCTGCTCAGCGACATCGCCGGGAAAGGGAAGGTTCTGCGTGAATTCCCCCTACACGATGCTAGTGCACGTTCAAACCGCCCTGCCCTGCCCTGCCCAGGCAAGAGTAGTAAAGCAGGTCTCACCTGAACAAAGGAATGTGGGTTCACCCCAATGTACAGGGAAGTAGACAGGGTCCTAAAACCAGCAGCGTGTCTGCATTTCAGCACATGCCGGGGAGAGCCACCTTCACCCACAGAACCCACATCACCTTTACTGTGTGAATAAACTTTGCATTGAGGGGGAAACTCAGAGGAATCCACTTTGGAATGTGAAGCTATGTCTACACTACAGGGTTTTTGCGCAAAACTCCTTCAGTGCGTCCACACCTCAAGCGCCTTTTTGCGCAAAAAAAAAAATCCAGTAAATCGACCGGACAGAGGGCTTTTGCCTGTAGAGTTATGCCTCTCCCCATGAGGCATAACTCCTTTTTGCACAAGAGTTCTTGTGCAAAAAGGAAGGTGTGGACGCTCAGCAGGGGGTTTCGTGCACAAAAAGAGCCTATCACAAAAAGCACAGGTGCTCTGATGGCCATTCTGTGAATAGCAATCAGAACTTCCTTATTCTACATGCAGTGGACGCTCACTTGCGCACGCTTTTGAGGTGTGGACGGGCTTTTGCACAAGCTTTTGTGGAAGATCTCTTCCACTAAACGCTACTTGCACAAAAACCCTGCAGTGTAAACAAAGCCAGAGTGGATTGCAAAAGTGAGAGGCAAAACCACCCAAGTGATCTCTCCCTCTCTCAAGCTACATCGATACTACAGGGTTTTTGTGAAAAAACCCGTGGAACATCCACTCTTCAAGCATGTTTTTGGGCAAGAAAATGTACAGTGAATCAACAGAACAGAGGAGTTTTGGTGGTGGAGGTATTCCTCTTTCTACAAGGAATAACTCCATTTTGCACAAGAGTTCTTGCACAAAACGGTGTGTGGGGACGGGAAACAGGTTTTTTGTGTGCAAAAACAGCCTATCGAAAGAAGCGCAGGTGCCCTGGTAGCCATTCTGTGAATATCAATCAGAGCTTTCTTGCGAGAGATTTGGACGCTCTTTTGTGCAAAAGCGCATCGCTTTTCCGATGTGCTTTTGCAGTGTGGACATGCTCTTGCGCAAGACGTTTTTGTGGAAGATCTCGAGATCTTCCACAAAAGATCTAGATGCAGCCTCACACACACACGTGAGAGGACAAAGAAAGCAGGCCTTTGACTTTGAGGGAGATCCCTAAGAATTTGGTCAGCAATGTCGCTGGGAACCTGTGGTCAGGGTTTGACCTTGAACCAAACCTTGCTTGTGAAGTTTTAGCTGCCAGGAAGTGTTTTAGCTTTAGCTTTCTCGTAACCATTTCTGACTTCCATACCTTAGCCCTGTGCACATTGAAAACCTCTCTCTCCGTCGCTGAATAAACATGTTTTATTTTTAAAATAAACTACTCCAGGGCTGTGATGAAACCAAACTGCTTGGCATTAGGGGGAAATGGACCTTTAATATCTGAACTGTCCAGGAAAAGGGCTGGGCAGTGAAGAACATGTGATGAGAGAAATCTAGGACTGGGAGGGTGTTGGGGTCACCCCAGGAGTAGTAACCCAGGCTGGTGGAAGCCAGAGCAGGGCTGGAGTGTTGCTGACAGGCTGCTGGGGGCAGAGTAGCTGGAGCA